>NW_012115599.1:4697747-4725074 GCF_000951035.1 Colobus angolensis palliatus
ATGGTCTCGATCTCCTGACCTCATGATCCGCCCGTCTCGGCCTCCCAAAGTGCTGGGATTACAGGCTTGAGCCACCGCGCCCGGCCATATATTTTTTTAAAATTAAGATTTCCTTTTGTTCTGCCTGACGGAAAATTTTCCAAACATTATTTTTTAATCATTCTGATGATTTTTTCTCTTTTCTTAGATTGTTTCTTGGATTAATAGTCTTTTGTTATTATTTCATGTGACACTGTCTCACATCTCTCTGAGTACATTAGTTAGAGATCTCTTTCTCTTCTGCCTTTGAATTACCCATTTCTGGCTGTTTGCATTGGTCTTTTTATTTCACAGTATAGGCTTCCCTCAAGTGTCTAATGAGGTTTTAGTTGTTTGGTTATATTTGAGAATGAGGCAATAGGAAACGGTGATTGTGAATCTGTGTGTGGAAGCGGAGCTTGTCAACATGTAGGCTTTCCTTTAAGGACAGTGGGCAGGAAGTTGAACCTTAGCAAGAAAACTCCAAATGCCCTACACTGGCTGCTGTAGCTTTTCCCAGTTTTACCCCTCCCAAAGAGAAGAACCTTGTGCTTTGTTTGTTTGGAGTAGGGAGGTGGTTATTACAGTACACCAGCCTGCTAGGAATTCTGTGCATAGTGGAGGTAGGAGATGCACTGAAGACGACTGCTCTACATATAGACTTTCATTGATCTCTTTGTTTTCAGCCCTTCATCCCACTCCCACCCTAGCACCTGGCATTTCTGAGTTGGGAGTCTCTCCGGGGCTGTTCGTGACAGAGGTCTTCCTCTGTAGCTGCCCCCTACTCCCACTCATCAGTCTTATAGGCTCCAGCATCTTCTACCTTGTTTCATCTTTTGTCAGCTCCTTAAGTATTGCTTTTTATTTCCAGAAATTTATTGAAATCTGTTGTCCCTTGGTGACTACTCCCACTTTCTTTCTGGTGATGGACTTTTAGATATTTTTACTGTCATTTTAATGTGATCTTGCAAGGCAGTGTGCTATCTTGAATTAGAAACTCTGTTAGTTTCAACAGGTGTAGTGGAAAGATCTTGGTTGCGTTCCTTGACAGCTCTGGGTTCTAGTTATATAGTTCAATGCATTTTTACGTCCTGTCATTCTTTCTAGCTGTGGCACTGCTGTTATATGGAAGACTGGAAAAGTATTGAGAAGAGTTAGCTAGTCAATTCGTATTTTTGAGACCCAGGTTCCTTACTTTAAGTTATTCATGCTATTAGCTACCATGAATCTACTATGTACATGGTTTTGTGCAAAGTGCTGGAAAAACAAAGATGAGTAAGTCATGGTTCCTTCCTGTCAGGAAGGTGGGGGTTGGGTAGAGATTAATAATAATATGATTTTACTGTGAGTGGTATGATAGAGATATACCAGAATAGGAGAAATCAGGGAAGGTTTCACAGGGAAAGTAATATTTAAGCTTTAAATTAGAGTTATCCAGGCTTACAGGGGGAAGGTAGGCATTCCAGGCAAATGAGCCAGCAAGTACCTCAGTGTATAGTCATGACAGAACTTGGTGATTTTAGGGACAGAGCATAGGGTACTTGTGGAGGAACAGTGAGAAGTGAGACAGGAGAGTTAATAATGGCAGCCAACACATCATACCTGTGCAACCACTATTTATATTTATAGATGGGGAAAATGAGGCACAGACTTACATGACCTTAAGGTCCCTTAGTTGATAAGTCAGGGAGCTGGGATTTGATCCCTGGCAGTCTGGCTTAGAGTTCATTGTTTTTGTCAGGGGTTAAGCGATACGGTCTTATTTATTTTATTTTATTTTTTGACACGTAATAGGTGCATGTATTTGGGGACACATGATATTTTGATTCATTCATATAATGTTTAATTTTCAAATCAGGGTAATTGGGATATTCATTATCTTAAACATTTATGTTTTATTTATGCAGGGAACATTTAAATTATTCTCTTCTGTTTTGAAATAGTGTTCACACCAGGTCTTATTTCTTCTATCTAACTATATTTTTGTACACATCAATCAACCTCTCTTCATCCCTCCCCACTTCTCTACATTCTTGGATTCTGGTAACCATTATTCTACTCTCCATCTTCATGATATTCACTTTTTTAGCTTCCAAATACGAGTGAAAACATGTGATATTTGTCTTTCCGTGCCTGGCTTATGTCATTTAACATAACAACCTCCAGTTCCATCCATGTTGCTGCAAACGTAGGATCTCATGTCCTGTTCATTTTTATGGACGAATAATACACATTTTCTTTATCCATTCATTCCCTGATGAGCACTTAGGTTGATTCAATATTTTGGTTTTTGTGAGTAGTGCTGCAATAAACACAGGAGTCCAGGTATCTCTTCAATATATTGATTTCCTTTCTTTTGCATATATACCCAGTAGTGAGATTTCTGGATCGTATGGTAGTTCTATTTTTAGCTTTTTGAGGAACCTCAATACTGTTTTCCATAGAGTTACAATTTACATTCTCACCAAGAGTATATGAGGGTTCCCCTTTCTCCATATCCTTGCCAGCATCTGTTATTCCTTGTCTTTTTTATGAAATCCATTTTAAGTGGGGTGACATGATACCTCATGGTGGTTTTCATTAGCATTTCTTTGGTGATTAGGAAAAGATAATAAGTGTTTTAGTAAGGAGTTTGGGTTTGTTCCTGCACACAGGCTTTAAGGTAGGTGAATAAAATGATCAGTGCTTCATTTTAGAGCCGTAACTCTGGAGCCACCATTTGAGAGAGTGTTAGACCAGAGTCAGGAGTGCAGAGAGCAAGTTAGGGAAGGATTATTCTATGTACCAGCAATAGATGACGGCTCCTGAATTTAGAAGTGGAAAGGGCAGCAATGGAAGAGGTCATTGAGTTGTGTCAGAGGTCAAATCAACAGAACATGGTCACCGACTGAATGTAGGAGTTAGGAGAAAATTAGGGTCAGGATTAGGTGGCTGAGCCACTGGTAGTTTGCTAAATTTGAGAATGCAAGATGAGCATGTTTGGAGAGGAGAAGGAGAATGACTCAGTGTTGAGCATGGTGCAACTGAGGTGATTGCACACTATCCAGGTAGTCATGTCCAGAACTGGTTGGGAGGATGTGTCTGGGATGCTGGGAAGACATCTGTGTTGGAGGTACAGATTCAGAAGTCACTGGCTCATAAAGAAAATTGAAATCATAGGCATGGATATGACGAGAATATGTGTTATGGAAAGAGTCAAGCTCAGAGTCCTGGAAAGCATGAGAATGTTTGAGCGCTGTGCCTGAGAACTTGGTTGATGGTATCCTTGAGGAGGGGAGGAGGAGTGTGGGTGGGGGAGGAGTTGGGAGGATTCCAGTAATGCCTCTGGGGCTGTGGAATGTGAGACTGAGGACTCGGGGAGAGGTCCCTGAAGGGCAGGAGGAGGAGGCCAGTGGTGAGGCAGTGATAGAGACAGGAATCTTCCCAGATATGATGACTTTAGGGATAACAGAAGATAAGGGGTGGCAAGGAGGGTAGCGTTCAGAAGTGTTGGGGTGAAGAGAAGATACTTGATTGAGTTGAGTGACCAAAGGTGCCATAGAAGGTGGATGAGGAAAAGGCAGGAACCATTCCTAACTGACCTCTCTTCTCTCAGCAATTTCTGGTCCGCTCAGGCGTACTGCCTGTCCCTGCAGGTGGTGGTCAGCCCATATAGATCTGCAGGGCGGAATCTGGCTTCCTGAAGTGCTGATGTGTTAGAACCACTGCAAACGTTTACATCCACATATTTTGCTTCCCCTGACCTGTGAACAGATGTGGAAATAGGAAGCCTGGCCAGCCAAAATAAGCAGAGAGGCTTAGAGATCCAAACCCTCTTTCTGTTTTAACTGGAACACCAGGACCCAGCTTCATTGCTCTAATCTGTTCCAGTCTCAAAGAAAATGGACCACCTCTGGCCTCATACTTTAGAGCAAAGCGTGGCGACTGCGCACCACATGTCCCATTGGCTGGTCTGCACCACCGCATATCCCTGTGCCCCGGGCTCACCAGAGAGCGCCCTCCAGTGGGCTGACTCCCTGAGGGTGCATTGAGTGGTTTGTGGCTGTCTTCTGTGTGCGGCACAGTTCCTCTTCTGAACTTCTCATGACTGCCCGTCTAGTAGGTACTAGATTAGACCTGTTTGCAACAAGAAAAAAAGGAAGCTGAATATCATACAAATACTAACGGGGAGAAGTGGAATTTCTTTTATTTAGCTTTTCTTTTGTCGGAAAAAATTTTAAACAAACAGAAACATTCAAAGAATAATGTAACTGGAGTCGGGCGTGGTGGTGTCTGTCTGTAGTACCAGCTACTCAGGAGGGTGGGGTGGGAGGATTGCTTGAGCCCATGAGTTCAAGACCAGCCTGGGCAATAGACTGAAACCCTGTCTTTAAAAAAAAAAACAAAAAAAAGTAACGGACACCTCTGTACCTACCAATAGTCCTGTAAGACTATTGTAACATGTAGCCATCCCTGCATTTGATTTTTTTTTTAAAGAAGATGAAATATTAACATACACAGTTGAAGCTGGCTCCCTTCCTGATGCCTTCCCTTCTCTCTCTTTAAAGCTCACCATTATTGGAGGCTGACGTTTATTACCACGCAAGTGTTTTTATTTTTATTGAATATACTGTATTAAAAAACAATCTCTGGTATTGTTTTGCATAATAACATAATTGTCTAGACTGCATTGCATGCTTTTAAGTGTTGCATAAATGGTATCAAACTCTGCACTTTTTCTGAGTCTACTTGAGTTTATTTAGGATATCCATTGGAGATTGCAGACAGTGTTAACTTCACCTTGCATTGAGCAATCAGCCTTGGTCAACTCCGACATGAAGGGATTATAGGCCCTGCAAGCTCAGTGTCTCACAATTCCCTTCCAGTTTATAACTCAAAGCTCTAACTCCTTGAGTTCCTTATTTGGATGTTTAGGTCAATTTGCTCACTTCCTTGGATATTATTACAGGCTTTATTATTAAAGTTGGTCTTGGTCAAGCCTCATTCTTGCCAAACCATTCTGTATAATGAATGAAATATGAACAATATTTTCCACACTGCAGAGGTGGGGTGGAGGGTGGTGGAAAATGCGGGTCAACCACGAAGTCAAAGTCAGAGGACAGAGGAATTTCAGGAGCTTCTCCACAATGTTTGCAACAATCCCTATGCTCTTTCTACTCCTGTTTTTTGAGGAATCTCATAATTTGGCACAAGGCACTCTCTGGGTATTGAACCCAGCAGGAAGTGGAATGTCTGGGTTTTATTGAGGCTATTTCTCATGTTACGAGGCTATTTCTCATGTTATGAGGCTATTTCTTAGGTTTTGCCTGACTTTTTTCTATGAGTCAAAGACTACAAAATAAAAAATTACAACTGTCTTCATCAATAATGAGCTCTTCAGCTTCTATAGCAGTGATGTTCAATCTTTTCTGCAGAATTCTAGAATTTCCTGCAAAGATCAAAGTGTTCTATATCCATGCTCTGTACTAGAGTAGTCATTAGCTATTAGCCACATGTGGCTACTGAGAACTCAAAATGTGGCTAGTGTGACTGGGAACCAAATTTTACATTTCATATAGTTTCACTAGAGTAGTCACATGTGGCTAGTGACTATTGCATTGAACAGCGCAGTTCTAGAGGGTTTATACCAATACATATTGGTAGAATTTTAACAAATCTTAATACATCAAATGAATTCACATTGCAGCTGATTTATTTGCTCTTTCGTTTCCCAACTTGAAGTTAATATATGAAACTGGGCAGCTTGGACTGTTATGCTTGCTCAAGCCACTCTATTGTACAGAGTATTGTTTGTCCAAGAGCTTCTGTTAATCTATAGTTTGTAGTCGGCATATCTTTGTGATTTTGATGACACTGATGAGCACCAGCTATTGGTGGGTGCATCTGCCTGCACCCCATCATTGGACATTTTCCCTCACATAGCTCACTCAGTCCACAACATCATTCCCCAGCTTCATTGATTCTGCCTCCTTTAAATTCAGGCTGTCTTTCTCCTCCCTCTGCCTCAGCACAGTCTCACTTTGGGACATGAGCTGTCATGATGGCTTAAAGAGAAAGCTAATTAGAGGGGATAAATCCATGAATAGGAATATAGAGCTGAAGAAACTTTCCAGAATGCATGCAGAGAGGCAAAGAGTAGAAATATGAAAGATTAAGAGACATGGATGATGGAGCATGAAGGTCTAACATATATCTGATTGGAGTTCTAGAAGGAGAGGAGAGGATCAGCAATTTTTGAATTCATAATGACTGAGAATTTTTCCTAATTGGTGAAACATTCATGCATACTTCAGATTTAGGGAGCCCAATGAATTTATAACACTACAAACAAATTCATCCTTCATAGTGAAACCGAAGAACACTAAAATCATGGAAAGGTCTAAAAATAACCAGAGAGTAAAGATGGATTAATACAAAGGAACTACAATACCCACAGTTCACTTTTCCACAGCAAAATGGTATTCAGTAGACAATGGAATAAAATCTTCAATATTATGAGAGAAAATAACTGTCAATCTAGAATTGTAGAAAGACTTTAGGAGAAAATATAGAAGAATTTCTTTACAATCTTGGGGAAGAAAATGATTTTTTAAAAATAAAATCCACAATTCATATGGGAAAAGATTAATACATTTGATTACATTAAAATAAAGAGATTTCATTATCAGCAGTATCTTAAAGACAGTGGAAAGAGAAATTACAGAATAGGAGAAAATATTTGCAGCACTTGTAACAGGGAAAAGATTAGTATCCAGAATATATAAGCTCCCTTAAAAATTGATATGAAAATGATGAACAACCCAATAGGAAAATGGGTGGAACAGTTGACAGGCATGGTGGCATAGAAGGGGTACACAGAGAGCCAGTAATCACTCAAAGAGATTGTACAACTCATGAGGAACCAGAGACATGAAAATTTGAACTACAGCTACAATGAATTGTTAGTATGTACCCAAAAGACTGGTAAAAATTAATGGGTCTGGCATGTTGACATGGGTATCGGGTATGGAATAACAGGAACTTTTAAAGGCTTCTGGTCAAAGTGTAAATTGGTACCATAACTGAAAAAAAAAAGTCATTATTGATTGATGTTGAAAATGTGCATATGTTATGACCCAGCAGTCCTACTTTTTGGCATATACTCAACTATTATGTTGTGTAATGCAGTAGCCACTAGCCACATGTGGTTATTGAGTCCATGAAATATGTCTAGACTGCACTGACATGTGATGAAAGTATAAATACTTAGTGAATTTTTAAGATTATGAACAAATTAAAAATATTTAAATTCATTTAAAAATATTGATTATAAGTTAAAATGATAATATTTTGGATATATTGGTTTAAATAAAATATAGTGTTAAAATCAATTTTGTCTCATACTTTTTAAAGTAGCTGAAATAAAATTTAAAATTACATATGTGGCTCTCACATGTGGATCACCTTGTTTTTCTTTCAGATAGTACTGCTCTAGAGACATTCCAGGAGACAGGTACAAGATTGCAAACCACAGCATTGTTTGAATTAGAAATAACCCAAATGCTCATTGAGAAGAGAATGCAGAAATAAATTATGTTATATTAATTTAGTAGTTATGAATATTATACTCATTCTGTGATAACAAAACATGGCTGTTTCTTATGAATGCTATGTTAAGGGGATGAAGCAAGTTGCAAAGAATACTGACAGTGTGATTCCATTCATTGAAATTTCAAATTAAATGCAATATTGAAAAATGTATTACTTAGGGATATGTCCATAAATGGTAAAATCTAGAGGAAAAGGTAGGAAGGTAGAAGGGGAGAGGAAGAAGGGTTGTTACTTTCAAGGTACTAGAATATTCTGTCTTCAGCAATGTAGAGTTTACAAAGCATATTTTTTGTTGTTCTCCAACTTAAATCTATTCAGTGTTTTTTTTTTTTTTTTTCCAAACCTGATAACTGGAGTTGAGGGACTGATTTTTGTGGGGGCAGGGAAGATATTTTGATTACTGATTTAATTTCTTTTAGAGAAAGAGTACAGTGGCGCGATCTCAGCTCACTGCAGCCTCTGCCTCCGGGATTCAAGTGATTCTTGTGCCTCAGCCTCCCAAGTAGCTGGGACTATAGGCGCCCGCCATCATGCCTGGCTAATTTTTGTATTTTTAGTAGAGACGGGTTTCACGATGTTGGCCAGGCTGGTCTCGAACTCATGACCTCAAGTGTTCCGCCACTTTGGCCTCCCTAAGTGCTGGGATTACAGACGTGAGCCACTGCACCCAGCCTATATTTAATTTATTTAATCACTTTTTAAAGGTTTCCTATGCAGAGTGATTTTTGCTAGTTAATATTTTTATAAGAAAATTTCCCTTTTACCTAAGTATTCAAATTTATTTGCATTGGTTTTTAAATGTTTTTATGTAATTAAAAATAATTCTGCTGTTTCTATAGGAATATCTCCTTTTTAGAGCCTAATATTTTTATTTATACATTTTCTCTTTATTCATGTTTGTTCTTACTAGATGTTTGACCATTTTAATAATTTTTTTAAAGAACCAGTTTTTGGTTTTTGTGCATGGACTTTATTGTTTTCTTATTCATCAATTTCTGTCCCCATCTTTATTGTTTTCTTCCTAAAACTCTCCTTAGATTTACTCAATTATTTTATTTTATTTTATTTTTTGAGACAAAGTCTCTCTCTCTCACCCAGGCTGGAGTGCAATGTGCGATCTTGGCTCACTGCAACCTCCACCTCCCGGGTTCAAGCAATTCTCCAGCCTCAGCCTCCTGAGTAGCTGGGATTATAGGCAGGCACCACTGCACCCGGCTAATTTTTTTTTTTTTTTGTATTTTCAGTAGAGACGGGGTTTCACCGTGTTGGCCAGGCTGGTCTTGAACTCCTGACTTCAGGTGATCCACCCACCTCGGCCTCCCAAAGTGCTAGGATTACAGGCATGAACCACCACGCCCGGCCTGTACTTTCTTAAGTTCAATACTTATTTATTTCTGGTCTTTACTGTTTAGTAATACTTTTTATACTATTAGTTTACTCATAACAAGTTTACTGTTTTTTCTTTTCATAGATTCTTGACTTGAATGTTTGTTTAACTCATTCATTTTCAATCATTTATGTTTTGTAACAAATGGATTTAATGCTACAAATTCACTTCATCTCATAAGTTTGGATATGTGGTTCTTTGATAATTTCTCAATACAGTATTTTGTAGTTTCCTCCTCTCATCCTTTAACTATTTAGGTATTTATTTAAATTTTTCCAAGCATAAATTTTAAAAACATTATTTTATTGTTAATTTATGACTTAATTGCACTATAGCCAGGTTGCACTGTCGGTTATGAAATTGGCAGATCACGAGGTCAGGAGATCGAGACCATCCTGGCGAACACGGTAAAACCCTGTCTCTACTAAAAAATACAAAAAACTAGCCGGGCGAGGTGGCGGGTGCCTGTAGTCCTAGCTACTCGGGAGGCTGAGGCAGGAGAATGGTGTGAACCTGGGAGGTGGAGCTTGCAGTGAGCTAAGATCCGGCTACTGCACTCAAGCCTGGGCGACAGAGCGAGACACTGTCTCAAAAAAAAAAAAAAAGAAATTGGTTGAGAATTTTTTTGACGTCTAGAATGTGGCAGATTTTAATAAATATTCTATATATCCTTGGCCAGGCATGGTGGCTATGCCTGTAATCCCAGTACTTTGGGAGGCAGAGGTGGGCAGATCATGAGGTCAGGAGATTGAGACCACCCTGGCCAACATGGTGAAACTCCATCTCTACTAAACATACAAAAAGTTAGCCAAGCATGGTGGCATGTGCATGTAGTCTCAGCTATTCAGGAGGCTGAGGCAGGAGAATTGCTTGAACCTGGGAGGTAGAGGCTGCAGTGAGTCAACACTGCGCCACTGCCACTCCAGCGTGGGTGACAGAGCGAGACTCTGTCTCAAAAAAAAAAAAAGAAAAAAAAAGAAAAAAATTACATATTCTTGAAAAAAAAAAAACCAAACACTTATTCTCTATTTGTTAATTGTGTGATTCCATGCAGTTCTATTATACCAGGCTTAGTTATTTGTGTTATTTGAAATTTCTACACCCTAATAATTTTCATATTGCTTATCTATTTCTAATAGAAATAAGTTTAAAATTTCTGATCATTTTGGATTTGACAGTTTCTCCTTGAAATTCTCTGTTTTTGCTGTACATATTTCAAGTGTATGATATTTAGGTACATTACAAACTTATGGTTTTTATATCTTCTTGGAAGCTACTTCCTCTCACATTTATCTCTTAGGGTTTTGTTAAGGACACTGGGTCTGTTCTAGGTGCCCTTAAACAGAAAGAGCTAGAGCATAGGGAATTAGATGCTCTAAGATTGTTGGCCTAGCTGAAAGAGTTGGTTCTAGGCATTTTCGAGAATGATTCCTTGAGGAATATAGAACTGACTCAACAGAAGACCAATATTTTAAGGCTACCATCTTGGCTGTGCCAAAATCAAGAAGCCACCCTTGCTGCACCAATTTCCTCTCAGGACCCAAGAAGCTGGAGAACAGACATAGAAAAACTGCTTAAGTCAAGCCTGTCATTGCCACAACTCTGTGTTAGTGAAGACAGCCAACGAGTTTGCAGGAACATGGCCTCTGTCTTCTATCTTCTCACTCTTCAACTGGTATAAATGATGTGTAACCTCACTTGCATGCAAACCTTAGCCTCAGAGGAGATTAGGAAATGCTAGCATCTCCAGCTAGAAATAGTCCATCTTTTTTTTTTTTTTATAACTACTTCCCTGCCTTTTTTCCTGTCTTCTATTAGACTCATAAAATTATCTATATTCTCTTTCTTTTTTTTCTTTGCCAATTTGAAAGCTATAATTATATTGCTATTCTTTTAATGAGTACCTTAATTTTTAAAGATAGGTTTAAATTATTTTAATATTTCAAATTTACTTGGCATTTTATCTTGTCTCTCTAACCAAGGCAAAGACTTTATCATGCTTAATGATTTACTGACCCTCCCCCTTTCTAATCTTGTTATTGTTGTGAAGTTTTATTCTTATATTTTAACACAGAAGTTTGTTGTAGGAAGTCACGGACCCCGAATGGAGGGACTGGCTAAAGCTGTGGCAGAAGAACATAAATTGTGAAGATTTCATGGACATTTATTAGTTCCCAAAATTAATACTTCTGTAATTTCTTACTCCTGTCTTTACTGCAATCTCTGAACAAAAATTATGAAGATTTCATGAACATTTATTAGTTCCCAAAATTAATACTTTTATAATTTCCTGTGCCTGTCTTGAATCTCTTAATCCAGACATCTTCGTAAGCTGAGGACGTATGTCATCTCAGGGCCCTGTGATGATTGCGTTAACTGTACAAATTGTTTGTAAAATGTGTGTTTGAACAATATGGAATCGGTGCACCCTGAAAAAGAACAGAATAACAGCTATTCTGAGGGAACAAGGAAAGATAGCCATAAGGTCTGACTGCCTGCGGGGTCGGACAGAATAGAGCCATATTTTTCTTCTTGCAGAAAGCAACTAGGAGAAAAATCACTGAATTCTTTTCCCAGCAAGGAATAACCCTGGGGAAGGAATGCATTCCTTGGGGGAGCTCTATGAATGGTCACTCTGGGAGTGTCTGTCTTATGCGGTTGATATAACGGATGAAATACGCCCTGGTCTCCTGCAGTGCCCTCAGGCTTACTAGGATTGGGAAATTCCAGCCTGGTAAATTCTAGTCAGACTGGTTGTCTGCTCTCGAACCCTGTTTCCTGTTAAGATGTTTATCAAGACAATGCATGCCCAGTGGGACATGGACCCTCATCAGTAATTATAATTTCGTCCTTGCCTTGTGATCTTGCTCTGCCCTCTGCCTTGTGATCTTTTATTGCCCTTTGAAGCATGTGATCCTGTGACCTACTCCCTGTTCCTACATCCCCTCTCCTTCTAAAATCCCTAGTAAAAACTTTGCTGGTTTTGCGGCTCACGTCACCATCACAGTCCTACCAATATGTGATGGCACCCCCGGAGGCCCAGCTATAAAATTTCTCTCTTTGTACTCTTTCTCTTCATTTCCCAGTGTGAACCTGGGTCAAGACTCCATTTACTTAACCTGGCCCCCATATGTCCCTTCTCTAACAAGGGTCTATAATCTGTGATGTCTTGGGTCTCTGATTATCAATGTCAATTTATACCTTAATTCCGACAATCCTCAAAAAGTCTGGAAAATCCTCCTTCCCCATTTTGTGAGTACCAAATAGATGGTCTTTGGAGAAAGGCTGAGGAATTATTACTAGATACAGTTGTCATGGTGTGGAAAGACTTATTCTTATAGAAAATGGTCTCTCTTTCATCAGTGAATTTCTGGTCTGATAACTTGCTAGATCCAGAAACTGGGCAACAGATTGTGATTTTGTTTATTGGGGTGGCTGTCCTCAGCTTCCTCATCCATCTTTGGTTCCTTTGATTGTTTAAACAACTCCTTTGTTGGCTGCCCATCTATCTTGCCCCTAGGGACCCTGTGTCCAGTTAACCATCTCCATACCTTCTATGGGTTGGGTCCCCCACTTGTTACTGTGGTCTTATGATAATTGTACCCATATTACTTCTGATGGGTAAGTACCTCCATTCAGACTCTAACATGTTGGGATTCTATACTTCTCATTGCTATCAGGGATCCTATTTCTACAGCAGCTTCTCTTACCATCAACCCTGGCCGACAGAGGACAGCCCCACTGAGCTTCTCAGCAATGCTGGTGTTCCCTTACCAGTGCATTTTTTACTGTTCTGGTCACTGGAGTACCTCTGGACCTACTAGAGAGCATAGTCAGTCAGTGGGTTTTCCTGTCTTACTAGAATAACATTAAGCCATGCCTACTTCCCCAAGCCTTTTGATTCCTTCTTCCTCCATCTGCCATAGAAATTCTGGCTTTTCTAATTCACTTAGGGTAGGTCATTACCGTTTCCAAGATTCCAAAATCCATCCTGGCATATTAATATCTCCTTCCAGGGTCCTTGCCAGAGTGTAAAGTCATTTGTCTCAGGAAAGTGTTCCCACATTGACAAACTCCTTCATTCAACCTTATGTTCGCCTACTCCCCGTTGATCCAGGTTTCTTGGGGTTCAGATCCAGGCACATGCTCCTGGCTCCTTTTGGAACATGATAGCCATGTCCTATAGCTCCTCTAGTGTGCCGATTCTTTCTTCCTTTGGCAGCACTTTGCCAGCTGAACCATGTTGGGAATCCACCCTTGTGATTGGTCTGGTTGTCATGATGGTAGGTGGCGGTCGATCCCAAGAGGGGCAAGCATTGTCTGCAAGGCAATTGCCTCATCTGAGGTTTCTGCATGATTTTCAAGCAGAAAAGGAAACATTATCTTTTAAAAAAATTTAAATTAAAAAAATTTTAATTTTTGTGGATACATAGTAGTTATATATATATTTATGGAGTACACGAGATATTTTGATACAGGCATATAATGTGTAATAATTACACCAGGGTAAATGGGGCATCCATCACCTCAAGCATTTATCATTCCTTTGTGTTACATACAATCCAATTATACTCTTATTTAAAATGTACAGTTAATTATTGACCACACACCCTGCTGTGCTATCAAATATTAGATATTATTCATTCTATCTAACTATATTTTTGTACTCATTAACCCTTCCCACTTACTCCCTCCCACCAGCTACCCTTCCCAGCCTCTGATAATCTTCCTGCTGTCTCTATGAGTTCAATTGTTTTTCTTTTTAACTCCCCAAAATAAGTGAGAACATGCAGTTTGTCTTTTTGTGCCTGGCTTATTTCACTTAACATAATGACTTCCAGTTCCATGCATGTTGTTGCAAGGGACAGAATCTCTTTCTTTTTTATGGCTGAATAGTATTTCATTGTGTATATGTACCACATTTTTCTTATCCACTTGCTTGTTGATGGACACTTAGGTTACTTCCAAATCTTGGCTATTGAGAATAGTGCTGCAAAAACATGGGAGTGCACATATTTCTTCGATATACTAATTTCCTTTCTTTTGGGTGGATATCTAGCAGTGGGATTGCTGGATCTTATGATAGTTCTATTTTCAGTTTTTTGGGGAACCTCCAAACTGTTCTCCATAGTGGTTGTACTAGTTTACATTCCCACCAACAACGTCAATTCCCACCACATCCTTGGCAGAATTTGTTGTCTGTTTTTTGGATAAAAGCCATTTTAACTGGAGTGAGATGACATCTCGTTGTAGTTTTGATTTGCATTTCTCTGATGATCAGTGATGTTGAGCACTTTTTCATATGCCTGTTTGCCATTTGTATGCCTTCTTTTGAGAAGTGTCAATTCAGATGTTTTGCTCATTTTTAATTGGATTATTAGATTTTTTTCCTATAGAGTTGTTTGAGCTGCTTATATATTCTGATTATTAATCCCTTGTCAGCTGGATGGTTGGCAAATATTTTCTTCCATTCTGTGGATTGTCTCTTCACTTTGCTAATTGTTTCCTTTGCCTTGCAGAAGCTTTTTAACATGATGTGTTCCCATTTGTCTGTTTTTGCTTTGGTTGCCTGTGCTCGTAGGATATTGTTCAAGAAATCTTTGCCTAGTCCGATATTCTGGAGAGTTTCCCCGATGTTTTCTTTAGTAGTTTCATAGTTTGACAACTTAAATTCTTTAAGTCATTTTGATTTTATTTTTGTATATGGTGAGAGATAGAGGTCTAGTTTCATTGTTCTGCATATGGAAATCCAGTTTCCCCAGCTCCGTTTATAGAATACTGTCCTTTCCCCGATGTATGTTCTTGGTATCATTGTTAAAAATGAGTTTACTGTAGATATATGGATTTGTTTCTGAGTTCTCTGTTCTGTTTCATTGGTCTATGTGTCTGTTTTTATGCCAGTACCATGGTGTTTTGGTTACTATAGCTCTATAGTATAGTTTGAAGTCAGATAATGTGATTCCTCCAGGTTTGTTATTTTTGTTCTGGAGAGATTTGGTATTCTGGGTCTTTTGTGCTTCCATAAATGTTAGGGTTGTTTTCTCCTATCATTGTGAAAGATATCATTGGTATATTGATGGGGATTGCATTGAATCTGTAGATTGTATTGGGCAGCATGGACATTTTAAAAATATTGATTCTTCCAATCCATAAACATGGAATATCTCTCCGTTTTTTTGTGCCATGTTTCTTTCATTAATTTCCTTCATTAATGTTTTATAGTTTTCATTGTAGAGATCTTTCACTTGTTTAGTTAATTCTTAGATATTTTATTTGTAGCTAGTGCAAATGGGATTACTTTCTTGATTTCTTTTTCAGATTATTCACTGTTGACAAGTAGAAATGCTATGGATTTTTGTATATTGATTTTGTATCCTGCAACTTTACTAAATTTCTTTACCAGCTCCAGTAGTTTTTTGGTGGAGTCTTTAGGTTTCTCCAAACATAAGATCATATCATCTGCAACAAGGATAATTTGATTTCTTCCTTTCCAATTTGCATGCCCTTTATTTCTTTCCTCTTGTCTGATTGCTCTAGCTAAGACTTCCGAGGCAGTATCTTCTAACAAATGGGAGTGGGCTTCTTTTGTAGTCCCAACAAGTGTAGGGGAATCAGGGTCCCACTGCTTCCTTAGTAGGGCCCCAAATTTGACACAGGAGACCTGCTGGTGTTGGGAACTCAACTCTCTCTGAAGCTTCACTCTTTTTTTTTTTCTTTTGAGATGGAGTCTCTGTTTCCCGGCTGGAGTGCAGTGGTGTGATCTTGGCTCACTGCAAACTCCACCTCTTGGGTTCAAGTGATTCTCCTGCCTCAGCCTCCCGAGTAGCTCCCACGCCTAGCTAGAGTTGGGGTTTCACTATGTTGACCAGGCTGGTCTCAAACTCCTGACCTCAAATGATCCCCTGCCTCAGCCTCCCAAAGTGCTGGAATTACAGGCATGAGCCACCACGTCCGGCCAGAAGCTCCACTACTCTTATGATTAAGTCCTTAGCTGGATCTCTGCTCTGCTGCCCTCCACCTGTAAGAGGTTGGGGTTTCCTTAAATGCTTCCCAAGAGACCTTCTAATTTTCATATTTTGCCTTGAATTGATGATTAATGACCCTGAGTCTGTCGTATCTTTCTTCAATGAATCAAGTCATAGCAATGGCCCTCAAATTCCATAGCCTTTATATTTACCATCTCTTATACCTTTTGAATACCAGATACATTGCACCAGCGAGTGCATCTCCTTCCACTGGTATCCCATCCCAGTTCACCACCTGTGAAAGTTTTAACAACTGCACCACGACAGGATTCTAAGGGCTATCCATCCCCCACCTACCACAGGTGGTGGGGTCCCCATTGCCGAAGTAATTGCTGTAAGTGATCTAGAGTTCAATGAAAGAGTCTTCTTCTAAGGACTATTTCTGGTAACAACTGTATTCGATCCCTGGGAACAGATCCAGTTGGTGAGCTGTATTAGGAAATGCTCTCAAGAGATTAGAATTAAAGAAGGAAAGATTGAATGGAAGGAGAAGCTGATTTGCAATACAGTTACAGTGGAAGCTTCAGCTGACCTCTGGAGCTGGCATGGCTCTTCTGAGTATTCCCCAGTTTGGGGAAAGGGGGCCGCCAAGCCTTTGTATTAAGCACTAGCCAGTCACTGGCCATGGGCCCATCCTGGGAGGGGCATAACCTTGGCTAAGGCCAAGAGTGAGTCCTAGTGAGGGAGGCAGCTGTGAGCTGCCAGTAGCTGCTATTCCCAGCAGCTGGGGGTGGGGAGCAGGGAAAAATACCTTGAAGAGGGGATCAGAGCAAAATACCTACACTCTCCCTATACATTTTTATAATATTAAGTAAAAAAATACAAGGTAGAAACTTGCATTTAGAGTATAATTTCAATGTTAAAATTAATATACATAAAATGACTAGAAGGGAATTAAAATGCTTAAGAGGTTTTGTTTTGGTGCTGGGAAAATGAATGACGTGCGTTACTCGCCCCTCACCACCTGTATCTTATACACACATAAAAAACCTTAGAATACTTGATTGAAAACACAAACCTCCCCACTGATTCCTCTCTATGGGCTGTTCAAAGCAGTTAGAAAGTCAGCTTTAGTATTCCTTAGTAGGTGGCTGGGTGAACAAGCTGTGATACATCCAGATAATTAAATATTATTCAGTAATTAAAAAAAGAAATGGAATATGAAGCAATGAAAAGGCATGGAGGAAATTTAAATGCATACTGCTAAGTGAAAGAGGCCAACCCAATAATTGTATGTACGGAATGATTCCAGCTATATTGCATTCTGGAAATTGCCAATTATGCAGACATTAAAAAAAAGTCATGGAGGCCGACACAAAAGGATCTCTTGAGCTCAGGAGTTTGAGATCAGTCTGGGCAACATAGCAAGACCCCATCTCTACAAAAAATAAAAATTAAAAAAATTAGCTGGGCGTGGTGGTGTGCGTCTGTGGCCCCAAGCTCCTTGGGAGGCTGAGATGGGAGGATTGCTTAAGCCCAGGAGGTTGAGGCTGCAGGGAGCCATGATTGGGCCTCTGCACTCCAGCCTGGGCGACAGAGCAAGACCTTGTCTGAAAAAAGAAGATTAGGGGTTTACAGGGTTTGTGGGCGAGGAGGAGGATGGATGAATAGGTGAAGTGCAGGGGATACTTAGGGCAGTGGAAGTATTCTGTATGATACATGGATGTGTGTGCATATGTCAAAACCCACAGAACTGTACAACACAAAGAATGAACTCTAATGTACTAAACTATGAACATTAGTAAATAATAATGTGGGCTGGGTGTGGTGGTTCATGCCTGTAATCCCAGCACTTTGGGAGGCTGAGGGGGGCAGATTGCTCGATCCCAGGAGTTCAAGATCAGCCTGGGTAGCATGGCGAACCCCTTCTCTACAAACAAAAATGATACAAAAATTAGCCAGGTGTGGTGCTACGCGCCTGTGGTCCTAGCTACTTGGGAGGCTGAGGTGGGAGGATGCTTGAGTCCAGGAGGTTGAGGTTACAGTGAGCCATGATTGTGCCACTGCACTCCAGCCTGGGTGACAGAACAAGACCCTGTCAAAAAAAATATAT
Source organism: Colobus angolensis palliatus (assembly GCF_000951035.1). Classification (NCBI taxonomy): domain Eukaryota; kingdom Metazoa; phylum Chordata; class Mammalia; order Primates; family Cercopithecidae; genus Colobus; species Colobus angolensis. Next base: position 4,715,821 of record NW_012115599.1, read on the forward strand.
AATAATGTGTCAGTGTTGATTCATCAATTGTAACAAATGTACCACATCAATGGAAGATGTTAGCGATAGGAAAAACTGTGTGCAGGGAAGAGGGAACATAAGGGAACTCTCTGCATTATGTCCTCAATTTTTCTGTAAACCTAAAACTGTTCTAAAGAATAAAGTCTATTAATTTAAAAAAAAAAAGAAAAAAGAAAGTGAGCATCAGTTTCTATAGCCTACTAGTAATGGCAGCAGTAGTTGTGACTGACTTAACAGATTACATGCTTAGTGGGCAGAAGAGAGGAGACCTCCTTCTCATAGACTGAACAAAGCCCTTTGGGCAGTTGTGAAATATCAGAACATAAATCTACAGATCAACAGCTGCCTTGTTTATGGACACATGAATAGGTATCACAACAGCCTGACTCTTGATTCCGGAATCTTACTGTTTCCTCAGTGAACCATAACCCAACCATTGAGTCTTACTCTACGCATTCAAAGAATGGCAGGGGATCCGGTCCTGTGACAGGACACTTGATAAACAGATGAGACAAACTGGAGTTCAGTCTTCTGACGACTGCCAGGGCTGGCACTGTTTTTCTTCTGGCACCTACCCCAAGTTCCTGGCATTGACTCTTATTTTTCCTTTCAAGCCAAATGCAAAAGGGACTTAACCTCAACAGACAAAGATTGCAGAAGAATGTGTATGCGTTGAAAAGTAATCCAGTAAATTGACAAAGCTAATGAATTTTCAGAGAGATTCATTCAATATCACCTAGTGAGAGTCAGCACTTGGAATATTTCCACAAAGGCAATAGGAAAAGGGGAATTTGTTTATTACCTTTGGCTTCTGAAAGAAAACATTGTCCCATACACAGCTTCCATGTCTATTGTTGATTTGCTTAAGCATTTGGAAACATTGAGATTCTTCATTTGTAAGTTCATTTACTCATTAACTACTTATAGTTTTTTCACTGATTACTATGTGAGAGGCACCTTATGCATGAGATTGTTAGTGGAGAGGTTACAGTAATGTACGTTCTACTGTAGTCTCAGAGTGTGGGCAGTGGAAGGACCCTTTTTCTTTTTTCTCCTTATTCCTGCCTCAATTAGAAGACAATTCCTTTCAGCCCTTCCACTTCTCTCTCCACTCGTTTCTGGGAGATGAGATCTGTCTGATTGGCAAGATTATAAGAAACTTCTATTCATAAGACAGTGTTGCTAAGGGACACTGTCACTGTTAATTAGAAGCAAGAAAACTTGGCATGCATTTGCTTTTATTTAATCCATTTGGAATTTATTTTTGTATGTAGCAGAGATAGGAATTTCATCTTGTTTTTCCCAATTACGTAGTCGTTTATTAAAGAATTAGTTTTGGAAATGCTATTATCATGATAAACTAAACTTCCATTTATTTACAGGTCTGTTTCTGAAAACTGTTCCATCACCATATATTAACTATAGTTGTCCATTTTCTTTTCTAATTAAAACTTAGGATCGGCATTTGAAAGTAAACATCTTCTAGTTCTTTTTTTTTTTTTTTTTTTATTGACACGAGTTGAGTTTGAGACAGAACTGACTTCTTTTCAATATTAACTCTTTCCATGAATGGAATTCTTGGAATGTAGTATAGTTCTCCATTTATTAAGAATATTTCATTGAAGTTTTATAGTTGTCTTTCCATAAGTTTTGCACATTTTTTGTTAGGTTTATTTATAGTTAATTTCTGGTTAATTTATACACACACATACACACATATACTTTTTTCTATTATGAATGAATAACTTTTTCTTGTTTCCTAGCTGATCATTGATAGTGTTTACCATGTACCTGGCCAACTCTCTTATTAGTTCTAATAATTTTTAAGTTGATTCCATGGAATTTTTAGGTAGTAAATTATATTAATCAGTTTTTTTCTTCCTGATAATTATAATTATTTTTTCATTTTGTTTTATTGCACTGGCTAGGACCAAAGGTAGACAATAATAGTGATGGTTGGAATCTTTTTCTTTTTTATTTTCTTTTTTATTTTTTGAGACGAGTCTCACTCTGTCACCCAGGCTGGAGTGCAGTGGTGCGATCTCGGCTCACTGCAACCTCTGCCTCCCGGGTTCACGCCATTCTCCTGCTTCAGCCTCCTGAGTAGCTGGGACTATAGGCACCAGCCACTGCGCCCAGCTAATTTTTTGTATTTTTAGTAGAGACGGGGTTTCACTGTGGTCTCGATCTCCTGACCTTGTGATCTGCCTGCGTCGGCCTCCCAAAGTGCTGGGATTACAGGCATGAGCCACCACGCCCGGCCTTCTTTTTGATTTTAAAGGTAATATTTTAAAATATTTTATGTTAAGTACATTTCCTGTAGGTTCGTGGTAGATACATTTTATCAGGTTAATGATGTTGCTTTTTTCCTCCCTATTCCTAAATTGCTAAGGAAGTTAAATTTTTTAAAAAAAATTAATCACACTGAGACATAGTGATTGGATCACTTTTTGTTTTTACTAATGGTCCAAGATTAAATAGAGATAATTCTCTTTTAAGGAGCTCATAAAAGCAAATATTGAAGGAGCCTATAAAAATGCTGATTTAAACATTAGAATGCACTGAAAACCAACAGTCACAGAAGTAACATGTAGAGTGGCCAGGGTCTGCTGAGAGTGAGCATTTGTTGAGGTAGCTTTCATGGGGCAAGTGAAAGTGTCTGACAAGTATAGGAGGTGGAATAAAAATCTCCTGGAGCTCTGCAGTTTTATTTCTTGTAGTGATTACATCACTGGGGTCAGATATAACACAGGCATTGACAATGGCCAGAAATGCTCATAACACCCAATTTTGCCCAGAGTGGGGAAGGCAATCTAGTGTATGGTATCAGAAAGGATTATTGGTGGCAAATGCTTACAATGCCCATTTGAAGTAGGAAAAAGAATTTCTCTTCCTGGAGAGATGACTGAGACCCACATTACTCCCCTTAGGGATAGGTTTATTCACCTGAGGTTTGAGACCCACCATCTTGGCCACAATTAGAAGGAGAGGAATTGAACAGTCCACCCCAGCCTGGAGAAGCCCCTTCCTGCAATGTCAGATGAATGTGGATGCTTCTGCTCATCTTATTTATGAACCACACTTTGGGTTTGCATGGAATATCTCCACAGGAGCTTGGCTGGAAATGCAGATTATCATTAATTCCACACCAGTCTTTTACATTTACAGGTGTCCTGTTGTAAATAATGTTAAGAGTAAAACTAAGCAAAAAGACGTGGGCTCTGTATCCTGCAAAGTTGGGGTGAGATTCACAGTGAAGTGAATGTCACAGTGCTTGGATTTAAAAAAAAATGTGGAGTTAGGGGCTCTATAGGGTTTCCTGGCTACTCTTGGGGGCGCACATTTTTGGAAGGGACTAATCATAGGTGGTTGACAGTTCTCTTGTCTTACAACTTCTGTTTCAGAAGAAAGTGAAATGTTTTCTACACCAGCCCTGACAACCAGCAATTTTTGTACTTTAAAAATCCTTTTCTAGAATGTAAACTACTTAACTACCCAAAGGAAAATATATTTTATGCATTGCTTCTATTTTAATGTTTACAAGGAAGTCCCAACTAAAGATGCTGGCTAAAGTACTGAATGTGCACAATTAACTGAATATCTTTTAACAGATCCTTGCTTTCAGCTCACAAGTGACTCAGGGAAAATTGTATTAACTCAGCGATTGCTTTATAAGTACACTGCGAAACGGCACTTAAAACCAAGTAAAGGAGATGCATACTTTCAAACTCCAAAAACTAAAATGTCCCAACTTAAGTAGAGAAGGAAGAATCTCTATAACTTAGTGACTACTTGAATTTTGAGGAAAAAAAGAGAAAGGAATCGAAGACTACAGAAGTGGAATCATAAGGCTTCTAATTTGTTTAGATATGATAACCTGGGATGGGGTGTGGTGATTCCAAACAACACAATACAATTGTAGTCAGCATAAAAATTACAATACAATTGTAAAGAGAATAAAAATCATGTTTGGTATATGCCAACTCCGTACCCTTATACCAAATATATAGTAACTGTTAAGTGATACCTTGTTTATAATGTATTTAGATGGACAAAGTATTATTCTGATTGTTTTATATCTAAGTGATACTCCACAAAACAGATTTATCTGAAGACAGATTAGTGAACAATGGCGGATCTCAAATCATGTTCACATTTAGCACCTGATAAATGATCTTAATTCCTGCTATTAATGGTTCCTTTGTTCAACTTAATGCAATGGAGCATTACTCAGGGTATTTCAAGCAATTTCATGAGAAAGTTGATTGATCATACAAACAATATGTAGGATTTTAACATTCTTTATACCGTACAGAAAACTTTTTTCACATTTCTAGTACTTTTCTAGTTTTATTTGTTACACTTAAATTCAGTTAGAATTTATTTTGGTTCAAGGAGTGAGGTGAAGCTCCAGCTTTTCTTTTTTCTTTTCAAATTTCTAACCCATTATCTCAAAACCATTTACTATCGGGAGCCTGAGCAGGAGGATCACTTGAGGCCAGGAGTTTGAGATGAGCTTGGGCAACACAGTGAGACCCTATCTCTTTAAAAATAAAAACAAACCCCCTGCCCCCCCACACACATTAGCCAGGTGTGGTGGCATATGCCCATAGTCCCAGCTGCTTGGGAAGGTGAAGTGGCAGAATTGCTTGAACCCAGGAGTTTGAGGCTGCAATGAGCCACGACTGGGTCACTACACCCCAGCCTGGGTGACAGAGTAAGATCCTGTCTCAAAGTAACCCCCAAAACACACTTATTAAAGATATAATTTTAAAATGTGTATGTGCCCAAACCTATTAAAAAGCAAATACTAATGAAAACTTAGAAAAAACTTGTGGCATGACTTTCTGTTTGTGGATGGTTTTATTCCAATTAAGATGTAGTCAAGGCTTAATGAGATCTTACAAAGAAATAAATTGAGGAACTAGAAGGAGATGCTCTTCTACCCACAAAATATTTAAATGGAGGAGCCGAATTAAAACTGCTAGGAGGGATAAAGTGAGTTGTATCAGAAATGCAGAAGCAATACAAAGATTTTGAGATGTACATAGAAGGGTATTGATTGCAGCACTGTCCACAACCCTGTCTGGTGCTTGGGTTGCTGCAAATCTCTGGACTCCTTGTAAAATCAATCCTAGTTGCCTTTCTGCTATGTTAGCCAAACACAATCCTGAGGCACTATATTTTTCCTGTATGTTTTCTGTTTTCACTTTTTATTTATTTTCTCTTAGCATGGATTACATTTTTAATTTGAAATTTGTTATGAGAAATAAAAAAAATTTTGAATGTCTGACAGCTAAGGAAGAAATGACAATAATCCAGACAGTAGAGAAATTAGTGGAAGGCATGAAATCATTTGAGAAATGTACTTTAATGTATAGCACAGCAACCCCTGTATTATGATCAGGATATTGAGGACTTGAATACATTGCACTTTATTTTTATAACAAACAGATAAATAACCAGAAAAAAGAGTTGATTTAAGAAATTTATTTTTTTTTTAAAAAAGCAACTTCCAGGGTTGTCATTGTACAGGTTTCGCCCAGTCTCCTATAGCATGGTATAGTGATAACTGATTTTTTATAATAAGGACTCAGAGGCATTGAAGATCCATAACTATCTTCTGAATTATCACAGAAAGAAGAAAGAGTTAGAAGAGTTTAATGTTAAGTGTATTAAAAATCATATTCTAATTCTTTTAATTTGGTTATCTGAGTATGATAATACAGGAGAGCTCAGATAACAAGAAAAGGCAGTTGGTTAGAACACTCCATTCCCACAGGATGTGCATTAACAGACTTTTTACTGCATATATCTTTATATTGTTTGCAAACTAATTCAACCCATTTTGCACAGCATTAATTTTTTTCACTGAGTTGACACTGGGCTGAAACATTTGCTTATCATCTTATAATTATTTTTTTCCAGTTCTTTAATGGATTTTACTCCCATCTGACATAGTGTTTGGACTTTAGTGTATGTGACACTTTAAGATCATCTCTGCCCATTCTAATGATAGTTACAATGAGGTTACCCATGGCCAGATATCCAAGACTATTAATTAATCCACCAGCTCTGTTCTTAACTTTGGTAAAAGTGAGATCTTGTGTCTCACTGGAGGGTGCACCAAGCTTCAGGCAAGAAACTGTGAGCTGGCTGTCAACAGACTATGGTTCTTACCAAGGTTCTTATTAATGCTGTGCAAACAAGGGTCTCGTCATTTCAGTAACTATTTGTACATTTATAAAAGCAATACAGTCATGGGAAAAACCAACAAGCACAGCTTGGTAGAATAACCTGCCATGAAATATCATTGGCTTTATAATAATTTACTACAACTGTTCTTTTTATTCACACTGGATAGGAAATGCTTCCATCTAACACATGTAATACGAATATATACAACACAAATTTGGCTTTAATTAAAAAAAAAACAGTTCAAAAGGACAATAACACGGGGGCTGAAAACAATAATTTTGTGCAGTTTCCTGATCATAATCACATGTCTCCTGTCTTTTACAGGGAATGACACAAGTATTGATGGATTTTGTAAACCAGTTAAAACATTCTCCTGCCTGTAATAGCCCACTATGAAGATATCACCTTGTTCATACAGTCTATAGAAGTTTCTCCTTCTTAACTGTTATTCTAAATAACCCGGGATGACACACTGAGTCGGTTTTAAGAACAAATCCTGCGGAGCCTTTTCAAAATCATCATACATTTGCAGTTCCCTATTCCATCAAAATGCTTTGCCAAAACAACATCTTGTAACTGCACTGGGCATATGACTGATGTGCTGAATGGTGCATTTGCACTGATGCTCACCATCTCGTTGCTCAGCAACGTCAGCATCTTGGCTTGAACTTCTGAATGGCCACGGGAATCACGCGGCAGTGCCATGGGGTGGGTGGACTGTTTTAGACTGCCAGCAGTCAAAACAGTTGTGACGGGCTCAACATCTCTACACTGTGAGCCTGGGGAACCCATTCTCCTGCGGAATGGTTTTTAGGGGCCCAGCAATGTCACTGCAGGTGGCTGAGATATTCTGGCCCCTGCTTATGAGGAACTACATGAAAGAAGAAGCCTAGTGTTCTAAAAAAATAGAAAATATGGCAGGGTTGGGGAGAGGCTGGGGAGTTGCTTTCATGAGTCTGGAAATCTCTGGTGTTAGCTCTCTGAGAAGGCTGGGAGACTCTGTTGTAGGCAGCTGTGGGAGAAGGCTAGGGTTGGAGGTACACTTGGAGATGTGTTAGTTTGGCATTGGCACTGCAGATTCAGCGCCCGTGGTCCCTGACTAAGGCACTCTGCCTAGATCTATTTTCCCCTGACTGTACCTTTTATGCTCCCTGGCTTTCCCGTTCTTCCTGGAAACTCCTGTTTGTTTTTGCTTTCTAAGATACAGATAGCAAGTAGTCTCTCATCTGACTGTTGAGATAGTCTCTCATCTGACTGTTGTTGGGTTCATCTGACTGTTGAGTGGCGGCTCTTTGGAGTTGTAATTTGAGAAGGATTGTGAAGAAATCAGTGGGCTTAATAGGAAGTAGTGCTGTGATTGATTAGCAATGTCTGCCATGGCCACAAAAATTGGTATTGATAAAATAAATGCATCCCAGGCCCTTATATCTCTGTTTTAAGTAAAGTGAGCAAATGAAGTTGGCTTGATGTATTCTTGAAGGATCTTTGGAGACCATAGCCCAAGCCATTAAATTGATATTTATTTTATATTTTGCTTTGTTCCAGAAAAGATTTGAGAATTTGGGGGGCTTGGGACAGGAAGTTTAGGACTTGTGGAGGGAGATAATTTTGAACAGGCTGATGCAGGAGGCCCACGACAAGGAGCTCTGTTTTTACCCCTGGGCGATGAAGCCCAGTGTTTAGCAAGTGATTATAGGGCTTACTGATTAAACAGATCCAGAAAGACCTGGAGAAATGGGGCGAGTCCCAGGCATGGTGGAAATTTCAGGCAGAGCATTTCTGTGTTGCAGATCTGATGTATTTCCCCTTGGTTAACAGCTGATGTTCTATGTTGAAAAGCCAAAGAGAAATATATTTGTATACACACACATCCCTTATGGGGGTTAATCAAAGATCCTTATTATGTCAGGACCATAGTCTCTCAGCTCTACCCAGAAGTCTCTGGTGCACAGCTTTACCAAGAAAAAAAAAACTAGTGATATTGTGTGATAGGTCCTAATGATGGTATTTTGGGAAGATCAACTCATGTTTATCTCTGGAAAACAGGATAAACTTCATACCTCAAGTGATTTAAACTGAAGTCAACCCTTGATTTTTCACATGAATCATTAACAGGTTGCTTTTCGACAATGCCATTGTCTGTTGATTTAGGGATCATGTCTGGGCAAAGCCAGCCACCTCTAGCTGCTGATGGCCTGTGGGTTTTAGAAACTGGCTGATGCTCCCATCAATACGCCCCTGTCAATTGCACACAACTGATTTCACTTACACATCAACATAGCAACATACCTTTTCCATCAGTAAACACCTGCTCCCTTTCTCACTTGGCAACGAAGAATTTGCAAGGAAAAGATGGCATATAATTTTATATACCTGCAAACCCCAGGAGAACATCCTTTTGCATACCCGTCTGATGTTGAGTTTCTTACCACACCAGGGACCCCAGTATTTCCAAAGTTGTAGGCAAAGATTTCCTCTTTCCTGGGTGGTACACAGGGGTGAGGGTCCTTAGGCTCCTAGGCCAAGGGTCCAAAGTCCAGGGATGGAGGTGGAGTAGAGGCAGGAGGGCAGCATTTTAGAAACTCAGCAATGTATTTCTTATCCAACTCTGTGTTTCACCCTCAGATAAATGATTTTCTTACTGGTCTCCATGAGACATAATCCTGTTGAGAGCATCTTGCAGTTTCGCTGTCTCTGGAACCTTCTAGAGGTGATAGATGGCTGGCTATAAATGTGACTGTAGTTGCCTCATCATTTGTTTTCTGGCAATTTAAAATATCTGTTTCTTTCCGCGGATTGTGATTGTTGGTATACTGGCATTGCCAACCAATTTTTAGCAATGTGTGAAGATCAGTGGGCTTTATCACCACTCCTCTTCTCTAACTGGAAAGACTTGTTCTAACACCTCCTGAAGTTTCTGAGAGAGCCCAGAGCAGGAACTTTGGGCTCTAGACAGAAGGTCTTGGAGGAGGACGGGAGGGAGGAGGTGCCCTGTTGGGAGGTGGAGCCTGGGGAGGAGGGGGAAGGGTGGAAGG
>NW_012115599.1:4725328-4840111 GCF_000951035.1 Colobus angolensis palliatus
AGAGAAGGAAACATGAGCAGGTAGCCTCACATCAGGGCCTGTGGTGCTGTGGTGGGCGGCTTGCAAGGACTATGTGGAAAGCAGGCCCCTATTGGTGACAACTCTCCAGTGGCACATAGTAGAACTTGAGGACAAGTGAGCTCCCCGCTTTCTTTTCCTGGACTGTGTTGCAAAACTGTTAAAATTTATCTTTTCCTGAAGTCTAACTCTCTCAAGTGGGAGAAAGGGAAGGAGACTGACCTTAACTGGGTGCTGTGTACAGAGGTCGTCAAACTGAATCTCCTCAACAGCCCTGCTAACCGGGTATTATTAACTGTTCCATTGCACAGATGAGGAAACAGGTTCAGAAAAGCGAGGTTACTTTTTCAAGGCCACACAACTAGGAAGAGGTGGGGGTTGGTGATTCTAACCCAAAATAGACTCCAGAATTATCCTTCCTGCTGCTGCTTTGCCTTCTGGTCCTCATATTGCACAAACAAAAGTCATTTATTCTGATTCATTTCAATTACATGCCTGGAAACGGCAGAAGGTTAACACCATGAGCTTCTCCTATATTTGTAATTCAAGGATGTAGCTAGAATCTGTGATTAGGAGTTGTCGTGGAGCCCCTGATGCATTTACCTCGCCTGTGCCCCCTCAAGCGCTTGTTCCGGGTAATGAATGAAGGAGGCAGCTATCTCTACTGATGTGACCAAAACAGCTTCCCCATCCATGCCTTGCCTTCTGCAACGTGCTAGTAAATAATAAACAGTTTATCCTGCCCTTGTTCTGGCTGTGGGAATCCCTCTTCTACATGCGGCTGCACCTGTGCAGGTACCCTTAGTTGTCGTCGTCACAGGAACTGACAACCTGTGTACCTTAAGAAATACAACCTGGGGACATTCTATTGCCAAGCAGGCATCTACCCTGAATTCTGCTTTTTCCCTACCCTTCTTGAGTACTCAACTGAACAATGCAGAGAAGACCCTGGAACACCTTACAGCAGCCTCCTGAAAGTCAGCATCCAAAGCCAGCCTTAAGTAGCCCTGTCTCCCCTATAGTGTGTCTGCTCTGCTCTCCAGAGGCACAGGCGTGCTTTCTCTGTCCCCGACTAGATACCCTCTGGTCTCATCTGGCACTCAGGAGCTTCCGTGCAACACTCAGCTCTGCAATGCAGGGGAGACAGGGGTCCTCCTGCTCACCACATTCTGTGCTGGTGTGAGCTCTCTTCACTTGGCTGCTTGCCTGGGTGTGTACCCACCCCCTTGAGGGCTCCTGGCCTCCCTCACTTCCCATGCCTGTGGGGCATCTTATTGTTCTCTCTCTGGCATGTCTGGATGCCTACAGAATCATTCCTCACGGAGGCCGGGGTGGGGTTGCTCCTCTCTGAGGCTGCCCTCTGTGCTGGGCCTGGGGCTGGGGTGTGGAATTGTTCCTGGCCACATGCTCCAGGACGGACGTTATCCTGTGGTGTCCAGCCTGAATGAAATATGTCCAGAGAGCAACGAGTTTCCCTTTCCAGGCCTTTTAGAGACAAGCCTGAATGGGAATGAAGAGGGTGAGGTGTGGAATTTGGGGAAACAATTGCTGCTTAAATTAGCTCTAGGACAAGAGGAAAATGAGAGTTTGTTATTAGAGACTTGGCTCAGGATGGGCCACAATAGGGACAAGCCACATGTTTGTGGGAGGCGGTGGGGCTGAGCAAAACTTCCCTCCCTGTGCACAGCCCCGTGCGTCCTTCAAGTCATAAATCATGTCCCTTTTCCTCCACATGTTTCCCCCACAGTGACTCCAGCCTCCACTTACCCTTTGCTTCCTTGAGTTCTCTAGTTACAGCCTACACCACACATTGCAGCCTGCATACTACAGTTATTTCATCTGTAAATGCCTTGCCTCCCTGGCCAGACGAGAAACTTCTGGAAGGCTGCAGCCTTGTTTTGTGCTTTGCTGCTCCACAGCTCACAGCCTCACAGTGTGTTCTGCATGGTACAGGGACTCTTAGTAAAAACGGAGTTGTCTGAGCCACTCAGGAAAAGTTGGGGCTGGGAAACCTTAGCAATAAGCTGAAAATTAATTCCTAGAACATAGCGTTAGTCAGAGGGCATCTTGGTGAGGAAGGGCTGAACTTGATGGGACTGCAATTGGTTTAGGAGTTGCAATGCTATGTTTAGATGTCAGCACCCCTGTTTCTCTGAGCTTGCATTTCATGTGATTAAACCAGGTGCTAAGCGGGGGAGGCTCTGATTCGCGTTCCACTCACTGCACAGAGAAGTTACCCCCTCCTCGCTGCACTGCCCAGAGCTCCCAGTTTATGTCCAGCCTTTCAGGCATGATGCCAATTTTGTAACCCAGTACTGTACATTCCCGGCTGTTCAAGCTGCCCTCTTTTATAGCTTTATAAATCTAAGCCTCGGTTACAGTTTATTTATGATTCTGGATAAAGCTTTCCTTTAAGATGTGAGGGCCCTAATGATTACCATCTGTGGTGAATTCCCGTGACGACAATTTAGAGCTGGGATTTACTGTGCTATCTGTTCTGCCCTTCGTTCCTAGACATGCTAAGTCAGACTGAGAGGCTCAAGAGATTCACATCCTTTAAAGATGAAGGGAAACCCTCATTCTGGGGAAGGAGCTGCTGGTGCCTGGGGTTGAGTGCTCATCCAGCTTCAGATCCCTTCCAGAGCTGGCCACCAGGCTGGGCGAGAGGGGAGGCTAATTAATTAATCCAGAAGCTCAGGTACTTATTCTCTTCAATTGAAATAAGTCACTCTACTGTTTTTACCAGAGGCTGTTTTGTCCAGAGACAAAATCAGGAGCTCCCAGCCTTCTTCTCCCAATATCTCTGTTTATCATCCACGTTAGGATTCCCAAGGGTTTTCAAAAAGGTCTGAAAGCATCCACAGACTAAAACATGGTCTCTCACATCTGTCCCCTGAAGATGGGACGAAAAAGGGCAGTGGGGGATGGCGGGGAGTGAGGTGGGGAGGAAGACCTGAGGTCAGCACTTCCAGCTGCCGCCATGGTGTCTTGGCCAGAGCAGCAGAGGGATGGAGATGGGGTGGGGTAAAATGGTGATGGTGGAGGCAGAGTCCTCCTTCCTCTGGTCAGTAACACCCTAGGGGTACACCCATGGGTCACCTACTCCAGAGCATTGTGCTGAGGTTCATTAGAGACCTTCCCCAACTCCTCACCACCTGGTCCTTTAGAGCTGAGTACAAAAGCCCAGAGCTCTCATCAAGCAGCCAGAGGGGAGGGGGCAAGCTCCCAGCTTCTGCCTTGCCCCACTGTGGGACACCCCACAGTGTGATGTGAGGTGGGGGTATTCATACCACCTGTCACTACAGGTATTAGGAGGACTCCCTTAATCAACGTTACGAAGGCCTTGGAACAGTGCCTGGTGCACTGTGTTTAGCAAACGAAGTTGAGTCTAATGCTGTCTCTCTGCAGGTGGGGATGCGCAGACACAATCAGACCCTGTCTGTGGTGGAAAGGCCAGTTGGAGGTGGTATCAGGTGTTCCAACTCCTAGTTTAGTGCCTTCTGAGTGAGCTGCAGACTACAGCTTCTATACTCCACACCTGGCTTCTATAATAAAATTGGTAAATAGAAAAAAATGTAGCAAAAATGTAGGGAAAAACAAAGCAGCTCCTAGAGCCTGCTCTCTTATGTCTGTTCTCTCCTCCTGTTGCCACTAAGCCCTGTAACTTACTTCTTATAGGACCCCCCCACAGTGCACTGCACACACACGTTTGACCGATGATGAATTTACACGTACTTATCCTCCTGAAAAAAGGTGCAGACGCGGCATCAATAAATCCCTGGGGTAATATACAGTAAGACCCACAGTCTTTGTAAGAGGGGTGTGGTTACAATAAGTTCTTAAAACCTGGAGTCAGAGGTGCCAGCACAAACACGGTAACATTTAGACCACATAATTGGCCTAAAGATCAGTTTACACAACATCGTTTTTTTGCTTGCAAGAGGATAATAGAAAGGCCAGATGTTCTCAGTGTCATGTAGGCCAGCAAATCTGCACCAGTGTTTGGTTAAAAGGTTGCTAGGATGATTGGAACTCTCATTTCATAGCACTAGTCTTTGTGACCCGGTTTTATTTTCTACAGTACTGGTTTTGTGTGGTTTGATTCAGATCCAAGATTTGGCTTTGACCTCAGTTTACCTCAGCGTCCTCATTTACAGGAATGAATGCCAATTATTTTCACACATTAGCAAAAATTTCTCAGATTAAATTCCAAGAAGAAAATGCAACAATATCTCCAGCTAAATGAAGGCTTAGCGCGATGCCAGCTGGCCTTCCTCCTAGCCTTGAAAGTGCCATTTTGATTTGGCTGTATCTAATGGTGGTGGGAGGACCATCTGAAATGTCTAGGTACATTAGCGTCTTTATTTATCATCAAAACTCTGTCAGTTAAGCGTCATTATTTTCATTGTACAGAAAAAAACTAAAGTCTCACACCTATTTAAATAACTTTCTCAAGACTACACAGCCAGTAAGTGGCAGAGTGGGATTAAAACCTAGCTCTCCCTCAGGAACTCATCCTCTTCATACTGTATTCCTGAATATAGACTAAAAGTGCAAATGATTTCTTGAAAGACTTGTAGATAGCAACACACGGTGTAGGACTTGACCACAATCCAGCAGCTCTTGACACAGCTAAGCGATTCTTCCTGAACCTAAGTCTGGCCAATTCACTCTCCAGCTCAAAATTCTTCAGTGATTCCCCATCACCTTTAAAGTAAAAGCCAAACACCTCCAGTGGCATACAGCCCTTTGGGATCTGGTCTGTGCTTATGTCTTTCAATTGATGTCTTACTCTTTTCTTGCAAGATGTCCAGCTTGGTCCACCCTATGCCCTCCACAAATATTTGTTCAATGAAGAATATAATTTGCCATGTGGCCCTCTTCTCTAAATGTTTCCCATTAGAAACACTGCTCCTTAACTGGTTGGTGAGCACCTCCGAGGCAGCCGCAAAGGCTTCTCTTCTGGAGCCTAGAGTTGCTCTAAAGAGCTCAACGTTCAAGTTCAAGTTGGCACTCAACAAATACTGCTCACACACCGGAGCTCTGAGGTGCAGCAAGACGTCTTAGAAAGCTCTGATTTTTCCCTGCAGGTTTAGGCTCTCCAAAGGTCAAGGATTCATGAACACAGCTATGACTTTAGGGCTTCTCAGTCACCTCCCCGTGGTCTCCTTGGACATCTTCTAGGTTCTTGGAGAAAGGATGGCAAGAATCCTATGTACTTCCCTTGGCTTCCACACTTGAAAGGTTCATGTTACCTGTAAAAATACTTTTTGGGTTACCTTTGATTGCTTTATCAAAGGAAACTGTTCATCAACAAAAAGCTTTGCTTAAATTGGAGGTGACATATTCTGAAATGGTTATGATGAAATGATCAGGATGAAATATCTTGTTGATCAGGTTCTGGATTTCCCTGGGTTTGAACTCCAGGCATTGATGGTCTGAGGAGTATAGAGACAGGACACTGGTGGTGGGGGCTGTGGTCTGCTTCGTGGGTTGCAGTCAGGAGGAGAGTTCTACCTCTAGTTCTGCCACTAACATAATCATTGTGAAACCTGGGGCAAGTCACTTTCTCTCTATGAGCCTCAGTTTCTTCATCCGTCCAATAAAGTTGTACCGGCTAGATGACATTCAGGGCCTTTCAGCCCTAATATTCTATAACTCTATCAACATTTTTTGTTTTTTTGAGATGGAGTCTCACTCTGTGAGAGTGATCTTGGCTCACGGCAACCTCTGCCTCCCAGGTTCAAGCGATTCTCCTGTCTCAGCATCCCAAGTAGCTGGAATTACAGGTGTGTGCCACCACGTCTGGCTAATTTTTTTGTATTTTTAGCAGAGACAGGGTTTCGCCATTTTGGCCAGGCTGGTCTTGAACACCTGACCTCAGGTGATCCGCCGGCCTCGGCCTCCCAAAGTGCTGGGATTATAGCTATGAGCCACCGTGCCTGGCCTCCATCAAAATTTGAATTCCTTTGAAACCTTTTCCTTGGATAATTTAATCTGAATTTTTTTGGGGCAGCTAATTTGCACATTTCTTTATACTGATTAGTTTGGCTAATGGTTTGTATTGCATATTTTCTGGTTGGTCATTAGATTTTAAAAAATATTAATAAATTGAAACTTCAAAATTGGAGGTCTGCTTTTCTATTATTGTGGTAAGAGTTTGAGCTTGCCTGCAAGTTCTGAATTTGGGTTTGTGGGATGACAGGGAGATGTGACAAGAGGTGTGGGCCGATTGTGTGCAAAAGAGTTGCCAGTGGTGAGCTCATGTGTGCTGAGTGTTATGAGACATCTGTTTGGGCATCAGGCACGCTCAGTGGAGAGGGAGCTGGGCTTTGGAGATGGTTAAAAATATGCTATGGCTCCCACAGATTAAACCAAATAGTTTCCTATGAACGGAGGTCATCTAAGAAGATTGGATTTCACAGGAAGAACTCTAAAATAATTAGATTGAAAAAGTATAACATATATGCCAAGTTTCCTCTGACAAATACCTTTTTTCTCTGGCCTAGTTCTCCCATTGATTATCTTGTTTGGAGGGCTGTAGGTATTTCTCAAGTTACTAATGAATTAGGTTTCCAAAGTCAGTTGTTTGGAATTATGAGCATAGTTTCTAACTTAAATCATTCTTGTAAACTCAGGCTAGACCACAAAACCTCATCGACATATTGAAGGCAATTGACATAATCCTGCCAAAGGTGGTGCTCTACTGATGAATTAAACACATGAACAATGAATGGATGGCTGGATAGGATGACTTAATAGTTAGCTTTCTACCCCACGATTCTCTTCATTTGTTAATTTATTTTTGCATTTCTCCTTTTGGCAAATGGGTTTTGAGTGCCGGCTATGTCCTCAAAAGTGCTGCAGACAGTATTGAGCAAATGTTGAGGTCCTTGTCCTCATGAAGAATATAGTCTAGAGGTGAAGACAGACGGTAGTCAAATGGACCCCAGCAACCGCATTTGTGATCTGTGACCCTGAGCTTGGCCACAGTTGACTGGACCAAAGGTGGACAACTATGCTGAGCTAGAGCGATCAGATTCTCTCTTCGGTGAATTTGGAATGACCACTGAGTGACAGGTAGTTAGTTAGTCAGGACTGATCATTTGAATACAGGGTATGTAAAGTGGGAACCTAGGGATGAGGGAGCAGCCATCTTCTGCCACAGTCAGGCAGAAGCAGAGAAAGCTCTGATTCTGTTTCATAAAGACCCTTCATACCCATTCATTCTGCCCTGCCTTCATTATTGCTCATCTTCTAACACTTGGCCACCAAGTAAACCAGTCTCCCTGCTCTCAGCCTTTCCCTTTCACTTGGATATTTTGGTTTTCCATGTAAAATTCATACACATGCGTGCATGCACACACACACATATATAAAAAGTGCATATACATACGTATGTATGTCTACATATGTGTAGATAGAGGTATGTATAAAATGTACGTATACCTGTATACATAAAAATGTATATATACACAGACACATTCAAAGTTATCTTGCTGGCCAGGTGAGGCGGCTCATGCCTATAATCTCAGTACTTCAGGAGGCTGACGCAGGCGAATCACTTTAGCCCAGGAGTTAGAGACCAGCCTGGCAACACAGTGAGACCCCGTGTCTACAAAAATAAAAAAATTAGCCTGACGTGTCTGCCCTTAGCCCTAGCTACTTGGGAGGCTGAGGCAGAAGGATGCCCAAGAGTTTGAGGCTGCAGTGGGCTATCATGGCACCACTGCAGGGCATTCCAGCCTGGGCAACAGAGCGAGACCCTGTCTTGCTCCTTCATCTTCCCCAAAGCTGGAGCCATGGGCAAAGAGAAGGGTGTGTTGGGAGTGGTGATGCTCTGATCCTTCTCGGCTCCCCTTTTCTCTGCCTCAAACTTGCCCTGCCTATAAATCTCATAATAGCCTGCCTTTTATGTGCTGTTCATGGAAAGGGATCCAAGGTCAACTCTTTTAGTTATTTGATTCATTTTGCTGACACACAAACTGGCACGTTCTCCATAATAATGTCTTTGGATGCCAGAAGTGCGGGTAAGATGAAAGCACACAGGAAATATTTGGTAACACGAGGAAACTAGAAAAATGAAGGAAAGGGTAGAAATAAAAATGGTATCTCTTTAGTTGAAAAATACACAATGAAAAAAGAAAGAAGAGGAAGGGAGAAGGGAATGTTAAATTACAGCATTCAGAATTAATATTTTGTGCTCATCTTTACAGAGCACAGATACATACCCAGTGGTGGATATATTTAGGAAAATGGGATCATCCTGTATAAAAGTTTTAGAGTAGTTTACTGTGACCATTTCTCCCCTGTCATTTCAATGGTTGTAGAATCTTCTATCACATGGAAGCACCAAATGCAGTTAAGAATTTCTTTATTGTTGGGTATTAAGAGTGTATCTAATTTGTCTCTATTATAAACAATGCTGTGATAAAACCATTCATAAGTATTTTCATACATCTGTCAATTGTTTTAGAACAAATTGAGGTAGAATTTCTGGGTCAGAGTTTATGCACATTTTAACAGTTTTTGATATTGTCAAACTGTCTTCTAGAAAAAGTGCTATTCATTCGTAGTTCTAGTACTATTTTATAAGATTTCTATTTTCCTACACTTTCAATTACAGTTTTAGAATTAAACATTTTTGCCAATTTGACTATCTGAAGGAATTGTATTATTGTTTCCATGTTCAGTTTTATTATTTGTGAGATGAAAGTTTTTAAAATGTGTGTGTATATGTATATGTAAAGATGTGTGTGTATATATACATATATACACTCACACGTATATACACACACACCCACATACTATATATATATATATATATGAGTCCTTTGTATTTCACCTTTAACGATTTGTCTGTTCATATACTTTGCCCACTTTTACTGAGGTTTTGATCTTTTTTTTTTAATCTTTTATTGATTTGTAAGAGCTCTTTATAGAGTAATGATGAAACTGATATGGTTAGGTTTTGCATCCCCACCCAAATCTCATCTTGAATTGTAATCCCCACATGTGGAGAAAGAGAAGTGATTGGATTATGGGGACAGTTTTCCCCATGCTGTTCTCATGATAGTGAATATGTTTCATGAGATCTGATGGTTTTATAAAGGGCAGTTCCCCTGCACTCGCTCACACACTTTCTCACCTGCCGCCGCGTAAGACATATGTGCTTCCCCTTCTGCCATGATTGTAAATTTCCTTAGGCCTCCCCAGCCATACAGAACTGGGACTCAAGCCTCTTTTCTTTATAAATTACCCAGTCTTGGGTAGTTCTTTATAGCAGTATGAGAGCAGACTAATATACTGGTTATGTAAGCTATTTTTTTTTGTTTGTGATTTTTAAAAATTTTACTGATGATATTTTTTGATGTACAGAAGTTAAATAAGTTTATGTGGGTAGCCAATTATATCAATCCATAGAGTCTATTTTTTTTTTTTTTTTGAGATGGGGTTTCACTCTGTCACCCAGGTTGGAGTGCAGTGGTGTGATCTCAGCTCACTGCAAACTCTGCCTCCTAGGTTCAAGTGATCCTCCCACCTCAGCCTCCCATGTAGCTGGGACTACAGGAATGTACCACCACACCTGGCTAATTGTTTTTTATATTTGGTAGAGACGGGTTTTCACTATGTTGCCTAGGCTGGTCTCAAACTCCTGAGCTCAGATAGTCCACCATCCTCAGCCTCCCAAATTGCTGGGATTACAGGCGTGAGCCACTGTCCCTGGCCCATAGAGTCTATTTTTTCATACCCCTTAGAAAGGCCTTCATCACTGGGCACGGTGGCTCATGCCTGTAATCCCAGCACTTTGGGAGGCTGAGATGGGCAGATTACCTGAGGTTGGGAGTTTGAGACCAGCCTGACCAACATGGAGAAACCCTGTTTCTACTAAAAATATAAAATTAGCTGGGCGTGGTGGCACATGCCTGTAATCCCAACTACTTGGGAGGCTGAGGCAGGAGAATCTCTTGAACCCAGGAGGTGGAGGTTGTGGTGAGCCGAGATCACGCCATCGCACTCCAGCCTGGGCAACAAGAGTGAAATTCTGTCCTAAAAAAAAAAAGCTTTCATCATTCTTTTTTTTTTTTTAGTTACAGTTTCATTTTTCTATGTTTATAGAATGTGTACTCTAGAGCCAAACTACTAGTATTCAAGATCTGGTTCTGCAACTTACTGTGTTATCTTGGACAAACGAATTAACTTCTGTTTTCTTTTCTGTAAAATGGGTTAAATAATTGATCCTAGCTCATGAGATTATTGTAAGGATTAATGAAAATAATAAATAACTTTTAAATTTTTGAGACAGAGTTTTGCTCTTGTTGCCCAGGCTGGAGTGCAATGGTGCAATCTTAGCTCACTGTAACCTCTGTATCCCAGATTCAAGTGATTCTCCTGCCTCAGCCTTCCAAGTAGCTGGGATTACAGGAGTGCGCCACCTGGCAAACTTTGTATTTTTAGTATAGATGGGTTTTCACCATGTTGGTCAGGCTGGTCTCGGACTCCTGACCTCAGGAGGCCTTGGCCTCCCAAAGTGCTGGGATTACAGGCATGAGCCACCGTGCCCAGCCTATAAATAACAGTGCCTGACATATAAAATTACTCAGTAAATGTTAACTATTTTCATCCGAAATATATTTTGTTATGTGGTGTGAGGTACAAGTTCAAATTTATTTCATCTTTTTCTAAATCAGCCAATTGTGCTAACTTAGAAATACCATTTGGTAAACAATCTACCACTTTCCAATTAATTTAATGCCAGCCTTATCATAAGGCAAATTCTCACTTGGTCTTTCATTTGTTTTTTCAGATCTCTGTTCCACTTCTCTGATGTGTCTATATCTGTAGCAACAGTTTTGACTGTTACAGTTTTACAACATATTGTAATATTGATCTTATAAGTCTATCTTTATTATTTTTCAAGATTATCTGCACTATTCTCATCCGATTGTTCTTCCAAACAATTATTTAGAATAATGTAATTCATAAATTAAGTTGGAGAAAATGGCCTTTTATATTTTTACGTTTTCTCATCCATCAATAGCACATTCCAAATTTGTGATTTTCGAATGTAAGTTCCAGCCTTCTTTTAAACATTTACTCCTAGATTTATTTTATTGTTGATATTGTAAAGTTTAACTTTTCTCTATTTTAGCATCCTACTCTTAGTATATTTATTTTGTATTTAAATATTTTACTGAATTCTTACAGTATTTCTGTTGATATAATTTAATATTTTCCATTTCTAATATTTACCTATTATTACTTCTTCTTGTTTTATTAAATTGATTAGCAGTGATGTCAGGTGCCTTTATCCTATTCTTGTCTTTAGCGGGAATATCTTCAGTATTTCATAAATAAAGTAGTTTAGATATCCTTACTTCTGTTAAAAATACACTTTAATTCCAGTTTAAGTGTTTAAAAAATTTAAGCAAATATCAAATAACTTTTTGATATAAAGTAAGATAACCCTATTGATAGATATTTTTATTCATGTTAAGGAAATAATTTCCTATTCACAGTCAGTTGATAGTTTCAAAAAGTAATATTTTAAATTCTATCAAGTATCTTTTTGATATCAAGATCATTATATTGTTCCTATATTTTCACCTACTGATATATCTTTTATAAATTTTTTTCTAATAAAAATTATCTGCACATTTCTGAAATAAACTTTTGAAAAGTTCTGAAATTAATTATCTTTGATTTAGGATTTTTGCACCCAAATTCACAGGTGAATTTGGTCATGTTCCTTTTGTTGTGAGCTACTTTATGTTAACTTCACAAAACAATTTGGGTGGATTTTCATCTTTTTATATGTTCTGTATTTCTGAAATAGCACAAGAATTACTTGTTCTTATAACAGTTACATAAGAATGAGATAATTCTCTCAAAAATTTTCTAGAAATGCTGTTATTTAAAACTATAGTTCTTAGATGCCTTTAAAAATTTTTGCCACAGATATTGACTGATCCAGGTCTTGTACTTTTTTTGAGTCAATTTCTGTAATTTATCCTTTCTTAGAAAATCATTCATTCATCAAGATTCTAAAAGCATTTGCATAGATTTGTACTTTGTACACAGGGCATTCTTACAGGTAAACAAATCTCCTTATTTGTTGTGATAGCCTTTTTGTCTTTCTTAGTAATTACATATTTTCATGTTCTGACCTTCTTTTTTAGATTTGTCTTTCAAAGTTTCATCAGTGATACTGGTAGTTCCAAAGACATCCTTAAAGACTTCTCAGTTCTACTGATTTTGCTTTGTTTTCATTACTTTGTTCTTCATTCATAGATGCCGTATTTCTGCTGTCTGTAGATTTGTGCCGTATTATTTTCTAAGTTTTAACTAATTCTTACCTCATTTGTTTTCATTTTTTCTTGTTCAATAATGAAAGAATTTAAGGCTATGATGTTTCCAAATCCCACAAGTTTTTACTGAGATGTTCCAATTGTCATTATTTTCTAGGATCCCAGTTAATTGCAGTTTTGATTTCCTCTTGGACTGAACAGTAATTTATGAGAGTGCTTTAAAACTTCAGAGTGCTTTTTTTTGAGACAAGGTCTTGTTCTGTTGCCTAGGCTGGAGTGCAGTGGTGTCTAAGTGCTTTTTTTAAAGCAAGAGTTTAATCCTTTATTGCTAAATTCTAGATTTTTATTTTTATTTTTGGTGGTATGTGTGGACTCTAAAAATTATATGTTCTCTTTTTTTCAGATTTTCTTTGTGGCCTAAGTTATAGTTGAGTTTTACAAGTTAAGAAAATAATATGAATTATTTATTTGAAGGGTGCTATTAAATAAATATCCATTAATTATTTTTTGATTAGATTTTTAATTAAAGCCTCTATATCTTTTATTTACTTTTTCATCTGCTTGCTTTATTGAAATCCAAGGGTGGTTGTGAGTTTATTAAACTACTTTTCTCCAATGTTTTACACAATTATATTTGCACAAACTTTGCTCCTTTAATCACTGGGCCACCCAAGAGTAGCAGGGAGGGTGCTCTTTCAGGGCTCTCTGGGCAGAGGGAAAATCTTCCATCCCAAACAATTCTTGCTTCCTGTTTGTGGTGGTGGTGGCTTACCTGCAAAGGTGGCTGCCATCTTTTCCCACTGTAGTACACATGTGCTGTGGCGAGGAGGGGTCTATGCCTGTACTCCCTTGAATCTGGGTTGGCTGTGATCGTTTGAATATAATGGAAGTGATGTTGTGCTAGCTTTGAGGCTGCCTCTGAGGCCTGACAGTTTCTGCTTCCTGTTTTTGGTGCCCTGAGCCTCCATGTAAGAAATCCTGGCTAGTCTACTGCAGGGAGGCCTGTTGAGGTACAATGAAGGCGGTCAAAGGAGTGAAGAAGCCTTCTGAGATATCCAGTCAACCTTCCAGTGATTCCAGCCCCAGCCGCCATCTGTCTGCAACTTCATGAGAGACTCCAAATGAGAACTATCCAACTGAGCCCAATCGACCCAAAAAATGAGAGGGAAAAATAGCAAATTGCAGTTTAAGTCATTAGGTTTGGGATGGTTTGTTACGGAACAATACTGAAACAAGAAGCAACTCATCACTTTGCCTAGTGGGGTCACTTAGGGTGTGTGGAAGCTGAGTATGAGTTGTAGTTGTAGGTTTCCCCCCTTTTTTTGGGACTCTGAACTTGGCACCCCTCCCAAAGGTGCTGCGGAGGATCCTGATCTGTGCTCTGGTCGTTGCCTGATGGACTAGGACTTTACGCCACTAGAACCCAAGGTCCCCAGGAGAAAGATGGGATAACTGGATGACAGAAAGATATAACTCCAAAGGTAACCATCACACATTTCCTTTTCTGTCTTCTGGATATTACCCTGCAGTGTTCATTTTGAAATGTAGGTTATAGATTGGATAAAGAAAATGTGGTACATATACACCATGGAATACTATCAGCCATAAAAAAAGAATGAGGTCATGTCTTTTGCAGGAACATGGATGGAGCTGGAGGCCATTATCCTTAGCAAACTAAAGTAGGAACAGAAAACCAAATACTGCATGTTCTCACTTGTAAGTGGGAGCTAAATGATAAGAACTTATGAACACAAAGACAGAAACAACAGACACTGGAGTCTACTTGAGTGGGGAGGGTAGGAGGAGGGAGAGGAGCAAAAAAGATAACTATTGGGTACTGGGCTTAATACCTGGGTGATGAAATAATCTGTATAACAAGCCCCCATGACATATGTTTACCTATGTAGCAAACCTTTACATGTACCCCCAAACCTAAAATAAAAGTTAAAAGAAATGTAGGTTATTATGCTGGTGAGAAAGGGCTGAAATCAGGACTGGGAAAGAGGTTGCAATCTGGAAAGGGGTTTTTGCCTATTTACACACTTGTGCAGGCTTACTTGTGTAAGCCAAGCCTATGACATCCTATCACCTTCTCTCACGCTGCCAGTGGGGAGCTTGAGGTTGAAAAGTCTCTCCCGATTCTGAAGTCGGGCTAAAGACCTATACTCAAATTGCCATTTTGACTTGAAAATCTTAAAAAATACTAATAAATACTTAGACACAGAGGAAACACAGTCAGATAAAGTGGTCTTGCCATCAAAATAGGGATGAACAAACTCTGCCCTAAGGCGATATGAAATGCTGACTGTCCATGTCTTCCCTATGCGTAAAGGTACAACTAATTACGTGCAATACAAATGAATTTGTAAGGCCAAGTGGTGAAGAACTCACTCTGATGGCCTCCGAGGAAGGTCAATAAACCATCATAGCTAAAAAAGACAAAAATATACTAGATGACATAAGGAAATAAAACCTCCTTGTCTGATGCTTAAATCCCTTCTTTAAATCTCATCACTATATAAAACCATGGCATGTTATGTTTGCACCTGTTTAGTTCTGACAAATTTCAAGAAATAAAGACAAAATAGGGTTGGAGAACGGAGATTTAGTAAAAGTGATCAGGTGGCCAAGTGCTGTCACTAAACAGGGACTGGCTCAGAATTCACACCTTTCAAAGTAGCAAGACAAAGAATTATGCAGAGATACCCTGGGTATATACTTTAGAGGTGGCAGAGAAAGTTGAAAACAATAAGAGGAAGCAAATCATACTGAGTGGTGACCAAGTGTGGCACATCCTAAATATTATTTCTTAACTTTGTTCATCTTAAAACCAGCCATTGGTACTGACCATCTTCTCTTCATCAATGGCATCAAGTCCTGCCAAGCAGTGTAGCAATTACCTCTCCAAAGAGCCTGGTTTTAATCAACATTTTGGATGGGTCTCACTAATGCTTTAGATTTAATGCACTTTTCTAAGATTAAAAAAAACCCCACCATGGCATGGTCATGCTGAGTGAGTGAAAGTCTGACCCCGGATGAACTAATATTATTTAGAGTCTTCCTTCTTGCCCTGTCTCCCCTGTTAAGAATCTTGAGGATATTTTTCCTGTCCCCAGTTAAATGACTCTAACTACTTAGAACCACCATTAGTATAGTCTTTCGACTTATTATTTTATTTATATTGAGGTATTTGCTTTAAATATTGGTGCCAGAAGATAAACCAGCTAAGATTGTTTGGTCAAGGGCATTATTTAGCTTGGATGTGAAAATGTAAAATTATGAAATGACTGATTCATCTGGTGCACAGCACCAACCTCATCCTGCTCCATATATACAAGCTCATAGATGAAGGTTTGTTTTCTTCTTTTGCACCAATGCAAGGAATGCCATCTTCAGGATGAGTTCTTTTACTATGCCTGTAGCCCTCAACACCTTTTCCCCAAAATGGAATGTTAATTTTCTTGAACAAGTTTGCTTTTGTGCTTCCTGTATTGTTGCCAGTGAGTGGCACTGTTATGGACCGAATGCGTGTGTCTCCCCAAATCCATGTGTTGAAGCCTCAGCCTTCAATGGGATAGTATTTGGGGGTGGGATCTTTGGGAGACACTTAGGGTTGGATGAGGTCACGAGGGTGCCTCCCTCATGATGGGGTTGGTCCCCTTAGAAGAAGAGTTTCCACAGGGCTTGCTTTCATTCTACTCACACGTACACCAAGAAGTGGCCTTGTGAGCACACAACCTGGAAGAGGGGCCTCACCAGAATCTGATCACACTGGCACCCTAATCTCAGACTTCCAGTCTCCAGTACTGTGAGAAAATAAATTTCTGTTGTTTAAGCCCCACAGTCCATAGTATTTTGTTATGGCAGCCTGAGCACACTAAGAGAAGCATCCTAAATGGGTAGGTGTCTGCTATGTTCTCAGCACTTCACACACGCACCATTTTCCTATCCCACAACATTGTCACACTGGCCAAGCCCCCTACTCATATGTATTCATTTGAGGGACCAGTTGTTATGGAGTGAAAAGTTTCATACTAATCCCATCTGCCACTCACTGAGTGCTTACGCTGTGCCAGGCTTGGCACTAGCTGCTTTATATTCATCAACTCATTTTGTTCTTCTAAAAGCACTGTTGGTTAATATCCCCTTTATCCTGACACAAAAATGTAGAAACGGCTCAGAAAGGCTAAGTAATTTTCCCAGGCTATCTCTCTAAGTAAGTGACTGAGGGAAGATATAAATCCAGGTCTGTTTAGACTCTGTGCTCTTTCTTTTGAGCAACATGTGCTTTTAGATTGGAATGAATCTAGGGCAGAATGAATCAAGAAGCATAGTCATGAAAAGAGTTGGGCACCAGTAATATTACCCATTTGAAAAGTTGCCACGGGTCCCAACACTTACCCAGCCTCCATTGTTCTGTTCCAGCTTTCCATGTTTCTATTTCTTCCTTCTTTAGGATTTCAGTGCCCTACAGCAACCCTTCCTGGAGAAGCACCTTGTGTATCCCCATCCCTTTTCCCAATCACAACTTACTTGTCCTATGTGCCTCTCCCCTCATAATCCTCTGTGCTTTCTAAGGGACAAACCTCTAATCTGATCCACAAGCTGGGTCCACTATAGTGGTTTATTTCTTAATAGGCTCTATCTTTCCATAGACACAAAATATACTATCATAGAGATTGATAACTGTCTCCCATATGCATTTTCACTTTCTTCCTTTAGTAGTAGAACCCCTGAGTTTCACTGGCCACATGACCAGCCAGCAATGACTACATTTCCCAGCCTTCTTTGTAAAAGCTGCTTCAAGAGGCAGTAAATGATGCCAAGCTTGACCTAGTGTGGTGCATGAATTGCAGGTGGGTGTGGCCTCCTTTGCATCAGGGAGTGACCATGTAATCTATACTCTGGCCAGCTGGATGTGAGTAGAAATTATATGTCCAAATTCTAAGCTGTGCCTTAAAGAGCACACCCTAGCCCTTTTCATTATTGGACTATGCCGACAAGAACCACACTCTTGTAGTGGTGGAGAAAGAAGATGGAAGGAGCCTGGGCCCCTGACAGCATGGAGTTGCCATGTTGACCCTGGACAGTTTATTCCCAGAGAGTTACATGTGAGAGGGAAAAAAAAAGTTCGATGGTTAAAGCTTGTATTATTTTGGGCTTTTGGTAGGTCGGCTGAACTTCTAACCTAAATAATATAATTCAAGAAAGGAACCTTCTGATGACAGTATTTTATTGTAAAGGAGTGGCCCCAGTGCTGGGCATTTGGGGTGCTGTGGTAGGCTCTTGTGATCTTCTGGGATCAGGCTGGGCTTTGGGCAACCTCTTAATTTTTGACCATGGAATTGACTGCCCACCTTTTAAGAGGTGAGACCTGCCCAGCTGGCTCCCAGAAGCCTCTGGACTGTTTCTTGGACTTATCTGCTTTTCAGGTAAGGGCTGCCATGATCCTGTCAGAGTGCCTTTCAGATGAAACTAAAGGAAGACAGTAGTCAAAACCCTGAAGTATTCCGGCTGATGTCAGACAGAGAAACAGAAAATTTACAGCACTCACAATCTGGGATTCATTTAGGAGTAAAAAAAAGCATTAAGTTATCCAACCTCAAAACTGTTTTCAGGCTTCCACTGGGCCCCAATACTCTTCCTAATTGCAAGACCATGTAGAAGTTGGATCTGAAATGAGACCACGAGCCAGTATCAAAATGCCCCATTTTCATGGTGCACGAAATGCTTCACGTATCCAGCCTGCACTAAACGTCTGTGATACTTCTCCCCAGGCTGGGCTGAGCTTGTGCTCTGTATGATCTGGGAAGAAATGGTTGTTGGACTCATATTGAGATTG
Organism: Colobus angolensis palliatus; assembly: GCF_000951035.1. Taxonomy (NCBI): domain Eukaryota; kingdom Metazoa; phylum Chordata; class Mammalia; order Primates; family Cercopithecidae; genus Colobus; species Colobus angolensis. The sequence goes on from NW_012115599.1 coordinate 4,743,497, forward strand.
TAAGAGGAATCTTTAAGAGGAAAAATAAGTACATGTTAAATCTTTTGGAAAGAGGCAGGGTAAAGGTTTGGGGGATTTCAGCATCTGGATTATGAATAAAGAATGTTGCTAATTACCAATGAATTTTATTTGTTCATTAAAAGTGGACTCAGCAGAAAGCTCTACTTGGAGAGATGACAAACGGTATGACCTCTGCTTCATTTCTGCCATTTCAATGGTTTCTCCTAGTTGCACAAACCCTTACCAGGATAACAAGGTCACCCCAAGTGCCTGGATGGGCTTCTGACTCCAGAATTCTTCTTAGCCTCCTCTCACTGGTTATGTTGCTGCTCCTGGCTTACAGCATTTCTTACTTGTCAACCACCATTTTGGCTCCTAGGCTCTCCCATTTCCTACCGATTGATGAGGCCTTTGGAACTAGCTTGAATTTTGTCTTCCTCTAGCCTTGTCACCTGCTCCACGTCCTTCCCCAATTGACTGGTCTTTCACCAGGTCCCTCTCCACAGGGGATGAGGACTGGGACCTGGAGGAGCCTCTCTGAGCTAGATCCCAGGGCCAGCTCACAGAGATCAGCTCTGGAGTGAATTCAGCCAGAGAACCCAAATAAACTCTGTGAATCCAGACAGTCCAGGAAAAGAAAGGTGACCTCATGCTTAGTAAGAACAATCTCTGTTCGGTCTCCAAAGACCCTGCAATGAGTAGGGTTGCTGGTGGTTTGGCCCACTCCCCCTTCTCATGCTATGGCTACCAACCCCCTCATTGAGGAACAGGATTCTTGAGGCTGAGAGATGTGGCTGGGACTGAGGCAGAGGAATGCAATTGAGAGGCAGTGTGGGGGGACACTGCAGTTCTGAACAGCTCACTCTGATTTTCTGGGAGCCTTAGCTGTGCAGTGGTTGAAATTATGAATAAACAAAAAGCCCAATAGTAACAGCAATACTCCTTGTCCACTTTCTGGCCATCACAATTCCCACCTGGTCCTTTCCTGCTTTTCAGCCTTCTTTCTTTGAAGGCAGGGACTTTGTCATATTATTTGGTCTAAAAGAAGCTCTGGAATAACATTCAACATTTGCTACTGTTCAATAAATAAGCTCCCTGAAGAGGCTAAAGAACTACATTGTGAAGCTGGAGAGGGAGTTTGGGGGTTTGCATCATCAGTTTCTCTAAACTTGTTGCTTTTTCTCAGCTCGCCTCTCTCCTGCATCCTATCTCCCTTGCTTCTCCCCTACCCATGAGGTTAATGAGTGCCTCTGGTGGTGAGCTGAGCAGAACACCAAAATCTCCCTGCCTTGAGGTGTCTTCTTCCTACTCTTTGTACTCCGGACGGGTCCAGACTACCACTTGGTCTGATATATATGTTTTTAAAGTATTTATTTTTTTATAAAATAAAAAATAAATTTTTTAATTCACTCTGTCACCCCGGCTAGAGTGCGGTGTCACGATCATGGCTCACTGCAGCCTCAACCACCTGGGCTCAAGTGATCCTTCCACCTTGGCCTCCCGAGTAGCTGGGACTACAGGCATATGCCAGTGTGCCTGGCTCAGTCTGATATTTTCAACATTAGGGATCCCTTGTGGGAATCTCATGGAGATTCCTTTTAAAATGCCAGAGTGTTATCCAGGAGAGAAATTCCCTGGACACTGGCATCTAGTAACATGTGGGTTAGCCAGCATAAGGATCTATTCTTCTGAGGCTAGGGATAGGGTGCTTGGGACTGTGAAATTTCAGTGGTGGTGATCGGGATAAAGGGACACAGGAAGGTCAACTTTTGAGGGAGTGGGGGGAGGCAAAAGGACCAAAGTGTGCAGAGCACTACAGAGAAGAGAAGGGAGGGGCTGGCCGGGAGATTAGCACATGAGCTCATTCACACAGACTGGCAGCACTACAGAAAATGGAGGGAGGGTGACACTCAGGATGTCTCCAGGCAGCTTCTGACCTGGGGCTTACCTCCCCAAACTGTGCAATGAGCCCAAGAGAGACTTGTTTAATCTCCAAGAAGATTTCTCTTCATATGTTAGTCACACGGTATAATGTGAATTAAGCACAAATATTAATATTTTAGGAGGAGTACTTTTGTAATAGAGAGTGGAGTTGAGACTTTTCTGCCTCTAATGTCATTTTCAGAGGAGAATGACATTTTCCAAGCTGCCAGGAGCCATAGATTTACGTGTTTGGGGATGGAAGAGCAGCTGTAACTGAAGACTGCTGTGTAGGATCACGCCACGGTGTCTGCCAATCCTTTATGCTCTGGTCAAGAGAGTGCCTGAGCAACGGTGGGGCCCTGCAGGCTCTTTCCCTAGGGATGGAATGGAATGCAAGCCCACCTTCCGAAACTTGGAAGTAGGGCACTTGCAGGGAGGTAGAGGTTTGAGGGCAGGGGAAGGGAAAAGGGAGGAAAAAAGGTGATAAAACTAAAGTGAAGAGCAGCAGCAGGACATGGTACTTCATTCTTCCCATAAACAGAACAATTTTACAGCTGATTACCATCTGGATTACCTTTTGCCCACTTTCAAAGTGTGTTGCCACAGTCTTCTGTCAAAAAAACCAACAGTGATCTCAACCTTCTGTTCCAGAAGGTTGGTAGTTACATGAACATTACTTCTGATTTGAGTCTCTGAAATAATGATCATACACAATCTGACGATCGATGAGGATGGTATCAAAAGGAAAATTCCCAGTCTGTAAGCCTTGAAAGTACTTCTGAGGCGATCCTATTTGTGTTTTTGGCTGGCTTATGCCAAAGATAACCTGGTATCTGTATCAGTACAGGTCATCTCTCAAAGGCTATTGGCACAGTAGCTGGTTTTTTTCTATTATCTTAAATGCTACTCTGGGGCCCTGGCCATGCAGTTATAGTAGACAGCATTCACCTTGTCATCGGCAGGACCAGGTGGAGATGAGAACACAGTTTATGTGCCAGAGTTTAAAACTCCAAGGGAAGAGTGGAGGTGTGGTTTTTGCTCACTACATACCCAAAGGTTAACTGAAATTGGGTATGCATCTACATTCGAGATTAAGCAAATCATCTGTAATTTTTAGCCATTTCCTCCTTTAGGCAATTCATATTTCCTTAGGCAAACAAGGTCTTGCCTGATTTTCTGATATTCTTTCTCTTAACACCTCAGTTTGGTTATTCTGATTTAAAGAATCCAGCACACAATGAAGATATTAAAACTTTCTTCACCTTAAGCAAACCTCCTCAAAAATTAGAACATTTATGGATCATTTTGGTCATGATGATGATGATGACGATGATGGTATTGATGACAGTGTGCTGGCCCTTGTTTGATCTAAGCTTCAACAGTGACCTCCCAGTTTGGATCAGCCTTACTGGAGCTAAAGGAGACAATCTTGAGTTGCTCTGCTCATGTACTGAGTGCTATCCTTCCAACGACAGCTTTCCTTATTCCTCCATTTGTGTAATAAGGAAGTAGGAAAGCTCAGAACTTTCATCTCCTCAGGCTGGTAAATTTGTAGGAAAGAAAAGTTACCAAACAAATGAGAAAAGACAACGGGAGGAAGACTGCAGGGGACTTGGAGAGTGACACAGGAGAATTAGAATTCTGTAATTCTTCAGAATTTCTCTTCTAGAGAAGAGAAATTGGCTCTGAGTAAGGCATGGCATTTCCTTTGGTCTGTTAATGTCCAAGTTATAGGTCACATGAGTCTGTACAGCTTTCCTCCTTATGCATGTACCCTTGAAGTGATCTCAAGTCCTGGACCATCTTCCAGCCTGCACAGGCCTCCAGGGGCCTTCTGAGTAGAGGTGACCTGATGCTGATCAGAGCTACTCCAGGCTGAAGGAGAGCCAGCTCCTTGCTTCTCCACACTGGACCTCAGGGTCCCCAAAAGTTGGGACATGCTAATAGTAAGAGCCTCTTTCTGAAGGCAAATCATAAAGATATGCATTCTTTAAATAAATAAAAGGATGCCACCTCCCCTCATATCTGAAAGCACATTAAAGAGCACAGGAAGCATCAGTTTTAAAAAGTGATTACAAAACTAATTTATGCAGAATGGAACCTCACAGAAGGTTCTGGACCATGCAAAAGTGGTTTATACACCACAAATGTCAGTCTCACAGCTTCAGAACATTTCCTTGTGAATGAAAAGAGTCCTCTGAGTTTCTCATCTTGATATGCAGAGTCCTGCAGGAGTCTGAGGCAACCTGGATAAGGATGCCTCCTCCTCCACCATCCTTTCGTTCTCCACCCCTTTTTCACCATCCAGCGACTCCAGGGTCACCCCCAGCCCTCTTCTGGTCTGCTGTTATTCTGCCTGATATTATAGTAGCCTCCTAAATGGTCTCTGGGGAAACGAAATTTTTCTTGAGTTGCTTGCTTGTAACTAGAGAGTTCATTACTACTGTTACAGAGAATGACTAACTACAACTTTGCTGTGGGGGCAGATGGAGACAATGATAGTTCTGTCACTCTGGAATTAATATCTGGGAAGACATCACTGTTCACTTAAAATCACTGAAGGAATATTGAACACTGGCCTTTTAAGCTGTCAATGTTTTCCACTTTTAAAGGTTCAAATCTTGAGCCAGTCTGCTAGAAAACATTACCTCATCACACTGTCACTGGGTGAAGAAAAAAATTGTAAACTAACTGAAGATTGAATTTCATACCAAAGCTCTGAGTCCAGAAACCTTGGGGATTACTAGACAAGGAGAACAACAAGAAGAGAGGAGAGTGATTTTTGAACAATGGTGAGTTCGCAAATGAGTGTCCTGGGAGACCTGGGCCACAGAAGTGAAGGTGGTGTTGGATGTAATGTCAGTGGACGTGGCCACTGCAGAGAACCACTATGTCCTGGTGTGACCAGTCACTCACACCTTTGAATTAATAGGCTTTGAATTAATAGGCTGGAACATTTTTCCACCTGCCAAGGAGTCTAGCTCAGACATCACAGATCTGGTTCTAAAGTTATTCCTTAAAGCTCACATCTGCTTCTCTCTTCTCTTAAATTACTATTTCTTTTATTAAATAAAAGCAATTAAAGGCATTAAAAAATTCTATGGAAAAAGAGAAGAGAAAATCTTGGGCTCACTATCCCAACACAGTCAATTGTTATTATTTGGAAAGTATATATTTATTTCCACATTTCATCATTTTCACGTTTCAATGGATCTCCTATTTTGAGGTGATGTAACAGGAATCTTTTTTTTTTTTTCATAGTGGGGAAAACTAAGTCTAGGCAAAATTTAATTGACTCACTGAGAATCTCTCTTTGATTGTTCTATGATCAGAACTAAGATGCTACTGAGTCTTTTTTGTTTTTACTTTATTCTTAGATCCTCTTTTACTCTCACTCAAATGAAAGTTGAATTACGATATAGGGACAAGATGGGGCCTAATCTGGAGAACTGAAAAGAAATAACCTTTTGTGTCAGTATATGAGCTAATAAGCCCCCCTGACTCTGATATCTCCTTATGTGAGATTTTACTGTATTTTAGGTGCATAAAACTGTAAAGATACTCTTTGAAAAGTATTCTTGAATAGATCTCAATGAGAGATGACTCTTTTGAGGAACAGCACCCACTGGGCTCTGCTCCTCTGTAATTAGAGAGTCCCTTTACAGCTCTTAGTAAACAAGTAGCTGTTATAAATGTGTAGTGTCATTTAAGAGCCCCATATTGTTGGAAAAAAAAAAAACCCCAAACAATGCCTTCCCATAGGTTTCCACTTCTCAATGTATAAATGAATATTCATTACATTTTTCTGTGGCATTCCCTCCATCTCCTCTATTCCTTAAATGATGTTTTATTTAATAGGCTTTCATTTTATTAAGATAGTGCATATGAGCAGTATTCCCAGGATATATCAAATAAAATCACACTTTATATTTGAGGTAATAATAATCTCTTTAAGAATCTCAAGATGATTTGATACATGGAGAGAGATCACTGGAGCACAGGGACTTCCAGGGGTCAACTGTTCCATCCTTTAGTTTCATAGTTAGCTAGGATTGGCCCCCAACAATCTGCTCAGAGAAAAGACAACTGCCCTGTCTGCACAGAGCAGAGTCGACTTGCTACCCCTAAATTCATTCTAAGAAGTACATTCAACTTAAGCTGAGACACAGAATACATGTTTTGAAAAGTTGTTTTAAAGAATAAATAACAACATATACATACTTGCTTTAAGAAAGATTATCATAACTTACAATAGTAGAAAGAGGCCTTTTATGTTCTACATACAAGCTGTAATCTTACTAGTGTCATAGACCCAGAGATTTCAGGGCAATGACTTGTTGCCCCATTGACAATACATGGGAAAACTCCGGAAGTCTTTGTCTATTTACCTACATTTAGACATTTCTCATTACTCCAGGCTCTAATGGTAATGTCTGGTGAATGAGGAAACCCACTTTAAGAGAAAGATACTACAACTGCGATGGTTTAATTTTGTTCAGGAAACTCAAAGTCTAGAACAGCCTTCTCTTAAGGACCCCTTCAGTAGCTCTGTATGAAGAGGAGAGAACAAAAATCACACTCCCCTAGGTGGAAAATCTGAGCCACAAAGAGGAAGGTCAGGGCACAGAACCAGTGTTTCTTTGCAGCCATGAGACTGCCCTGGCTTCCTATATGAATATTTCTGTTCACAATTTTTTTTTTTTTTTGAGTAGGTGGAACCATCAGTAACAAAAATGGTAACTAAAATAGACTTCAAGTTACTTGGCCACCCATTGCTTTAAATTATGGCTCTAACTCTGCAGGTTTAATAAAATGCAAAAAGATACTGTCTGCAGTTTGAGACAGTTTCCCTCCAATAAAACTTTCCTTTGAAGGTATTATTTTGCTTTTCCGCTGCTAAAAGCCTGTTCAAAAAAAATCAGGAAGGATGGAGATGCTTACGGGAGGGCTTAACATAGTGAGAAAGGGGACCCTCCTGATGGTGGAGGAGTCTGTGGTCAAGTTCAAAGCTGCTGGTCTAAGGAATCTCCTGTCTTAGATGGACAACAGGGCATATGGGCACTTTCTACCATGTGTGCTGATGACCCTTGGCTAGGAGGGGTGCCTGATGCATGGGAGGATGGAGTCAGGACGCTGACGAGAACTGGATAAGCTGGAACAATAGGCTAAATTAGACAAGATGGTCGTTAGGATTAAAAACATAAGAAAATCCACTGAAGAGGCACTGTGATCTGGCACGGGGGGCCCCCTGGCCCAGTTTCAGCCTGCATGAAGAGGATCTCTGGGGGTTTCGGACCATCTGGTTAACAGGGGGCAGCTTCGTAACATGACTGCCCAAGGAAAGCAAATGGGTTCTCAGGCCACACTGTGAGGTCTGCGCCCCTTCCTCAGGTTACCAGCCTGCTCCATCCTGCCTAGAATGAGATCATATCTGCCGAGGCACTGCGGGCACTTCAGTCAAGAGGTTTTGGGCAAGCTGGGAAGCTTTCTAGGACAATGACTTGGTCATAAGCATCCCTTGGGTTGCTTGCTAAAGCAGAGGACAAAGTTCCACCCCGTATCTACTGAATCATGATTACCAAGAGAATTTGTCATTTTAATATACATTGATAGCATAACACTTAATAAGTACTGCTTATAATCAGAAAGCCTTGTGATACACAAGATAATGAGCTTGTTTAGCATATAATATAGTGCCTGGCTCATGGTGAAGGACTCAATACAACTCAATGAGAAATACTCAATATTGCTTATTGTGGCTTATTAGCAATACAAAAAAATGGTGAATGCATAAAAGAACAAGATGTACTCATAGCCATTTGGTTAAGGGAGATAGATACCCTAATTTTCATCACTAGGGTGTATGTGTGTGTGTGTGTCCTCCTTCTGGTAGACACTGTGATGTTACCTAGGTTCAAATTCCTTAAGTTAGAGGGATTAACCTTTCTCCCTTTGGGGAATTTCTGGCAGGTTGAGGAGATAACTATGCACACAGAAGCCTTTATAGTCACAGCCAGGGCCTACAGCCCATTTTGCCTGTGCATGCTCTAAATCAACCCCAAACCGAATAGTAGGACCACCAGAACCCTGATTAGGGGCCTGGGGACTGCCTCCCAAGAAGAGGCTGGCTCCGGGGCAAGCTGCCCTTCTGTGGTGGATGAGGAAGTTGTGATCTTGGGCCTTATTGTGGCTTAATTCTTCTAAGCATTCATTAAGTCCATGAAATAATAATCATAATAAAATCTCTACATCATAGCCATTGACAGAACTTAGAATGGGTTTCCTGATGTCAAAACGGAGCAGTTATTAAGGGTCCTGGCTTGTTTTAATTGGACCTGGGCCTTTCAGACCAAAGTCGCTCCAGCTTTTGGAACCATTTATACTCCTTCTGCCTTGATGATCCCCACCCCAATTAAGTGGTGAGTCTAGGTGGGGCAGGGATATTTAATAGGCCTTTGGTTTTCTGTAAGCCTTTTATTAATGCTGTAAGTTACAGTGGCCAGATACTCTAGGCTGGGTTTCACCTTCTGGGGCTGGGTTCCTGGCTGTCACGGTTTATGTTCTCAGTGTGATTTTCAAGTTGGTCAATGTTAAAACAGGAAGTACTACCCCTCCTAGAACAGCCCAGGTTGACCTAAATGGCCTAAGTGCTTTAGGAAGAAGGAATCTGGCAAACAGAATCCCTTGCCCTTTCTGTGGATCTTCCCAGCAGCTCTCTGCTCTTAACCTACCCACGTCACTCTCCAGTGTATTTTCCAGTGAAAAGGGCTAACTACCCCTGCATTTCCCAAGCAGTTTGAATTCCTGGCTATGGCACACTGAGTTGATCACTTTTGCAACGACAACATGATGAAATCTCCCTACTGACTTACCCTCAGTATAAAAATATAAAGGGATACCCATCCCCTGCCTTTTTTTTCCGGAACTGAAAATAAAACTTAAAATTCCCAGCTGTCATTTAGTACTATTGTCTTCAGCTCGAGGGCTTTTAAAAGAAATTAGCTTTAGAAAGTGACCCAGATCATCTAAAGCCCACTACAGCTGAATCTTTCCAGCTTAATTTTAATCTACAAAGGCACGGGGTGACTTTTCTGCAGTTTCACACAAGGGCTGGGAGAATGAACTGTTAGAACCTTTGCCTCCTTGGTTGACCTTGTTCATTTGAGGATCTTCTACCCGGCTCCTCTCTGCCTCCCTAACAGTTGCTCAAGGAGATGATAGGAATCCCTTGTCCTGAGATCTCGGGGGGTTAGAAGCCACCCTGAAGAACCTGTCCATGAGATAACCTGTGTGTCCCTCTGAAAAGTAGCTTCCTTCAGGAATCAGCCTGGGGCCAGTCCAGTAGGGCCTTGGTTTCACCTGGGGGTAGCAAATTCACAAGCTAGGTGACTGAAAGGAGACAGACATTCTCTCATAATTTCTTCTCCATGAAATTCGAGCTCTACGGGGAAGAGGATCTTTTCCGTATACCACCTAGTGCTTAGAGAAAGAATTGAACTGGGTACCAATGAATAGCCCCTCACACATAGGCCCTCTGCCCAGGCCTGCTCCTTGTCCCATCCCCACCCCTGACTTGCAGTAGTTAACTAATAAGCGTATTTTCTTTTAATAATAACAATGCTGATATGTACCAGCCACTGTGCTGAGCACTTCATGCACAATATTACATATACTAAATGCACAATATTGCTTTTAGTAATCACAACCATGAACTCCCACGAGCTCATTTTACAAGTTCAGAGTGGGTCATTAGTCAAAACCACACAGGGAGTTGTAGGGCTAGCTTTCAAACCTAGCTCTGCTCATTGGAAGTCTCTGTTCTTACACTCTCACCTAGGTGATCTTGAGCCCTGAGTTGATGTTGTTGATACAGAAATAATTACACAAAATTGAACTCTCTGAGATTCACATTGTGCTCTTGCAACAGGCGAGTGGCCCATCCTCTCCAGTAAAGCCTCGTTAGGGATGAGGGGGCCACTTGTGTGAGCTGGACACTAGCCAGCAGCAGGGATCGGAGGCCCTGAGGCCCTAAGCACTTTTGGTGGGAACTGCTGACTGGTGAGAAGCATGTCAGTCTTTGGCAGGAAGCTAGGACAGATTATTAAACAGATGGCTTATAAGTTCCAAAGACAGGAAACAGTGGTCATCTCTGGGAGCAAAGGTTCGCTGAAAGTGAATTGTGCCAAACCTCATTTTTTTGCAAGTCTCACTAGATTCATAGATGGGGGCTGACAGATGTAGTTTATCTGCATTTCAGCAGATCAGTTCACACAGTGTCTCAAAGCACATTTAGGGGAAAAATGGAAAGATGTGGGTTAGATGTTTAACTGCAATTGAGATGGCTCAGAGAAGGTTGAACAGGCAGCACCCAAAGAGTGCTGGTTAACTTAGCAATGACAATGGTCACTTGTTCTGAGTGCCAAACACGGGTCAAGAATGTAGCAGGAACTGAGTAAATATTTGTTGGTAGTATTAAACTCATGGGAGAAGTCTTCAGTGGTCCCGTGAAAGGGCTCTTTCTTTGATTTGGCAAACATTTTCAGAATAGATGAAGAGTTTGGGAAGTGGAGGGTACAAGGTCTTCTCCTTGATCAAGGGGAGGGAGCAGCAGGGTCTAGCATCTTCCATTTTCTTTTGACCTCTGGAGCCCAGTCTCTGTGACATGGTGATGGGTAACGATGACTGTGGGACTTTCATTGTGTCTGGACACACTGTGTTTCAGGAGCACTTAGGGATTCTGGGGGAGGTTTGAAGACTACTCTGAGAAAATTTGTGTGTGTGTACATGTGTGTATATATGTGTATGCATGTATATGTGTGTGTGTGTATATATGTATATGTATGTATATATGTATGCATGTATGTACATGTGTATATGCATGTATTAATATGTGTGTATATATGCATATGTATGTGTATATGCATGTATATGCCTGCATGCATGTCTATTAATATATATGCGTGTATGTATGCATATATACGTATATGTGTATATGCATGTATTAATATATGTATATGTATGCATATATGTATATGTATGTGTATATGCATGTATATGCATGCATGCATGTCTGTATTAATATATATGTATGTGTGTATGTATGCATATATATGTATATGCATGTATTAATATATGTATATGTATGTATATATGTGTATGTATGTGTATATGCATGTATATGCATGCATCATGTCTATATATGTATGCATGCATATATGTATATGTATGCGTGTATATGCATGTATGTATGTATGTATTAATATATATGTATGTGTATGTGTGTGTTTGGTTTCCCAGCCCAAACATCTAGAACCCATCTAAAACACCCCTCTAGAACCAGATTATCTCTGCTTACCTGTTTTTCATATTGGCTTTCTGGTAAGATTTCACTGAAAGAAGTTTTTTTGGCTCAAAAATATTTGGAAACCATGGAATCTGATGATATCAAAGGTTCCTTCTAGCTCTAAAAATTAATGGTTCTTAAAAATTGTGTAGGAGGAAGCTTGCTAAAGGCGAGCTCTAAAAAATACTGGCTCTATCTGCCACTTCCTTTTCACCTCCTGGCACACACGGTCTCCCTGGCAAGCCTCTAAAAGAACTCCCACCTCTGGGCCTGCCATCTCCTATCTCGTAAGTGTCTCCCAGCACTCTTCAGGCCCCTGATAGTCTTCCTGTACGTTTGTTGTATCAAATTGTCTTCTTAAGTGTAAATGTCTGGCTCCCATTTTCTCAGTGGTGATATCTTTGTTGTTAAAAAATATTTGAACTGATAGACAGAATATCTGATTAGTAGAGTTTTAAGCAGTGTAGCCAAGTGAAGAATTTGAAGAAGAATGGGAGTGAGGCTTTGGGTCAGTGGAGCCTCCATTAATCTTACCTAGAGAAATGTGGCCTTTTGCTCAGGTTCATTAATTTTTTTCAAAGCCGTTTTTAAAATACCTACTATGGGCCAGCATTCTACTAGACTCTACTGGGGGGCAAATATTGAGTACAAATAATCTCAGTTCCCACTCTCATATGGCTTGCAGGCTGAGGAGGGGAGGCTACTTTACTTAAATATTAATTGGTTAATTCAATAATTATTCACTGAGTGCCTATCATAGCTGGGATGTAGCAGTGAATAAACCAGATGATGTCTATGCCCCGTGGGGCATATCTTTAAATGGATGAATTAAAATCTGAGATAAGCTTGTAATGAATGTTAAAATGGAAGTTTTGACTATGCTCTGAGCTGTAAGATATTCTAATAAGTTGCCTAATAGGGAAACATCTGTAAACTGACTTCATGATGCTTGGACTCTTCAGCCAGATGAAGGCTATAAAAGGGGCCAGGGTAGGGTGAAGGGTGTATGAAGGGATTTCTTGGAGAGAAGAGTTGCTGTGCTGTGAGTCTCCAGAGACCCTTCCATTAGAGATTTCATCAAGGCTTCTCTGGGCTTCACCTCCAGTGCAGTGAGGCTGTCCCCCTGGGGCTACTTGGGGAACTTGGAATGCATTCCCTGAAGATGGCGAATACAGAGTTCTCATGTCTGAGAAAGGAGGCAGCCTGTGCCGCAGGATGGAGGGGCTGCAATCGATTTCGCCCATCCATGCATCCTGTAAGTCTCTCTCGTGGACCAGATGTGGGTCGTACAGAGGAAGTGCAGAGCAGAGTCATCTTGGATGCTGCACAAGAGGCTATGTAATAGGACAGAGGGACTTCGGCAGTAAGAAGCTGGAGGTGACTGCTAGACCCAGAGGCTGTGGAAGCACCACAAACAAACACTGGGAATAAAGAAACATCTGCCCACGTCAAGGAAACTGCTATAAGGAAGATCCCAAAGGAGCCCCAAGGAGCACCCAAGGGGAAAAAAAGGAGTCAGTGTTAAACACAGGCTGGGCCCACAGAGCACAGGACAGCTTATAATGGGACCAGTTCAAGGAAGACCTACTTTTTCTCCTACCTCTGCTCACCTGCCCCTACCTAGGAGGGATAAGAAACTGGCTAACAGACTGGGGTAGGGACTAGGAAGAGAAGAGCAAAACGGAGAAACGGGGGAGAGACAACCTCATCCTCCCTTTTCACAGGGTGGGGTTGGGGTTTGGCCTAGCTGGAGGAGGAAGGAAGGTTTACCCTCGCTCAAGCTGGAGGTTTTGATTAATTTCTCGGATTGTACTTTCTACAACTGAATTTGGAGTTTGTTTTTGAGGGTGGACCTGCTTATAGCCTGAGAATACACTGAACAGTTATGGGGACTGCCATGGGTGTACCTGGTGGCAGGAGAAAAATCTCTCTCAATGAATAAATTTTACAAGGAGTAGAAGGAAATACAAACCAAAGCTTTGTTTTGATCATGTCAGTTGTCTTCGTGTCCCACAAACCAGGTACCAGTGCTCAGAGGGGAGAAACAGTTACCTGGCAGCTGGTCACAAGGAAAGTGATACAGCTTGCAGGCCAGGGAATGGCTTGGTTTTCCTTAACTGGGGGATTCCAGCATCATTTTCTCTTCTTCCTCTTCACAGGCCCCAGAAATGCTCTCCTGGACCAGGCTCTTATGGATGTTCAGGTTCTCACCCACATTCAGCCCTTTTTCTCCTACAGGGCTGGCTGTGACTCAGTGTGGAGGCGCTGCTCTGGCCCTGGCCCTTGTCCTGCCCTGGCTGAGACTGCCTGGCTGTGGCTTGCCCTGGGGGCTGGTGGAGGGACCGCAGCAGCTGGGCTGACCCCCTCCCATGCTCCGCACTGGCCCATTATGCTCAGTGCCCCCACCAGCATCCCAAGGCTGCTGGCACTGGGGGCATGGTCATCCACTTGCGACTTGTAAAAGTCACAGGGAGTGTTGACTGGAACCCAGGCCTCCTGGCGTCCAGGCCCCGGCTCTTTCCATGACCCACATGTGGGAGACTGACTGAGGTGTTGCCCCGACACTCTGAAATGGAATTTCTGCACAAGCATGAAAGAAATACATCTAGGCATTTAACAGTGTGTTAGAGACAGGAGTCTGGCGACCCCACCAAGCTGTGCTTCCACAGGATGAGCTTTTCCAGGGTGGAGCTCTGGCAAGACCACCGGTCTTTGCAGAAGGTAACTAAGTCAACAGAACTGGCCTGACAGCTTACAAAGAAGGGGCTTTTGGGGAAGATATCTGTTGCATCTTGTTGACAACATGTGTCATTTTGTTTGGCATGTTTTAAATGTACAGAAAAAATAAAAAGAAGCCCTGGTCCCTTTAGGGAAATAGGTTTGTTAAACTGGCCATTTTTATGAGAGTTAAAAGCAGGAAGCAGATGTGGGAATGTTTCTTGTGTCTCCATCTCAGGCAACTGGCCATCTGGCCGACAAAGAGATTATAGGCTGCCCAGCCATGAGAAGCAGCGTTTCAGATGGTCTATGTAGTGAGTGTACTAGGCCACAGATTTGAGGTTCTAGCCCCAGCTCAAGCTGCTCTGTGACTTTTAGGCCCCTCCTCTGTAAAATGAAGGCACTGGCTTTAGTGGTAGGCCTCTTAACAGCGATTGCTTTAGGGTTATATAATTTGCACTTTGTATGTTATTAATTTTGTTTAACAGTAATAGCCAGGTGCGGTGGTGGCTCATGTCTGTCATACCAGCATTCTCAGAAGCTGAGGCAGTAGGGTTGCTTGAGGCCAGGAGTTTGAGACCAGACTGGACAGCATAGTGAGACCCTGTCTCTATAAAAAAAAAAAAAGTAACGTGTACATGTAGTCTTAGCTACTTAGGAGGCTGGGGTGAGAGAGTCACTTGAGCTCAGGAGTTTGAGGCTGCAGTGAGCTATGATCACCACTGTACTCTGGCCTGGGCAATATAGTGAGACCCCATGTCTAAAAAAAATTAGCTAGGCTTGGTGGCATACACCTGTGATCCCAGCTCGTGGGAGGCAGAGGTAGGAGGATCACTTGAGTCCCAGAGGTCAAGGCAAGAGTGCGCTGTGATCACTCTACTGCACTCCAGCCTGAGTGATGGAACAAGACCTTGTCTCAAAAACACCTCAGTACTAACTGGATATTGTATTATGTTGTTTACAACTCACCCCTCCCCCAAGAAATGGACACATATGCTGTTTTCTGAATAGTACAAATATAAATATGTATCTATTTTATTATAAAGCATAGGTTAGATTAAAGGGTCACAGTCTGTGCCTACTCTTAGGCACTGCACTCACTGGTTAGAGCTGACACCCTATGAATGGGCACTGCCCTGCAGCTAAGTGTGGCATGGAGCCAGGAACACCTCCTGGGAGCTGCCTTGGATGGTCATCTATGCAGAACCTCATGGATCTTCTTTTCCACTAAGTACTCAAGGCTGCGCTCCCTGGGCTTTGCCTCTTACCTACACTCAATCGAAATACCACGTCCAAGATCCTGTGAAATTCTCTTTCCCACTGTCACCTCCCTGGTTTTCTCCCCTCTTTCTCTGCTCCTCCCATGCTCCTCCTCCCCTCCCCTACTTCTTTCTTTGTGATTCTCCTCTTTTACCTCCTTCCTGTTTTTCTTCTTTAATAAAGAATTTATTAATTGTACCATACGCAGGGTATTAGAGATAGAGGTAGAAACCGCTATCAAAAGCTAAAACAGTGTGACATAAAGCAATATTACGATGGTCTGAGGCACAAGGCATCTCCAGTCCCAGGAGGGAGGAGCAAAGCTTTTGAGAGAAGAAAGGACTTGGGTTGACTTACAATGAGAGAAGGAGCAGGATAATTTGGGCCGGGGATGGCATGAGCAGAGATCCACAGGTGGGAATACACACGGCGAGCAGGCTGGAACAGTGCCTTGGGGGCAGTCTGCCTTGTGCAGGGAGGGCACTAGGGGAAACCCTTCTTAGTCAGTCCTGCATTTCCCAAAGTGCCTTTCACAGAACGTTAGTCCCAAGCGATGCTCTATGAAAACAGATCAGTGATTTACAAGTTTGGGAAATGCTGCATATGTTCCCCCTTTGGAGATCCCCAATGCATGTCAGCTTATTAAAGCATCTTTGAAGTTCTGCAGAGAAAAAGGCCTCTTTAACATTAAGTGCAACAATTTCCAAATGTATTTGACACCTATGAACAGCTGCAGAATAATTATTCTACATAACACACCTTGTGTGGGCAGGCAGTGGGAAGCAGTGAAGGTGTTTAAGGCAGTGTAGTTCTTTGCTGTGTAGGAGTAAAAATTCCCTCATGTCAGAGAGAGATGGGTGTGGAGTCTACACAGATGTGCCCAGCACCTGCTGCTACGGTTGATCCCCCTCTGTGTTCTGAGGAAGAGAGTCGTAGTGCTGGTTAAGTGAAAAAGGGTGGGTTTGCATTCCTTAGCACTGACAGCATCTATTGCCCTTGGGAATTAATGAAGCTCGGTGTATATGCCAAGAAAATGTTTTCACTGGCTGGAGAAGTAGTTGCATATACATATGCATGCAGGTGTAAACTTTTGCTGACTGGCAACCTGTTTTGATCTCATACCCGCCCTGTTTCTCCTTGTTTAGCCAGAGCCTGAGCATATCCTCTAAGGAAAAGCTTAGGTAACACCTCCTCTCTGTAGTCTTTTCAGACCAGCCCTTGTCTCTGGCTTGTTACCTCCATCCAAGATCTCTCTCTTCTTTATCTTACTGTCAGTGGTAAACAAATTATCACTTCGTGACACACCATCTGGTTCCTTTTTTTTCCCTCTTTTGAGACGGAGTCTCACTCTGTTGCCCAGTCTGGAGTGCAGTGGCACGATCTTGGCTCACTGCAACCTCCACTTCCCACATTCAAGTGATTCTTGTGCCACAGTCTGCAAGTAGCTGGGACTATAGGCCTGTGCCACCACACCTGGCTAATTTTTGTATTTTTGTTAGAGATGGGGTATCGCCATGTTGTCCAGGCTGGTCTCGAACTCCTGACCTCAAGTGATCCACCCCTGTCGGCCTCCCAGAGTGCTGGGATTACAGGCGTGAGCCACCACACCCAGCCAACATCTGGTTCTTAAATACAGTTTTCCTACCCTATTCCCTACTAAGGAGTGTGTAACCATGCTGTGCTGAAGGGTGCTTTGTACATTTGCCGATGACTGCATATATGACACTGCATGCTTCTGGTTTTTTGGTTTTCAAATGGTAGTTTGTCAAATGAATATGTGAACAGCTCATCTTCCTGCCAGCCAAAAGGAGAGCGAAAGAATAAAATCATTTTGGTTATTCCCACTGATGCCATTTTGGAATATAGCAAGCCCTCCTTATTCATCTTGAATGTGTTTCTAAAGGTCAACATGAACAATTAAGAGGCTAACAGCTAGGCAGGGCAATGAATTAACAAAGCAAAACAAAGGGGTAATAAATAATGACAATCTGTCAGTGTTTCATTCTGCCTGCTGGGCATTACTACGGGGTGAACAGAAATTAGATTTCCCTGGGCAGAGTGTTTTTGGATGGACACTGCAGGAGTGAAGAGAGCTGGAGGGACAGACAGGTGGAAAGAGGGATAAGCCATCTATCAGTCAGTCTCACTGGCTTTATCTCCAAAAAGCTTCAGACTCCATCCACTTCTCACCATTTCCATTGGGTCCACACTCATCTACCACCATTGCCTCTCACCCGGGACTCCAACCTTGTCACTGATCTCCAGGCTTCACTCTGGCCTCTGTACAACTGATTCTTCCCACTTCATCCCTGGTCATCTTTGTAGAATGTTAATTAGAGGCAGGCAGTATCCAAGTGTGGAGGATGCTAGTGCACTTGTCTCCCTCCTGCTAAGCCCTCCCCTCCCTGTTACATCCAGAGTAAAATCCAAATGTCTTTCCTCAGGTTACAAGCCTGCCTGCGTGGCCATCTCCCCTGCCATCTCTGACCTTACTGCCCACCCATCACTGCTGGCCTCTGAGTTCCTCCAACATGCCAAGCTCTTTCCAGCCTCACAGGCCTTGTGCCTGCTGCTGTCCCCTGATCTTAACGTAGCAGCTCCCTCCCTCGTGTCATTCAGATCTCATCTTCAATGTCACCTCTTTAGAGACGGCTTTTCCCACCATGCAGGCTAGATACCCATCGTCTTTCCGCTCATCGCTCTGTTTTGATTCTTAGTAGAGCACCTAACACTTGGGTGCTGTGAATCTTAGGATACAAACTCCATGAAAGGACCATATCCTTGTTTACCAGCATTTAGGACAACAAATAAATATGTGTTGAAAGAATCAATGCTAGTTCCTCTTTTTATCAGCTGTGGGGCCCAGGCACTTGAACCCTCTGTAAAGATAATTTCCTTGTATGTAAAACAGGAATGGGAATAGCTATGTCATAGGGTCAGAATAAATATATTAGAAAATAATTGTAAGTTATATGGCTTTCGGCAAACATGAGCCATCATTATTGCTCTAGTCAACTCAGGTTCCTTTTAGCAAGGTGAGGCTAATATTTGCTTCTCAGGAATTTTTCAAAAATAAAGTAGAACAGATAATCCAATAAAGGTACAGATACTTAGAACAAGGGTTTAAAGGATGCAAGTTCTTTCTTCTCTGTGATGATATTGCAGGGAAGAAGCAGTAGAGAGACCTTGAATGCTTGTTTGCTTTAATAAAACACTTAACGTGGTGGCAGACACCTGTAATCTCAGCTACTTGGGAGGCTGAGGCAGGAGGATCACTGGAGCCTGAGAGGTCGGGGCTGCAGTGAGCTGTAATAGTGCCACTGCACTCCAGCCTGGGTTAACAGAGTGGGATGCCATCTTAAAAGAGAACACCCCAAACCCCTAACATGCTGGCTTAGAGCATGCAAGACTTCTGCCTAAGAATAAGAAGTTTGGGACAGGAATTGGTCCAGAAAGGCAAAGTCACAGCTGACCTAATAGAAAACCAGAAAGGGTGGAGATCCATAATTTCTGAAATTCTTACTGTGAATAAAAATCAAAATAGTTGAAGAACTCAGGGCCTGTATGGAAATCATGTCATTTCCCTCTCTCACAAGCATCTTCCAGACTAGTCCTCTGGATGAGCGTGTCCAACAGACACATAATACAAACCACATGGGCCTTTTAAGTTTTCTAGTAACCACATTTATAAAACATAAAAAGAGGTGAAATTAATTTTACTAATATATCTTATTTAACCCGATATATGTAGAATGCTATTTCAACTTATAATTAATATAAAAATCATTAAATAAATATTTCCTATTCTTTTTTTTCATATTACTTCCCTGAAAATCGAGAGTGTATTTCGCATTTATAGCATATGTCATTTCTCACTAGCCACATTCAGGTGCTCAATAGCCACTTGTGACTAGTGACTGCCTTTTTGGATAGTCCACTCTAGATTTTACTTTTGAGATGTTCAGGATCTAAAAACATATTTTGCTACTTGTAAGAAGGGAGGCCACAATTTTTAAAAATGTGAGTCCATTTGTAATCCCACTGACAGCAGCAGGGGGCAGACAAATGCCTAGGCAAATAGGGGTGGGTTCCCTGGCAAAACCCCACCTCCAAGCCGAAATGAATTTAAAGCCTGAAAGCCAAGCTACAAGTCAAATCCACAGACTGGATTGAGAAACTTGTTTTCCTGTTTGGCACATTTTCCTCTGGTTGATCCCACCCTTTACCTATTTTACACATACCTACCCTTTCCTAATTGGTTTTCTACACTGTTGTGCCTACCTTTGAATGTTTTTGCTTTAACCATTTTGCATACTCACAAACCAATCAGCATGCACTTCCTATTCTGAGTCCATAAAAAGCCCCAGACTCAGCCACACTGGGGGAGAGAGAAACCACCTGACTGTGTCTCCACTAAGATTTGTTACGTCACTCAGTAAAATTCTTCTCCACCTTCAAATTGTCAGCATATCCTCATTCTTCTTGCATGTGGGACAAGAGCTTGGGAACTGCTGAATGTAGGTACAAGCTATAACACAGGGCAGGGTGTGGGGGGTGTTGCCAGCGGAGGTCCCAGTTGGCAAACTGGCTGAGAAAAATCCTGCTTCACTACCAAGTTGCCTCGTGTTTTTCTATACATGAAGGAAGAAGCCACAGTCAACTCTTCCACTGGCCAATGAAGAACTTAAAAGAAAATTTTCTTAAGATTTTAAGTTCCTGTCATGGAAATACTTTTATCCTCTGATCTCCACAGATGATTTACAACATGTAAAACTGTATGTGAAACTGCATCTCTCTCTTTTTCTCTTTCTTTGGGAAGTGCTAGGAAGATTACTCACAAAAAATCAAATCACATCCCCCCCCCCACTCTAATGTTGGTGTTTCTGGGGAAGGCTTATGGAAAGCTGTGTTTCTTCATGGGGGAACAGTTTGTGCCATGGTTTACAAAGCTAAAGAATTTCAATAGTCAAACTGTTGCCATAAAAAAATCAAACTTGGAAATAGAACTAAACATGTTATTAACAGAATGGGCTTGAGAGAGCAAGAGAATTCTTTTGGAGTAAAGTTATCCAAAGTCTATGTGTTCTCCTTTGACACATAAATCTATTATCAAGCTAGTCTTGGACTGTTTTTTGGACAGAAATTGGGTAAGTTTTGCAAAAGACAGGCACAAAGCCTGGCTGTGGATGACACCCTGAGGGTCAGAACATTCATTACAGCATTGGCGTCTTCAGACATTTGAAAGCACAGCAATGTTGCTGGATAAAATTGGCATTTTCATATGGGCAGGGTAACCTTTTTGGAAGCCTTCATGTTGCTTAAGAGTGGCCTGCTGTGGGACATAGATATGGGTTTCTGGCTTGTTGCAAATTACTTGTAAGGTCCAGTTTTTGCTAGGAGATTCTATTTCGATCCATTACTAAATATATTTGCAACCTGAGGCCCACCAGCAGTGGATGTACTGCAGAACACACTAGTCCAGCTGATGAGGTACTGTGGGACCATGGTATATGGGCAGTTCTCATGGGCTTATTCCTGATTTTGGGGGTGTGCTTATTGTTTACAAGCACAGAAGATGGCCTCAGCTCTGCAGCTTCTTTGGCTATCTCTGTACTGCATGGCATCCCCTAGGCCTACAGATGTGGTGGGACACTAAAGCAATGGCTTCTGGAATTCTACTAAGCTTGCTCCCACTATTCACTCATCTTTCCATTGCTCTCCACCACCACGCCCAAGACAGCCAAACTTGTTGGTCAGAACTACTTCCCTTGTTAGAGAAAGAAGGAAAATAATTTTCTTGCAGAGAAACACAGATGATTCCATAGTGGACTTTCCATTAGCCCACTTTTACTAATTATACCACTAAGGATAATGCTGCCCATTATTATATCCAATTTTCCAGACTCTGTGACATTTAGGGTTTTCCATTGCAATTCACCTTTAATAAGCAGGAGAGTAAATGGAAAGGATTATATAAGATTTATTCCCATTTAAAGATTGTACTTAAGTCAGGGCCACAGAGTCCTTAAAACATAGGTCGCAGTAATTGAGGCCAGTCAATGCCTGGGTGCCAGCTGGTGGGGCCACACCATTCAGTGAAGCAACCAAATTCAGATGCTGGGGGCAAACACAGAAATGGACAGAGGGGCTGAATGCCAGAGGAATGGAATGAGCACCCTCACAGCTAGCTCTGTCATCACTGTGGATTCTCAATGTGACATTGCTCTCATTGGTATTAGCCAAAAAGAACAAAAAATGGGAAAACACTAATATTAAACAAATGTTATAAGAGGAAATGTATAAAGTGAGACTGGTAAAGCCTTGGAGAGTTTTTTAAAAATGAATTTTCTATTTTCAAACAAACTTAAAGAAACAAAAGTTATTAATAAATGGCAATGACAAAAGTATGAATAGCAATGATAATAAAAGTTAAGTGTTTTAAATTTTTAATCAGCCTCATTTTATCTGGACATGTCCCTAGAAGACCTTGTGAATTCTCTCTCCTTATTAAAAGATGGACAATTCATTCAGATGTCTCTTTTCCTGTGACTCAAATGCAGTTTCCTATGAAGACACATCATAAAAGTTTGCAAACAGCTGTGGCCTGGAGGTTGCAGAAACAACCATACTCCCTGGGACAAGGAAACACATTGAGCTAGGTCCTCAGTGCTGTGAGGGAAAGTTTAAAAAAAAAAAGCCATGGTTCCTTCCCTCAGATTGCTTACAACTTATTTAGGGAGTGAAAAGTCAGTATTAGTTAAAATTAACTTGGTGCTAAATTTTGTGGCTGTAAGCAGAGGAGGAAGGAAGGGTCAGACAATGAGCCTTGACTGGGAGAAGGTCTCGAGCTTTGGCTGAGTGCTGAGTGCTGAAGGATTTGGGTGGACAAAGACTGGAGAAGGTGGAGCCTGCAAGTGGGGGCTGCTGCACTCTCTACCCTCCCTGGTTGCAGGTCTGTGTGTACTCTCTCAGTTCCTCTCCCTTCTGGCCTTTTACACATGCTGTTCCTCCAACCAGAAGGCCCTTCTCTCCCTGCACTGGAAGAGTTTGTCCTTTGGATCTCTGCCAAATAGTTACTTCTCTTTGGAATTCTGCCCTGATGCCCTAGCCTGGGTTAAATCTTCTGGCTCTATGCTCCCAGAGAACTCTGAACTCCCCCTCATACCATCTACCACGAGGAGCTGTAATTTAGTGATCTTTTCCGACCACTCCAGTGTACAATCCACAAGGGCAGGGATTTCGCCTTGTTCATGCTAAATCCCCACTGCCTAGCCTGGTGCCTGCTGGAGAGCGGGAGCTCAAGATGTATTAACTGGATGAAAGGAGTTTCTGTCCTAGACACAGTGTTGGTGGTAAAGTGGGAGGCAGCGAGAGGTGGAATCAGGGAGAGCATGAGGTGGTCTGGGAGCACAGCATCCTGTGCAGGAGAGCAGGCCCGTGTGGGAAGACATCAGTAGGTATATCATCTTGGGCAGGATATGAAAATGGAAAGGTACTGGGAGGTGGGAAGAGGTAGGAGGACAGGAGGGGAAGGGGTTGGGTGGCAAGGATTAACTCTGCCTTCTCCTCAAGAGATAAGGCCCAGTCTGGACGCTTATCCTCCTCTCCTGGCCTGGGGTGAGGACTCAAGGAGAGCCAGGCAGTGTCAAGCTGGTGGGTTTCCAGTCTTGCCACTTCCACCAACACTCTTTGTGACCTTAAAAAGAGCAGGGATCTTATCTGAGCCTCATCTTTCCTATATCAAAAAGAGGATAAAGTAAGGAGGTGATGGGGAACAGATGAGATAATGGACCTGGGAGGGCTCAGGGATCTCTCCAGACCACCTTTCCAGACCTCAGCTTTCATGCCTCTAAAATAAAGGGTCTGGGATTATGAGGAACTGCCAGTCCAACTCTGTGACTGAGGGTCAGGTTGAGTTGGGGTAGTCATGGAGATGCTGAACGAAGATGGGTGGGTGTGGATGTTTTATAGCAGGCTGGTTCTTCCCCACACTGTTCAAAAGCCTATCTCCTAGGTCAGATTTTGCCGTGTATAATCTAACCCAGTACTTTCTGGCCAGAACAGAACTTCCCACCAGCCTGGATTCTGATGATTCTCAATGGAGGCTTATCACAGAGATGCTGAATGTCCCTCGAGATGATCTTTTCCGGTGCCATCAGCTGGAGGAGCAGGCCCACAGAAGCCAAGTGGCTAGACATGATCATCATGCTTAGAAAAAGTAGCAAAACTCCTAAAATATTATACACTTGGGTAAAATTCTGACCCTAGAGCTAAGCCCTACCTCCCTCAATCCTGATTTTGTTTGGAAGGGAGAAAATGAGGTCAGAGAATTTGAACAGGGTTGCTTTATTCCCATCCCTGTCTTGTTCAGCCTTAGCATTTACTTCTCCTCTGTTTGCTATTTGCAACCTGATTCCAGGACTTGACCTTCTGTTGTTGCAGCTGTTTGGGAGATGAGACAATCTGAAGTTGAAAGTCCTACAAGTTGAAATTGAAAGAAGCTACAAAATGATGATGATGATGATGATGATGGTGATGATAAGGAGGAGGAGGAATGTGTGTGAATGTGAGTGTGTAATGCTTGGGGAAAAAGGGGGATGAGATTGTGCGGATTGGAAGAAACAGAGAGGGAGGGGGAAAGAGAGAGGGAGAGGAAGATAGCTCAACCACAGCAATTGCTTTCATACGTATTGACTCAGAGACACTTCCTACCATGGAAGAAGGAAGTTGGCGAAAAAAATCCCAAGATGATATGTTTTGCAGCATCAACTTTGGGTTTAACTATCTCTGAAAAAAGTTAACTTTGCAGGTTTTGGGTACAGTTGGTTTTTGCTGTGGACAGAGAGTGTTTTGAACTTTTTCTTCCTTAAATTCAGCAAACTAAGCCAAGAATTCTAAGTACTTATGTCCCCCTCCAATGAGACAGCAAAGGAGAGGCTTCCAAGGGTGAGAAGTGAATGAATACTACGGAGAATTCAAACATCCAGGGAAGATGCTGTGCCAGAATAAATCACACCCTCTAGGAACATTTCCTATAATTTGCTCTTTTTTCTTCCTTTTTCTTAAAATGATCCATTTCTTACAAAAATTTATAAAAGGTCAGGAGACTTCCCCTCCAGAACTGTTGGGACCTTATACCTGGTGTCAGATAGGAATTCTGAAGATGTCCATTTATTCAACGTAAAGAGCTAATGTAAACTTAATTGTTTATTGTGCAAGAAAAACGACTTTCATGTAAGACTTCAATATGTAGATAACTTGGTTCTTTTGGTCATTGCTAGTTTGAACATAAAATAATTCTGAGAAAAAGCTTTTCCTACAGGTTAAGAGGTAACTAAGATTCTCTGAAATCAATGGCAGTTTTTTCAGGGGGAAGGAAGGGAAGAAAATAAACTCCCATCTTTTCAAATTATATATACCTATCATTTTATTTAATCCTGAGACATTCACTCTGGAATGTGGAGAAGTGCTGCCAGTACAGGAGCAATGGGGTTCCCAAGGTGTAGCTGTTTTCAGGAGCTCCAGTTTCAGCTGCTCCACTCCTCCAGCTGCATCACAGGGAGAACAGAGCCCATCACTTCCCACAGGGATGTCCTCACTTCCTGCCATCTCACTCATATCCTGGGCTCTGCAACCCATGTCACTAAGGAGGACTGGCACTTCCTCCTAAGCTCTCCAACCCCTTCTCCTAAGAGTTTCTGCAGTCTAACAGTGAGTTCTTGTCTTCAACCCCTTCCTCTACTGGATCTCTGCCATATGCACTTAATCATGCTCAAGTCTTACTAAGACGAAGAACTCTTTCCAACTCTAGATCTCCTCCAGCTACTGCCTTGGCTCTCCCTCCCATTATCTGTCAAGCTTTGCTCCCATCCCCATCATCCCACAGAGCTCGGGTCACTAAGGGCACCATAACCTCCTTATTGCTAGTCTTATTAGATGACTGCTCTCAGTTTGCATCTTAATTTCCCATCATTTGACACCCCACCCTCTTCCATAATGTATTATCTTCCCTTGGCTTCCATGACCCCAGACTTTCCCCTCGCAACTTCTCTTTCCCTTGGCTGGTCCTTCCTAGTTGTCTTCTTGCTCTATTTCTTTTCTCCACCCTGACTTAAAGGACGTGACCCTCAGGGTTCAGTAATTCACTTATTTCTCTTCTCTCTACCCCTCCTCCTGGTTTCCTCTCTAGTCACATTGGTCTTAACTGCCATGGCCAGTGACTCTCAAATCTTTGCCTCCAGCCCAGAACTCTCACTGGAGCAAAACATCCCCCTGACTAGGGTGAGGCATGCGAGGTGTTGAGGGCACAAAATTTAAGGAGGCATGTACTTGCAGGTCCTTGCTTTCACAAAACCCTGACAGTGAGCAACCCATAGAGTTCCTGCCCTAGATGCCTTCATGCTTCACCCCGGTCCCGACCTGCTGCAGGTCCTTTTTGCTTGGATGTCCCACAGGCACTGCCAACTCCACAAGTTAAAAAGCGACGTCCTCATCTTCCCTCCCAAAGCTCTCCTCATCCTGGTGAATGGCAGGCAGCACAGTCAGCAATGTCGCTTGGGCCAAATCCTGGAGGTCCTCCTTCACACCGTCCACCCTCTCCTCCTCCATACCCAGGCAGTTACCAAATCTGTGATTATTTGCTCCACATCTGGTGAATCCAGGCTGTCTTCCTCGCCCACCACTCTGCGCTTCAAGCTGCCAGCCTCTCTCACTGTAACTGTGTCCACATTGCAACTAGTGTGACCTTTCTAAAATGCACATCTGATCACGCCTTTGCTTAAAACTCTTGCAGTAAGTCTCCACTGTCCTCAGGGTGGAGTCCAGCCTCCTCAGGCTGGCAGACCAGGCTCCCATGGCTGGCGACCCAGGTTCCTCTTCACCACAGTCCCTCTTCTCACTGCCTCTCACTCTGTCCTCCTCTGTACCCTGCTCCTTGTGTCTCCCCGAAGGAGCCACAGTCTCACCTGCAGATCTGTAAGCAAGCTTCCCTGTCACTAGAATATTCTCTCCCCCCAACTCCATTCCCCCTTCTTGTCTCAGCTTAAATGTCCATTCAAGAAGGCATTTGGATTCCAAGGCTGGTGAGACACCCTTCCTGGGTATAGCTCCCACATCTCATGCGCTCAGCTCCATCACAGAGCCTTTCACATCAGGCAGTGCTTGCGGGCTTCCTGTTTGTCCCTGTTCCTCGAAGGCAGGGACAGGGCTCATTCATTCATCTTGAATACCAAGCACCAATACAGTGCTCATTGGCTCCTAGAAGACGTCTAACAAGTATCTGTTGAATGCATGAAGGAGTTCAGGAATCCCTAGTGTTGCCTTTCAAGTCTGAAAGTCCTGAATTCAAGCCCCAGACCTCCTTACCAGCTGTGTGTCCTTGGAAAATTTAATTTTCCCTGAGCCTCAATTTCTGTTCTTTAAAGTGGAGATCATCATTACCCCAAGTTATCATGAGAGGGTTTATGCTTCTGTAAGCATTTGCAGTTCATACAGTGTGTGACACTCTCTTTTGCACACATACATACATGAACTCCTGGAAGCCAGAATGTAGTACTCTACTAATGGATATCCCTAGTGCCCAGCCCAGAAATGGATTCTTGGTGGGAGTGCAATTGGTGTCTTTGTTGAGGGAAAGCAGCCATGGCAGGCCTTAGAAATTGGCAGTGAACAGGGAAAAGAAAAAAAGGAAAGGGATTAGAAGAAAGAGGGAATGCAGGAAATGTGAAGGACAGAGAAGACAGGAGAGAGAATGCAAGAGTGCAGACACTTTCTCTGAGGCCTGTTTATGCTACAGGAGGCTCACCTGCTTTAGAAGGACTGGGCGGAGGATGACCTCTCTCTCGGGGGATGACCTGCCCAGGCTATTCTCGCCTCTGCGACAGTAGGGAGACATGGTGCCCATGTGACTGGCCTCATGCCCTTATTGGAAACAGCTGGGGAGGATTTCACAACCTCTGAGGCTTTACTTCAGATGAGTTTCAAACATTGTTTATGTACATTTACGTGTGTGTTTCCCTAGGTCTCTTCTGGTTACAAGGAGATCCAGGCTTGCAAAACAAGCTCTGAGTGAGCTTTAGTATTTTGTTCTTGCAGATAGTAATGGAATGTACCAGCCTCCTGATGCCAGATCTGAAAACAGATGACATCCAAACCCAGTGGGTTCTCCGGGAGCACGTGAAGTGGGGTGGAGTTCAATTTGGAGTAAAAGTGCCTAGAGATGGGTCAGGCTAGTCGGTAGATGATTGAATTCCATCCAGGAAAGACATATGAGGCTGAGTTCTATTTTCTCTTTTCCATCTTCTTTACTCAAGCAGTAACAATGATATGGCAGCCTCAGTCTAGGTTAACCATCTTCCTGATAGGAAAGGGACTGTGAAAAGCACGTGAAGAGTGTGATCAGCCTATCTTACTCTTAGGGTTTCTGAAGGAATGTGGAGAGTTGCCTTGAAATTGTTTCAAAAAGGAAAGAGAAGATGCTGCCCTGAGTGAAAAAGAGGGAACTGGACCAGCTCACTGCTTCTCAACCCTGGATGCCCATTAGAATCACCCGGGGAGCGTTTATGATTCCCAGGTGATTCTGTGAGTGCCCAGACCTCATCCCAGAACAAGTAAACAGCACCTTTAGGGTAGGACCTTTAAGCTCTCCAGGTGATAACAATGTGCGAACAGATGGAAAACCACTGCAGTCCATGCTCTGATCTCTGAATTCCCCTGCATTTCTGTGTTTGAAATTAGTAATCTGGGAACAGAACGTGTGAAGATGGGAAGGATTTCTTTACAACTCACTGAGCCTTAGTATTTAGGTTTAAGGTAGACTAGTTATTCCCCAGTTGTGTCAATAGGTCCTCTAAGGAGAAATACAGAAAAGGGGTGGCTTGGTGGTCAAATCAGTATAGAAATATTGCTTAGGACCCCAAACTCGCAGGGTGAGAGGTACTTTGAAGTTTGTTTAGTTCCTTATCTTACTGGTTCTCAAAGTGTAATCCCCAGACCAGCAGCATCAGCGTCACCTGGGAGTTTGTCAGAAATGCTAATTCCCAGGCTCCACCCCAGGACTTCTGAATCAGAAACTCCCAGGGTGGTTTCAGCAAGCTGTGCTTTAACAAATCTTCTAGGTGATTCTGATGCTCAAGTTTGAGAACCATTGATCTGCTACAGGGATCCCCTATGTCCTGGCCTAGTGGTTAATTTGTCTTATCCGTGTTAGTTACCTGGAACATTCGTCTCTGGGGCAGCCCGTTGCATTGTTGAAACTTGCATCCTTCAATTCTTTCTGATGAATTTCACTGTTGTTTCTACCTGTGGGGCTAGCTCTGTTCAATGGGATGGCCCAGAGTAAGTCCAAGTCACTTTCCATTAATACATCCACTTCAAGGTATTTAAGATAATTTTCTAGGACTTCTCATTTAATACAACATATGGCCCATAGCTTCCAAAGGAACCTTTCCCAAACCTACGCTAAAATACTCAGGAAGAAACAGAAAAGGTGACAATTCACATTTCACATTACCATCAAAAACAGATGGAGGGGGTAGAAGTGTAGAAGAAAATTGTTTTGAGAATTTATGTTCTCTTGAAGTAGGGGAGGCTGCTCTAAAGTTGAAACCAAAGGCAGGAATTATAAATATTTATAGATTTGACTGTAAAATTGTAGAAAACTTCAATATATTTTTAAAAAGTTAAAAGGTAAATGGCAAACTAGAAAAAACTTTGGACATATATTACATGGTTAGACTTTAAACGTCATAAGGATTAATAAGTACTACATACTTAATGCAAGCACAGGACCTGATACATAGTAGGCTTTCAAAACATTTGATTAATGTATGAATGAAGATGGGTTAAGAAAATTATCACAGGAAACCGACACTAAAATATCCAGTGGAAAAATGAGCCAAGTCAAACCAATGGACAAATGAGAAAATAAACATTTAAAAAATTGTTCTACCTCAATAATAATAAAAAATACAAGTTAAATTAGCACCTGTCAATCAAATAGGTAAGTTAATAATATTGGGGAGCCTCTGAGGAGATGGGTGTTCCATAGGGGCTAATGTGAGGGTTAATTTGTACAATCTTTTGAAGGGCAATTCTTTGGCAATTTGTATCAAAGCTTTAAAAATGTGCACACTATTTGATCCAGTAGAAAGCTGGACCTTTTATTCTAAGGAAACATTTGTGAATGTGCACAATGATTTGGCAATAAGGATACTGACTGCAGCTTCATTTATAATAATAGATACTTGAAAATCAATCTCCAAAAAGGGAAGATACGCAATGGAATATGACATGGTCATTGAAATGATATTATTCAAGGATATGTAGTGACATGGAAAGATTATTCCTTGACAATGGTGGCGTGATAAGAAACAGCTTACAAAGTGGGATGACACACCATATCATCAGGGACCAAGTAAGTTAAAAAAGCTCTCATGACCCCTTGAAGCGTTCTTTCCCAGAACATTCTAAATTCTTTCAACCATTTTCCCTTGAAAAGGTGAGCAAATTTTCTGAACTCAAAGAGTGGCCGAGCTGTGTAGTAAGCCTTGGGGACCATCCTGGACCATCCTGGGACAGAGGTTCTGACTTCCAAACCTTCTCACCTAGGCTCTGTCAAATGTGTTCTGCTTTGGTGATGCCCTCTTTCAAGCATTAGCGTGGTCAGCAACTTTTTGTATTTACAAGACACCTCGGGAACAATGAACAATATGACCAAGCTAGGTTCACTTGGTAGAGAGGATAGGAAGGGCATTCCAAGCAGAGAAACCTAGCAAAGGTACGGAGACACAAAATGTCCTGGCATGTTCAGGGTGTGCCCAGCAATTAATTCCATGTGCTCAGAGCCTATTTGGAGGTGATGAGGGAATCTGGGGTAAGTAGTGTATGAAATGGAAAGGCATGCCTTTCTTTTTTTTTTTTTTTTTTGAGACGGAGTCTCGCTCTGCTGCCCAGGCTGGAGTGCAGTGGCCGGATCTCAGCTCACTGCAAGCTCTGACTCCCGGGTTCACGCCATTCTCCTGCCTCAGGCTCCCGAGTAGCTGGGACTACAGGCGCCTGCCACGTCGCCCGGCTAGTTTTTTGTATTTTTAGTAGAGATGGGGTTTCGCCATGTTAGCCAGGATGGTCTCGATCTCCTGACCTCGTGATCCGCCCGTCTCGGCCTCCCAAAGTGCTGGGATTACAGGCTTGAGCCACCGCGCCCGGCCAGGCATGCCTTTCTAAATCAAGCTAAGGATTCTGGGTTTTCCCACAGTTTTTGCAAGTCTGAAGTGGAGGCATGGTGTGTTGAGGTTTGGTTTTACAAGGAGCACTGTGGTGGCTACCTACTGGGAGCAGGGGACACCATGTGCTTAGTAAACTTTAACAATCTTAGAATCAGATGTGCTACTGGTTTGCTATTTAGGTGGTTTCCTTTGGCACTTTCTCTTTTATGTTGACTCAAGCATTTCCTGGTGGGCTCCAAGGAACAATGGGACCATGAGCCCACCATAGGCAAAAAGAAGGAGATGGATGATGGCAGATGGAAAACATGCATGTTCCCTGCTGCCATCCCTGACCTGGGGCTTGGATGGCTCTGAAGAGGTGGGTGCCAATCCCAGGGAAGGGCGGTGGCTCTGGGCTCTGGCTCCCTGAGCTCCTGCTCTGTGCTGAGCTGGAGGCCTTTCAGTAGCCTCAGAGGCTCTGTTGGTGGGCTTGTGTCTGCATCTGGAGGGCTGGGGTGGAGTAGCTGGGGGGAGGATGAAGGAGACAGGAACTGAGGAGGAAAATGTGCCAGGTTTCTGTGAGGTCAACATGTGTGTGAAGCAACTTAGAATGTAACCGAGAATGCAATTAGGTGATTTTTGTTTTTGTTTTGTTTTAAAGAAAAAATTCAGAACCTGTGACTCTTGTTCATGAGCACATGCCTGGATGGAGTCATTTTGAGTTTATGGAAAATGTGGTCAGCTCCATAAATCAGTGCTGAAGAATTCTTACAGACTCACCACCATGCAAGCAACGCAGGCCTCTCTAGTGAGTCTCCTAAGGTTATGCAAAACAAAACAGAAGCAGCATGTAGACAAAGCTACAATATTGCCCCCCGCCTCCCCTGGAATTCTTTCTTGAGTAGCCATAGGCAGCTCTGAATTCTGGTTCTTACTTCATCTGTGACCTTTCTTGCATAACTCCATGTGTACATCCTGTGGTTGTTGCCATGGCAACAAGGACACAATTTTCTGTATCTATTTCTCTCGTGTATCTTATTTTAGCAAGACTTCCATAAAGAAAGGGCACTTAAAAGTAAACAATCATTATTTGTGACAGTGTTGAGAGTATGTTCAAAGGTATCCAAATTCTTAAGCTTCTTATATCTTAAATCTATTACTTTGCATGGCTGGAGAATAAAAGTTCAAGGTGGTATTATATCTCTCAAAAACATATGGAACATCTTCAGGTGTTAATATAAACGTTCATTCGGAATTGGTAAATAAGAGATTCAATTTAGGTGTGATTCATTAGAGAAAGTTCCATTTATTTTCATTCCATTGTTCTTGGATTTACATAACTAGCCTTTTGCTCCCAAACAGCATTGATTCTTCTGTCTTATAAATGATAATATTTCTTTCTATCCAGCCTCTTTCCTATAACCCTCCCACTTCTTAGGTTGACCCAGTTTATGAATTGGCTTCTGCCAAACTGGTCAGTGGAAAATGGAATGTTAACATATTTTAGTGGAGATGTTTTTCAACTGCTCTGAAAAAAAAATGGGGTCATACACTGTATCAGCATCTTCTGTCACAAAAAATAGTACTGCTGAAACAGTTTAGGGATCTTATTATTATTTTTTCTTAATCTGTTAGAGGAGTCTCATGCATGCTAAAAAAATTTCTTCATTTTCCATAGAAAGCAGATGTATACTTTATAAGACCAAACACCTCCCAGAGTACTAACTTTATGGCCTGTGCTTGTTTCTCCTAACTGAAGAGTTTGTATTTAAAATTTCGTATAGAAATTTGGTCTTGTTGACTGTCACAGACAAAAGCTCAAATTCCATATGCAATGAGGGCCAAGTCAGCCCAGCATTTATATGAGGTGGTTTCACATTTTTACTTGCATGCCGTCCTAGTCACAACAGGAACAGCTAATTGGGCAGTGGCTCACATAAACTATGAAACTTTAGACCAAATCTCCTCAGCTACAAACCACCCACTGTAACCAGGTGCAAGGGGAGGAGGTAGCAGGGCCTGTCTATCGGGCTCTGCTCTAGTGTTAGCTGTGCCATGCTGGACAGTCAGGAAAGCAAACACACCAACTACAATATGGCTTGAAGTTCTGCATCAACCATCCCCAGACAGCAGAACAGCACAAAGTAAATAACCATAAGGATATCTGTCATCGATTGAGCATTTCTTTTGTTTTTTTTTGAGATGGAGTCTTGCTCTGTCACCAGGCTGGAGTGCAGGGGTGCAATCGCGGCTCACTGCAAGCTCTGCCTTCCGGGTTTAAGTGATTCTCCTGCCTCAGCCTCCCGAGTAGCTGAGACTACAGTGCCCACCACCACGCCCAGTTAAGTTTTGTATTTTTAGTAGAGACGGGGTTTCACCATGTTGGCCAGGATGGTCTCGATCTCTTGATCTTGTGATCCATCCGCCTCGGCCTCCCGAAGTGCTGGGATTACCGGTGCGAGCCACCACACCCAGCCCGAGCATTTCTTTCTTAACAACAAAATTTTATTTTTTGAGACACAGTCTCATTCTGTTGCCCAGGCTGGAGTGCAATGGTGTGATCTCAGCTCACTGCAACTTCCAACTATCGGGTTCAAGCAATTCTCCTGCTTCAGTCTCCTGAGTAGCTGGGATTACAGGCATGTGCCACCACACCTAGCTAATTTTTGTATTGTTAGTAGAGATGGGGTTTAACCATATTGACCAGGTTGGTCTAGAACTCCTGACCTCAAGTGATCTACCTGCCTTGGCCTCCCAAAGTGCTGGGATTACAGGTGTGAGCTACCACGCCCATCCCGATTGAGTATTTCCATATGTTCAACAGGGAGCCAAATGCTCTGCAAACATTACCTTCTCCAATCAGCCACAGTAGGAAGAAGTCCATGCCATCTACTTTATAAGGATGAAGTTCAGAGAGGTCAGGTGATTTGCCTGGAGCTTTCCAGCCAGGAAGGAAGGGGGTTCAAACCCAAGTCTGCTTGATTTGAAAGGAGTTCTAAATGAGATACTTTTATTTTGCTTTTGGATTAATGTGCCTGATTCCCAAAGAAGTGGATGGAAGATGCAGGTTGCTGGTAGTTGAGGGAAAACTTGGTCCCGAGTTGTGATCCATAAAACTTGCAGAAGAGAGACTAGCTCTTACATGAAGAAATAGTGATAGTGTTGTTTCGGCAGAACTGAAGTTATTTCCAGTGTTAAGTTACTTGTTACTTACTATTTGAAACAGAACAAGCTATTCACCTTCTCTTGTTTTTCAGAGAATGCAATTAGGTGATTTTTGTTTTTGTTTGTTTTTCTTTCTTCATTTACAAAATGAAGCCATGGGCTGGATGGTTTCTAAGGTCTCCACTGGCTGTACCTTTCAGGACTGCTCTTGACTAGAGATATTCCAAGCTTAGCCTTGACAATGCTAAGACAAATCCTCACCTGGGGTGAAAGGTCCCTCTGTGGTCCTGGGCCAGCTGGGCCCAACACCTGCTGGGAAGATGGTAGGCATTTTCCGTGGCCCCTTCCTTGCCCTCACCCCATCCTTGCAGCGCTGGTACTCTGTGGTACACCACTGGCTTGTGTGGCCAGTGGCCAGCAGAGCTCCCTCCTGAAACTGCCCCAAGTAGGGGCCAGTCCTGTTTTATTCTCTCACTGTGCCTATACATTGAGAAGCTCAAATTCTAGGAAGTTAAACCCAACAGATCACTGTCAAATCCTTTACAGAAAAGCAAATCGAAACTCAAGATCTTGTAATAACCAACATTTTGAAAAGTGATGTCTGATTTGTTGCAATATGAAATAATAGCTGGATTTGTATATCTGGAGTTATTCTAGCTCTGTTTTGGAATCCACAGTTATTCTAGCTCTACAAAGATGGAGAGAGAAAAAGAATGTGTGTGTGTGTGTGTGTGTGTGTGTGTGGACAGAGAGAGACCATTCATGAATTAACGAGTCCTACCGTGTCTCCTGGCTGTGGACGCATCACAGACACACGATCATATCCTTTCCTCAGTAGGACCCACAAGGCATCGAGTTTTCCCTGAAATAGAACAAATGCACCAAGATTACATATGAAATCAGACCTGTGGCTAGCCACCGTAGGCACACACAACTTTCCGTGCTTCTTCAGTCATGTGAACAACACAACACTGTCAATATGGTCATGATGGGATTAGTGACTTTGCAGTCCCTTAATTCAAAACTGGAGCTTCATGAATGGAGGAGAAGAGACACACAGAAGACTCTGATGCTTGTGAAGGACGCACCCTGAGGTCTGAGTGCAGCCCCAAGTTTGCAAACGTAACTTCATTCAAGCTTTGGGCTTTTGTCTTTATCACATTTCTGGGCATATCCTCATACCACAAGTCAATCTTTCCAAATTTCACTAAAGTTTTTTTCTTCCCACTTGGTGCCCAGAGCTCATTAGTAAAGACACTAATGACAAATTCTGGAAAATTACTAAATGTTAAGTGTCGACAGGGCAAGACCAATTAAAGGCCCCTGGAATGCACATCGCTGGCTGTCTGCTAGGCTCACTCAGTAGCTGTAACTTGCTCAGAAGCCTGGGCTCGAGAGACAAATTACCAAGCATTACAGATGACCAAAACCACAGTCCCTTTGGGGTTGTATGTAACTGGCTGAAACGGAGAAGAGTGAGTATGTCAGCACCAAGGCTTTCACAACTGATGACCAACACCCCTCCAGGTGACTCTTATTTATATTCCCTGGAGCCTATGAATATGTTACCTTACATGGCAGAAAGGAGTTTGCAGATGTGATTAAGGTAAGGATGTGGAGATGGGGAGAGTATCCTGGGCTATCCGGTGGGCTCAGTCTAACTACATGGGTCCTTCCTAGAGGACCCACGGTGGTTTTTGGCAGGTGGGTCAAATCCAGAGAAGGAGATGTGTGGATAGAAGCAGAGTCACAGTGATTAGGTGTGAGACGGACTCAACCCAATGTTGCTGTGGAAATGGAGGGTGGCCATAAACCAGTAGGTGTGGGCAGCCTCTAGCATCTATAAAAGACAAGGAAATTCTCCTCTAGAGTCTCCGAAAGGAAAATAGCTCTGCCAACACCTTGATTTTAGTCTAGTGAGACCCGTTTGGGGCTTATGACATCTGAAACTGTAAGATAATAGATTTGTGTTGATTAAACCTTTAAGTTTGTGGTAATTCATCACAGCGACAAGAGGAAACTAATACAGTCCTTCTCACTCCCTGACATATTCTATGTTAATTTGCTGATTGCCTGTGCCCCCTGGAATGCCAGCTCCATGAAAGCAGGGGTGTTGATGGTTTTGTTCACTTCTGTCTGCCTAGCCCTTAGGACAACATCTGGTGCTCAATATATGTTGGATGAATGAATGATTCTAAGTGGTAGGTGCTTCCATGAGTGTCCTCTAATTGAATTGTCCCAGCAGTCCCAGAGGGCTGTGGAGAGGAAATGGAGGGTCAAAGAGAGATCAGGTAACTTGCCTAAAGGCAGATGGTTTATAAACCGGAGAGTTGAGATTGGAACCCATGTCTGTCTAATTCCAAATCACATATGCTTTCTATTACACCAACTGCAGAGTCTTCCTCACGCAGATCTTTTGGTGAGAGCCCTTTAATTTAGATCCTTTAGAACATAGGGCTTCTGAGCTGTGGGTTGCAACCCTTTAAGCCCTCATGAAATCAATTTTGTGTGGGACCAGAACTTTTAAGAAATAGAATAGAAGAGAAAATATTAATTGCACATGGTGAAGACAAGTATTGTTTTGTGAAAAATTTGTTTCAGTTAAATGTGTATGGGTGTATGTATGACTGTGTGTGCACATATGTGTGGGCATAAACTGGGCCAAAATGTAAAATGTATTTCCTACCCAAGCCTTAGGAACATTGAAAATCCTGATCTTGCAGGGGTCTTTGAATGACAGTGCTGGGAAGGCTGGAGGAGTATACAGAGTTTAAGTTCCTGGACACAAAGCATTTATATAGGGGCAGTGTTAAGAATCATCTCAAAGATTTCATGTTCTGAAATGATTTTCTGGTGGGTTATATACACATATAAAATTGTGTTCTTTAATCTTCATAAACTGTTGTTTGAGTTCTTGTGGGTTAAACTTTGTCTTGCCAAGTGTAGTGTTTCTCATCTATTTTGGCAAGGAATTTACAAAAGCCTTGAAAATATTTTGAAATGATTTTAGAATGCTGGATAGAAATGCTGCTATGTGCAGCATGATTTTCTGTATTAAGCCGTTTCAATCACCAGCTAAATGTTTTCCTGTAAGGTTCTTTTGAATAAGCATTTATATTTCAGGATATAACCAGGTGGGTTTCCTGGATGAATACCTCTTTTTTCTTTCCCCTTTTTTTCAGAAGGAGAGGGGTCCCAGCATTTGGCTTTGTAAATCAGCCCACCCACAGAGCTGTGTGTGCTAATCACTCAACTCTGTGACAGACGAGCAATGAGACTGGGCAGAAAGAAGAACACTGGGCTGTTGAAGAAACACATTAATTAACTCAGCAGAAATTTAAAGTTACATGCATAGCAAAAGAGCAGAAACCACCTAGACGTATAATACCAGCAGAATGAGTAGAAAATGATGTTTCTTTGTGGCAACAGGTCGCCCTACGGTGTAGTGTTTAAGCACAAAGTGACCGAAGCCAGGCTGCCCCAGTTTGTACTGTGGGTCTCCTTTTCACCAGCTCCACAGGTTAGATGAGTAGTTTCATCTCCCTAAGCCTTACTTTTCTCATATTTAAAGTGGAGATAATAACACCGTCTACTCTACAGACTTGCTGTAAGACTTAAAATTAAATATTGAAGTTAGGTACTTGTCTCATAGAAGGTATTCATTAAATGTTACCTATGATCATAGTAAAGTCATTAAAATGATCATTTGGGAGGCTCTGTAGAAAGATGGAAAAGAATGTAATACAGAGTGTAGGAATCCAATAATTTGAACTTTGTAAGCAAGCATCTGTCCATCTTCTATTCTGTGCTCCTCCAAGCCTATTTTCCTCTTACCCCCAAGCCACGGGTTTTATTCCTTCTCCCCCACTCACTCTGCCCAAATTGCTCTTGCTAAGGCCACCCATGGCATCCCCACTGCCAAACGCCTTGACACTCATTTCACTTGGTTCTTTGGGGAGATCTGCTGCGCTGGGCCTCTCCTCTGCACACTCTCCCTCAGCCTCTGTGCAATCAGCTTCTACCTGCTCCCTCCCACCTCTCTGCCTGCACTTGACATGGTAGCCTTTATTTGGCACCTCTATTCTCATCTCCCAGCTGAGTGCTCTCATCTAGTCTCATGGGTCCAGCTTCCACCTATCTGCTGGCGACTCACAAATTCTATACTCAGCCCAGTCCTCTCTTGAGCTCCAGATCTGGGTATTCATTTACCTATTAAATCTTAATTGTAATGTGGATGTATCGCAGGTATCGAAAACTCAAACATTACAAACTGAACTAACTCTTCTCCCCAAACCTGCTCCTCCTTTTGCACACCCTGCCTTGATTCATGGCACCAGCAATCTATCCAGATGGGCATGCTGGGTACCAGGAATCATTCTAATTTCCCTTCTCTCTGCCACCTGCTCACGTCCACCATCAATTGTGTCTCGTGAATGTTCTCTCTGTAGCAGCTCTGCTGCTGCCTCTTCCCATCCACCCCTGACCCACCACCTCCACAGCTCCTGCCTGGGCCCAGGCCCTCACCATCTGTTACTCATTCTGTGAAGTTTCCTGACTGGCCTTTCATCTCCAGGGTTCCTGTCCTCTTTCCTATTGATTAATAAAGAAATTTATTGCAAGCCCAAATGGATGCACTGCAGTCAATAAAAGGAACCACGAAACATTTTACTAGCAGTGTGAATTTGGGCAAGTTACCTAAGCTCTCTGTGCTCTGGTTTTCCATTTGTAGTTTCTACTGATCTGGGTATCTATTTACTAATGGATAAGTAGTTTCTACTTTCAAGGGCTGTTATAAATAATAAAGGCATTAGCGCATAGAAAGTGCTGCCCGACTTGCAGGGTGTGCTTGGTCCGGGTGAGTTGTTGTCATTGGGATCTTCGGGCCAAGGTGAGATTAGCTAGTTCCAGGTGTATCCTCAGCATTCTGAGTTCTGATTGTCCCACAAATGAACCTAAAATCTCCAGTCTGCGGCATAGAAAACAATCCAGGCAATCAATCAACACAACCTATAACCTCTTTCTACTCCTACAACAGGTAGCTTTTATGCAAGAGCTTTAGAAAAACAGTATTTGCAAGCAAGAAGTAAGCTTTAGAAAAAACAGTGTTAACAACCAAAATGAGAATAAAAAATAAGTCTCAAAAGTCAACGAGCACTGCATGACAAAGGCTCTTGGAGCCTTGATTTTTCTGAATGTAGGCAGAAGTCTGTCATTTAAAGACGGTAGTAGTGAGCTCGTTCATAACAACATTTTGGGGCTAGATGTGCCACAGAAGAGTTTTCTAAACAGTCTCTGGACTTCACCTAAAGTCTTAGAGGATCCTTCTGAGTTGCTGCCGCTTTATCTGTCTCAGACTTGGATGTCTGTCATGCACAAGCCTCTCCATAGCACGTACTTAAGACACTGGTCCTCACTCCCCGGCAAAATGCCCAACTGCTTCTGCGAAGCTAAGACAAAGATTTCTCCACAAGCCTCAAGCCCGCTGGCAGACTGTATTAGCTGACATTTAGAAATAGCTTTCTTTCATTTGAAGTTGACAAATTTTGACTATAAAATGAGAAATTTACCAATTCCATGCTCCCAAACTGTATCTTAGCCACAGAAAATACCTTTCAATTCACATAGGCAAAGTGGAAGTTCTATGTAAACTCTAGCTTTGGTTTCTTTCTAAACAATAAGACTGTGCTGGGAATGATTACGCAGCCAGCATTCACGGCACTCTGGAGGTAGGGGGCTGGGCATGGTGGCGCATGCCTATAATCCCAACACTTTTGAGAGGCTGAGGTGGGATGATTACTTGAGACCAGCTTGGACAACATAGTAAGACCCCTATGTTTACAAAAAAAATTAAAAAAAGATTAGCTGGGTGTGACGGCTTATATCTGTAGTCCCAGCTACTTGGGAGACTCGGGTGGGAGAATCCCTTGAATCTAGGAGTTTGATGCTACAGTGGGCTACATGATCGCACCACTGCACTACAGCCTGGGCGACAGAACAAGACCCTGTTTTCAAAATAAACAAAAAAACCAAAGCACCCTGGGTCATCAGCTTCTGTGGTGGGGTTTCCTCTATTTTTCTTTTCTTTTTTTTTTTTGCCAGGCAGCAGTTGTATCTTTTCTTCTGGTTTGTCTGCCTTAGCCAGCTGGAAGATAGTCAGAGATTGAGAATTCTGAGAGTAGTTCAACTTATAAGGCCACTATAAACTGACACCTGACTTTTTACACTTGGAAATACATGGGAGGCCAGGTGTGATGGCTTACGCCTGTAATCCTAGCACTATGGGCAGCCAAGATGGTTGGATCTAGAGGTCAAGAAATTGAGACCATCCTGGCCAACATGGTGAAACCCCGCACGTACTAAAAAAATACAAAAATTAGCTGGGCGTGGTGGTACATGCCTGTAGACCCAGCTACTTGGGAGGCTGAGGCAGGAGAATCACCTGAACCTGGGAGATGAGGGTTGTAGTGAGCCGAGATCATGCCACTGCACTCCAGCCTGGTGACAGAGTGAGACTCTGTCTCAAAAAAAAAAAAAAAAAAAAAAAAAAAGCCTGGGCACGGTGGCTCACACCTGTAATCCCAGCACTTGGGGAGGCTGAGGCGGGCAGATCACAAGGTCAGAAGATTGAGACCATCCTGGCTAACACAGTGAAATCCCGTCTCTACTAAAAATACAAAAATATTAGCTGGGCATGGTGATGGGCGCCTCTACTCCCAACTACTTGGGAGGCTGAGGCAGGAGAATGGCGTAAACCTGGGAGGTGGAGCTTGCAGTGAGCCGAGATCATGCCAGTGCACTCCAGCCCAGGCGACAGTGCAAGACTCCGTCTTAAAAAAAAAAAAAATAACAGAAATACATGGTAAATAGCATGACTCGCGCTTTCCCTCAAAGGAAAAAATTAATGGATTTAATGGATAATGTCGGAAACTTTCCCTACACACAGACACACACACACTCATGCGTGTGTGCATGCCATGTACAGGGTAATTTTTGTTGCACTTTTTTTTTCTTCTTTTGGTTTTTAAGAAAAGTTTGCCCATATAGCTGGGCATGACTTCACATGTCTAAAATGGTCAGCCCCAGTTTAATGAGAAGCACGGGGTATTGTAAATCCGGGGGTGAAAAACCAAGCAAAGGAAAATACAGGCTAAATATCAGGGAAAATTTCCCGATCATGAGTCTGGAATGAGGAAGAGGGGAGGTGTGGTCGGTGTGGTTGGTGCCTTAAATTAGATGGGGAGATGGTGGGTGGAGAAGAGCCTACTGCGGACTTCTTCCCTCCGTGTGTTCTCTCTGGGTTTGCTTGGCAAATGTGCTCACCTGCTTCTCAAAAACTCCATTTCATGGAAAGCAATGAGTCTAATGCAACGCAATTCAATAAGTATATGATTCTGGCTCCTTTCACTGGGGAGCCAGGAGTCTTTCCAGTACCTGCTGAGAGTTTTGTGTGAGTTGGAGCTGTTCTCCTTGCTTAGAGTGGAGGTAGAAGGCAGGCAGCAAGTGGACGGGTCACTCTCCCTGACCTGCCGGGCCCCATCCATTCTCTGCCTGCCTTCGCCATGCCTTGGAAGCCTGCCTCTGGATCACCTAGCTGCCCTTTGGTCTTAGTCAGTAAAGAGCCAAGGATCTGCAGGGCAAGAGGCAACATTATATAGGTACTTACATAACCATGTAAAAATGTAAAAACCGTTCTTTGTTTGCAGATCATATAAAAACAGGTGGTGGGGTGGATTTAGATTGTCAACTAAAGAAACAGTTCCTGTTGAGTAGTCTCTTTGCACGGCTGCAGCTCTTCCTGGAACCCAGTAACATCATTTTCCCACGTGCCCTTCAGGTGTAACAGCTCTCGTTGTTGCCAGCCCCTGGGTGCCTCACCATAGCCTGGGGATTCCCTTCACTCTGCCCATACTTCTGCTAGCTCAACTCTTTTCAGTGTGCTTTCTGTTTCCTTTCAGGACCACTGCGAGCTCAGGGAGAGAGTTCAGGAAAGGGAAACAGAGTTTATGGCACCACATAAGGCTAAATGTTTTGTCCAAGGCTGAGCAAATGTCCTTAGGCATTGTGGCTAGCACGGGACTCACTACGGATCATACATCATGTAAAACAGGATGAACCCTGAGATTCTGGAAGCAAGCCTGCCTTACTTCTGGACAGACAGCACACATGATTACTTTTGAATTTCTTTCTGTGTTTCTATCTTCCTTGTTGCACCTAAAACAACCTCTTTTTCTCTTCTCTCCTCAGAGAGATGGCATGAAGAATGTCACTTTCCGGACAGAGTGTGCCAAAACGGTCTGTGTGGTTTGACTGGCGGGATGCTCTGGGGAGTGGTTTCATAATTACTGTTCATGCCTCAGCTCTTTACTAAGGGATGAGCCAGGTACAACACTGTTTACTGAGGATTCAAAGCGTGGCTGGTGTGTGCAGGGGGTCAAATCTGGTGGAGAGAAGGCTCATAAACATGAGTAACCACACCAATGGCTGTGTGTGCATTTCCTCTACAGTAGAAGGAGCTGAGTAAGCATTGGCATTGGCTGTTGCACCAGGCAAAAGGAGGATTCATGCTGTGCACATCCTAACGAGGGAGTCCAGCCGAGAGCTCTTCAAGTCCACCAGCATCCTAGGTCATTTCCATCTGGCCTTTTAATTGACTCCTAAGACACTCAGATTCCCGACCACTTAACATTAATTCAGCAGTTGTGTTTGTGGTAAAAATGGACCCAGTGTGAACATTAATGGGGCTCTCCTTGCTGAGATGCCTGAAAAATCACCGCAGTGCAATCACAGCCTCTTTTGCCTATTTTAACAATCCAGTCACCACAGTTCCTGCTCTCCAAGAACTTCCTATGGAATGCTGGCTGGAACCTTTGGTGACAACTACTTCTTCTTCATTTTTTTTTCTTATTTTATTTGAGATGGAGTCTCACCCTGTTGCCCAGGCTGGAGTGCAATGGCGCAATCTCAGCTCACTGCAACCTCTGCCTCCTGGGTTCAAACGATTCTCCTGCCTCAGCCTCTGGAGTAGCTGGGATTACAGGCATCCACCACCACGCAGCTAATTTTTGTATTTTTAGTAGAGATGGGGTTTCACCATGTTGGCCAGGGCTGGTCTTGAACTCCTGACCTTGTGATCCAGCCTCTTCGGCCTTCCAAAGTGCTGGGATTACAGGCATGAGCTACTGAGCCCAGCTGGTGACAACTTCTTAACTCAGCTTGTTAAAACCCAGATAGCTGGGCCCCACTTCCAGAGGTTTTGATTTAGTAGATCTTAGGTGGGGCCCAAGAATGTCCATATCTAACAATTCTTGGGTGATGCTGATGCCAGGGACCACCTTTGAGAGCCAGTGCTTTACTACAGAGACTAAGAGGAAGCTCAAGAGTCAGGACCGATGAAGTGACAATTGGGGCAACAGAGGTCTATCGCTCAGGGAGTCTGGAAGTGAAATTAGAAAAGGGAGACATTGTGAACAAAAGGAGTTTCACTTAATGGGAAAAGATGGGCGAGTGCTGAGAGCCAGTGTGCTTTTGGAGGTCTTTTGTGAGATTCTGAGTCACTGGGCCTGGAAATCTGTGTTTTTTAAAGCACTCTCAGGTGATTCTGACACTCAGCTGGGTTTGAAAGCCTCTGTATATTCAACATCCTACAGTGCCTGGTACACAGTAGCTGCACAACGAATACTTACTGAATTGATACTAATTCCGAGTGGGTGTTGGGAATGTTTTTAGATTTCTAAATGTATTGGCCCATATACTTATTTATCTCATCAAATTCAGTCCCAAACTGCCAGTCAATAGAGGAATAATATGCTCTCAAGTAGAAACTGGAGTTTTCAAACAGAATTAATGTTCTCTCAGTGTCCTAGATTACAGAAACAAAAACCTGGCTGTAACCAAAGATGTAGCATTAGTCACAAGGTACAGATTCCTGAGAATGGCATAACAGAAAATCCCCTTTCTTCTTCATGGCTGAGAATCTGCTTGGCTCCTTCCTGTCTGCACATACATGCACGCCACTGCATGTTCTTCATTAGAAAATAATTAGAAGCAAACAGCTGTTAGTCAAGCGAGCTGCATTTTGCCCACATCTTTTCAGAGTTCAATCCATTACCCCAGGGGGCAGGCTTGTCCTAAAAAAAGAATCTCACTGCTTTAAACATGGCAAAACAAAATAGAAATGCGTGGCAATTCAGGTGAGCTTGAGCTAGCTCAGCTGAGGAAAGGTGACCATCAATAACGTTTCGCTACACTGCCTGCAATGGTACTTCTTTTGATTTTGTTGGAGAAGTCCTGCTCCAAAATTAGCAAATTAACTCAGCGAATGATGAAAATAATCTTTGTTGCTATTGGAAGGGGGTAAGGCTATGTATGTGTGTGTGTGCATGTATGTGTGTATGGATGGTGATGGGAGCTGGCTCTATTGAGTCTTTGACTTGAGGTTTTGGAGTTGGCTCAGTTCTGTTTGCAGCATGAAACTGGAGTCTGTAGCCCTGAGTTGGGGACCTTGGGTTCCAGATCTCAGCAGAACAAGGACTTTGCCTATCTTAGTATAAAATCAGAGAGGGGGAACAGATTATGTCCAGATCTTTTCAGCTATAATTTTCCAGTGCTCTTTGATAAGTGGCATAGTGCAGATGTGTATGGG
Source organism: Colobus angolensis palliatus (assembly GCF_000951035.1). NCBI lineage: Eukaryota > Metazoa > Chordata > Mammalia > Primates > Cercopithecidae > Colobus > Colobus angolensis. The sequence goes on from NW_012115599.1 coordinate 4,787,751, forward strand.
CACGGCTAAAGAGTGAAGGTGTTAATTCAATCATGTGAATTCAAAGCCATTTGGACCAAGAGGAATAGAAAAGAGGCCTTCAGGCTGGGCATGGTGGCCCATGCCTGTAATCTTAGCATTTCAGGAGGCCAAGGTGGGCAGACTGCTTTAGCTCAGGAGTGCAAGACAGGCCTGGGCAACATGGCAAAACCCCATCTCTCAAAACAACAACAACAACAACAACAACAACAACAACAACAATTAGCTGGGTGTGGTGGTGTGTGCCCGTAGTCCCAGCTACCTGGGAGGATGGCTTGAGCCTGGGAGGTCGAGGCTGCAGTGAGCAGAGATCACACAACTGCACTACAGCCTGGGTGATAGAGTGATAACCTGTCTCAAAAAATAAATAAAATAAAATAAAATAAAAAAGAGGTCTTTAGGAAGCATTTACTGCCTCCTATGGCTTACACTTCCCAATAAACCAAAGAGGATTTTAAGCTCTGGAGGTGTAGGGGAAAGAGAGATGGTGGAGAAAAAAGATTTGTTCACAACCAGGAAGAGTGAGTCCTAGATCCATGGCCACTGAGATTTGCTGGTGGGCCCCGACACACAGGCAGGAGGCTCAAATAAAAGGGAATGGGCTTATGTTATGGCAAAAGGAGTAGAGATTAGCATCAAGGAGAATGCTGCCATTTTTCTTAGACGGTAGATTGTCTACTAAGAGAAGTTATGAGATGTTATGGAAATTTATAGTCACTCTCTGGGGTTACTACCCAAGTTACTTGACTCATAGTCCATGCTTTTTCCACTACTTTGCCATGGTGATTTTTTTTTTTTTTTAATATGGAACACTTCATGAATTTGCATGTCATCCTTGCCCAGGGGTCATGCTAATCTTCTGTATATTGTTCCAATTTTAGTATATGTGTTGCAGAAATGAGCACCATGGTGATTTTTAAAAAGCCTGGTTTTCAACCCAGATTATGTGGAAATTGATAGTAATTACTTGTACTTCAAGTCCATAATTTTAGATAATTGTTCCCCTGTGATAAGCTGGATTTTAGGTTAGGATTTTATTACTTGGAAAGATTCTGATTCTTCACTATGTAAGTGTTTTATCAGGACTGACGATAGATTTTTGAGTAGAGAGACCCACCTTGATTGGAGAGTACCACTTGCGTGGGGAAGAAGGCCGACGCATATTGTTGTTGAGATTTCGCGGCTCAGGGAATTCATATTCCTGCTCCGGCATCTTGACTCTTGCATTCTTTGCCTTTTCCAACTTAGCACCTTCTTCTGTGGAGCCCTTTTCTCCCCAACGAACCTAAAATAAATAAAATACAATGAAGCAAAATGACAAAATATGCTGCCCCTCGAGAATGAGAATGACAAATACATGCATGAGTTGCAATGTGAATGCTACCCAACCCTGGATTCGATTGGGTTTTGAGGACCAGGGAAGAGGGAAACTGTGGAAAAAGAGAAAAGGGGAGAATCGAAGGAGCAGAGAGTGTGAACCACATAGGTTTGAGCTGATGTGTTCCCTGCTCTGACTCGCAGTGGGCAAGACATGGGAGCGCACAGTGAAAAGGCTGTCCCTCCTATCTCTCCATCTGTCTGCCTTACAGTCCATATCCCCACCAGACCTCAAGCAGGTTTTCAGCAATTTGCTTTGGGTTTCTGACATTGAGCAGTCAGCGTGGTCTATGGCCATACCGCCCTGAGCATGCCTGATATCTAGAGGCTAAGCAGGGTTGGGCCTGGCTGGTACCTGGATGGGAGTAGTCAGCACATAGATAAGTGTATATTAAACTGTCCTCTTACCTCCATTCTTTTAATGCCTCCAACGCCTCTCCCACCATAATAAGAGGCATCTACCGTTGGCCACTTTTTCTTAGGCAAACCATCATCATCTTCTTCCTGCAGAGAAATTGTGGCACATGAAGGAAGCAAAACAGCACTGCTGTGTGGACCTGCCTACTATGGCTGAGTGATTAGGAGTAGAGCTTGTAGAGTCAGACTGCCTAGAGTACAATCCCAGTGCTACTGTTTGCTGGGATCTTGGGCCAAGCACTGAAACCACCTAAGCTTGTTTTCCTTATCTACAGAGTGGGAATGTAAGCAGTGCTACCTGGTAAGTTTGTGGTACAGTCCTGTTCTCTTGTTCTTTTCTACAGCTCTTCTCCTTTGTGGGAACCACATCTAACCCCACCTACATGCTGATGACTTGTGAATTTATATCTTCAGCCCTGATGCCTCTGAACTCCAACTACACACTTGACATTCACATTATTTGGGGGCTAAAAAAGATCTCAACAATACCACCGCAGAGATATCCTGATTTCCCTACCCTAAACGTGCTCCTCCTGTAGTCTTCCCCACTGCCTGGAAGTCACGCTCTCTTCTTTACTGCCTTTCCCCTACTTGTCCCAACTTGCCAGCTAGTTCTGTTGCTACTACTTAAAGATCTAAAATCTGTTGGCTTCTCCACCCCAACCACCACCGTGGGCCCACGCCCCCAGGCACTTGCTCCTGGACACTGTGGTAGCTTCCCAACTGGCCTCCTGCTGCCCTTAGACTCACCTATGATCTGTTCTCCACAAAGCAGCAGGGTAAGTGCAAATGCCAGCCCTGCCCTGTGTGTTCTGGCCTTTGCTCACCTTTCTGGCCTTCTTCCTTATCATGCGCCCCCCCTCCTCCTGAGCTCCAGCCTGCCTGCCCTCCAGCCTGCCTGCCATCTCTCAAATACTCTGGGCAAATTCCTGTCTTGGGGCCTGTGCACAGTGTCTCCTTGTCCCCTTGTCCAGGAAAGCACTTTCCCTACCCCATCTTCTGATGGATGGATTTTCATATCACTCCTCAGAGAAGCCTCCCCTGGAAATTTCTTCTGAAGTAGTCTCTCCATCCCATCAATCTGTTTTATTTTTAGTTAAGCATCTCATCATGGCTTGATATTTACTTAATATCTGTCTCTCCATACTAGAACGTACGTTCCACAGAGGTTTTTGTCATGCTTACAATTGTAGTCCCAGTTTTTAGAACAGCACTACATAGTATGTGGTGGGTGCCCAAGAATTATCTGTTGAATTTACAAATAAGTTAAATGAGATGACTCAAATAAAGAAGTTAATTTAGTGTCTGCAACTTAGCTCAGTGACAAGAAGTTAGTGTTTATATTTTTTAAGACGAAGAAAGAAGACAAGAGGAACTTGTAACTTTATGGATGGAAAAAAGGGAGGAGATGTAGCGACTGCTCTTCATCTTGGCACTGTAATTATTCTTGTGGGGAGAAAAATATCACCGTTTACAGTCATGGATGGATTATAAGGAAGTGGCATGATTTCTCTTCTGGGTAGAGAAAGAAAGCTGGAAAAGGGGTTGATAAAGCAGAGGAATGAACAAAAGAGGGAGAAATTGCTCACAATGCCGAAGCCTGCTTCTCACAGCCTTGTTTTGGTGGCATTTGGGTGAAGTTCTATGCAGGGTACCACTGCATGGGATGGGGTACCCATGCAGGAGGCAAGGTACAAAGAAGCAAAGGCAGGAGAGGTCAGGACAAAAGGTGACAAAGCAAGCAGAAACATGTTGGCACATTAAGACTCCCTGAGTTACATGTTGTGCTTGGGATGGGCAGTCTTCTTTAAAATGATTTCTTAAAAATTTAATACATCTTAAAGGACAGAGAGGTCATAGCAGACTAGGATGTACAACATTCTGACAGCTGACACTTGGGTGTCTCTCTCTCTTACTTGGTTGCTCTCTCTCAGACTCTGCTGACCCTTGTATTCTAAGTGCAAAGTAGGTACTCAATAAACACATATTGCATTAATGATAACACACCACTGAATTTATGCAGCCTTTCCCATGTTATGTGCCAGTCACTCTTCTAAGTGCTTTAAATTATTATTAATCCTTTAATCTTGCAGCCATCCAAGAAGGTACATGGTGTTATTATTCCTATTTTAGAGAATGAGAATAGAGAGGTTAAATGACTTCAGTCACTCAGCTTCTAAGTGACAGAGCTGGATTTGAACTCATGCAACCTCATTCTCGTTTGTTTCTCAGCATTGGCCAGTCTGGATTTTGTTCTTCTGTGGCATTTGATGGCAATCATTTGATGGCAACAAATACTTGCTCATTTTTGACTTCCCCTTGTACCTGCTAATTTCGATACTTGTTTTTGGTTTCTTTTTGGAGACAGGGTCTCACTCTGTCACCCAGGCTGGAGTGCAGCCTCAACTAACCCAGCTCAAGCAATTCTCTCACCTCAGCCTCCCTGAGTAGCTAGGATTACAGACACATATCAATGTGCCCCGCTAATTTTTCTATTTTTTTTTTTGTAGAGACGGGGTTTTGCCACGTTGCCCAGGCCGGTCACAAACTCCTGGGCTCAAGTGATCCTCCCACCTCAGCCTCCCAATGTGCTGGGATTACAGGTGTGAGCCACCGCACCTGACCTTAATTTTGATAATTTACAACTGTAAAATATGACAAAATAAAGTCCCCAACACAATAAAATATTATAGTTCATATGATTTTACCTTATAATTTCAGAGGTTTCTTTCACCTTATGATGTGAAAGCAGGAATCTTATATATCCTATATGTGGTTAAACTTTACATTGGCGGTGGATGTATGTTTCTGTGTAAGTGTCTGTGAACGTAGATAAACAAAATATGGCTCTGAAAGCCTGGGCATTCCCGCTCTGGGGCAGTGTTCCAAAGGAGATAACAGAAATTCTATACCCTAAAGCTGAACACAGCAATACCACGAACGTTAAGAAACTCCAAGAATAAAGACGCTTTATTCCACAGGGGACTCAACTAGGTTCATGAGCCTCTTAATCATCTAGGAGCTCACCTAATTAAGCCTTTTCACTGCACAGAAGAGGAGTCAGATCTAGAGAAAAGAAGTGATTCCTGAAGGTGAAGTTCTGGCGTGGTTTTCTGATGCCTTGTCCAGGGATTTTTCTCCCCCTATATTTTATGAAAAGAACTTAAAGAAGGATTTACAATTGGCTTTCTCTAATTCGCAACCCCGTTGAGTGCTCAGGATATAGTAAGATGCATAAAGCCGTTTTCCACTGCTTTCCAGGCTACGCTTGCACACCGGGGCAACCCTCCTTGTAGTCCCTGGCCCCTCCCTCTAGTCCCTGGCCCCTCCCTCTAGTCCCTGGCCCCTCCCTCTAGTCCCTGGCTTGGGGAAGGAGGCGCCGCCCCCGTGCTCAGGCCCCAGGCAGGGCCTGGCCTTCTCGCAACAGGAAATGCCTAGGGCTTGGGCAATCTCCATACGCTGCAGCGCCACCGAGCTCGTCGCTTAATCCCCTGACCGGCGCTGGCCTGCCAAGCTCAGACAACAGCACCAGGCAGCACAAAGGCCCAGGGGCTGACGGACGGACGGGAGAGTCAGAGTTTCCCCTGCAGTTCGCATGGGTCTGTTTACACATTCTAGAGACAGAAGGGTTTTGCAATTCCCAGGAAGAGAAGGGAATCTTTGATGTGTCTTTTCATTTGGCCAAAAATGGATGGAGTAGAATCCCAGCCCCTCAGCAAGGCCACTAAGAAACTCGGCAGCACCGGAGGGTGGATTTTTACATCTCATTATATCATAAAGGCTCTTGAGAACTTCCTCCTACACTGCCCTTCAAGGATGGTAGCAGGGGGGGAGAAAACACCAGTATAGAAATCCTCAGTGTGAGCTGGCTTTCCTTTAGTAAACCAAACCAAAACAAAACAAAAACCTTGCTGTCCTCTATGGTTATTGGAGGATGGGACTGGATGAGCCCAATTGCTTTGGATGAGAAATCAGGGGTTTGTGGGGAATGAGAAGATGAGCAGAACAGAGTGGGGCCGAGTTACCAGCAAACTGCTACGATCCCCCATACCCCCGAGTGGTGGGAGTGGCCGGTGGTAAAGAAGAGGCCCTTTACTATTCCGTCAGGGGTTGTGGGCTGCACTATACTTTTGAACCTTCAGTAAAATTTGCTGCGCAGCTGGATGTGTGCCAGTGCTGCTAGATCGTGTCTAGCAAACCGAGAAGATGAGATAACGCGGAAGAAGCAAGGAGTAGGAGTCAGTGGTGCCTGGGAGAAACCGCAGGGATTGGGGAGGGAGGCTAGTTTCCCATCAAGGGAAGTTGTGTTTAAATCTGAAAGGATGTGGTGGCTCCAGACGTCCAGCTGGCTGGAGCTCGGGTAACAGAAATGGCAGCACATTCCTCAGAGGGTAGAGGCCCCTTCTGACCTGCATGTCCTCAGGCAGACCTGGGTGTGCAGGCACAGTCCTGCTGGAGGAAGGAACAGCTGTAGAGGATGAAGTCTCTGAACTCACTTGGTTAGCCTGTAATTGGATTAGCCCTGTGCTGTCCTCAGACCCTGAACTTTTCCCATCTTTCCCAATCATGCCAGGCTTTTGAGCAGCTCCGCGCTTCAACATGCAGGGCTCCACATACCTGGAAAGCCCTTCTCCCATTTCTTCTACCCATCCCTTCATGTTGTTTAAGTGTAACCTATTCTGCGAAGAACTCCCGGGTTCCCCAGAGAATGCAATACTCCCTCCTCATGTTTCCACAACTCCACCTTCCACTCACGCAACACATTTAACTGTTAGTTATTAAGCAAACCAGAGGGTAGAAGGAATTAATTTTCCAGATTCTGGGGCTGCCTCACTCCTGCATGTAGACTGTGCACGGGACAACTCCACAGACTTGATGTGAATAGTGCCCCCTGGAGTTGTGCATAGGGTGGCCCTCTCAGACTCAGTTGATAAGTTCTTTAACATTCCTGCTTCTCTGGTATCCATTTACTAGAAGAGCCACACGGCCAGTTTGACCCAAGAAGGCTCACAATTCCCATTTCACTGCAAGTTTCAATAGGAACTATCAATGAAAAGAAGCACATAACTGAAGGAGAATCAAGCCCAAGGCAGTAGCTTTAAATCAGCTTTTAAATTAATTTTAAATGTCATTGACCTGGAGCACATCTTAAATGTATAAGCTCAACAAGGGCCTTTTATTTGTCAGTTCTTTCACTAACTCAAGCAACTATCATTGAGTCCTCATCACCTGCCAGCACAGTGTTGTGTTTTGAGAAAAATAAAGAGAACTCAACTGTCGACAATATTGTTTACCTTTATAGAGGAGTGAGTTTTGTGAGAATGATGACATGAATTAAAGGACTAAGGCCACAGAAACTCCCAGGTCTGGGAGGCTCCGAAGGGCAGAACTTAAAGTAGAACTGGTAGGACTGTCTCATCTGGTCTTTGGGGAGAAGTCAGGGAGATCCCCTCAATGTCAGTCTTGGAGGCAAACTCCTAGGAGTGAATTGGCAAGTCAGAAAGATCCAGCAATACTTCTGTTTGTAAACACAAAAAATTCCGAAGGATTTAAGATTTCACCATTCTGAGCCGCATTTCACATGTCATGGCACCATGATATCTGTTTACGTAAACAAAGTGATTAAAGACAACACAAGGATTGTCCTGTATTCTTCAATAAAGAATAAAGTGCTTATTTTCCTAGCAGCAATGTTCTTTTTTTTTTTTTTATTTAAAGTATTAAAACATAGAATACTGAATTTTGGGCCTTTTCTAGGACTTCTGTTTGGAGTGTATGTGTGTGAATGTGTGTGTGAGTATGTGTGTATGTGTGTGTGTATATTTAATGGTCACTGGCAAGAAGATGCCCTGACAGTAGCTTGGCCCTTCATCCCTCCAGGGGAGGCTACTCTGGGTGTCTGTGTAGACATGAAGGATGCCAGGCCTGTTGCTATTAGGAGTTCAACCTATCTAGCCCTGTATAATTTTCCATAGCTCAGTTTTCCTATCTAAACATTTCTTGCCACAGAGAAATTGTTAGGATCAGTGAGCATAATAATAAATCTGAAAATAAGCTCATCCTTCAAAGCCAGGTGCCTATTGTTCACTGGATGGGCATCAATGCCTTCAATAGGCACCCCTCTCCCTTCAGATACAAAACACCAACCTATAGATGTCCACATATTCACATCCATTCTCACTCTCACCCACCCCCCAGTGCACATATACTAACCCATGATTAAAACAAGAAGACACATTCTTTTTTTGGAAGAGTTGGGGTCTTGCTCTGTTGCCCAGGCTAGAGTGCAGTGGCACGAACATGGCTCACTGCAGTTTCCAGCTTCTGGGCTTAAGCAGCCCTCCAGCCTCAGTCTCCCAAGTAGCTGGGACCACGTGTGTGACAGCCACCATGCCAAGCTAATTTTTATTTTTGTAGAGATGGGAGTCTCCCTATGTTGCCCAGGCTGGTCTCAAACTCCTGGTCCCAAGCAATCCTGCTTGAGCCTCCCAAGGTGCTGGGATTACAGGAGTGAGCCACCATACCAAGCTCCCAGATGCATTCTAAAGTTTCATGATGAGACATGGTGATGTGGGAGCATGAAAGAGAAGACAGGTGGGAAACATGGGGATGAGAGCTAAAGAGAATAGCTACACACTAGGGCCACAGACAGAGCACAGAAAATAAGTAGCCATCTTTACATCAGTCTTAAAAGGGGCTGTGTGCCCTGTCTGAGTGACAGGGTCAGAGAGGGGTGACACTGCCACTCAAGAAAGGGGCACCTGATGCTCCCAACAAGGAGCGGAGGCCTTGCTCTTGGTTACAGGAGCTACATCGTCTTCAGGGACGGGTGAGGAAAGACTGCTCTATGCTTCTTTTTCAGGTACAAGTTTGAATCCCAGTCCCATCACTTAATAACTGAAATCTTGGGGCAACTGGTATTTTAGTCTCATTATACCTCAGTTTTGCATCTGTAAGACAGGAGTTCATAATAGCACACTTTTGTTTCAGGGCTGCTGAATGATGAAATGAAATATACCACAAAAAGTGCTTCACATCACTGCCCAGATAGTCATAAATGCTCAATAAATGTCATCTTTAGTAATTAACCACTATTATTATTAATTTTTATACATTCACATGCAATATCCACCAGGAATCTCTGCCTTTCTTCCTGAGTAGGACTGATTAGGCCACTAACTTTATAAGCGTCCAGTTACACTCTCTCTCTCTCTTTTTTTTTTTTTTTTTGAGATAGAGTCACGCTCTGTTGCCCAGACTGGAGTGCAGTGGTGTGATCTTGACTCACTGCAACTTCTGCCTCCCAGGTTCAAGCAATTCTTCTGCCTCAGCCCCCTAATCAGCTGGGATTATAGGCATGTGCCACCACGCTCAGCTAATTTTTTGTATTTTTAGTAGAGACAGGGTTTTGCCATGTTGGCCAGGCTGGTCTCAAGTTATCTGCCCACCTCGGCCTCCCAAAGTGCTAAGCCACTACGCCTGGCCCAGTTATACACTCTCTTAAGGCAACTCTGGCAGAGAATGTCACACGTGCTATTAGCCCACAGGAGGTACTCATTCTAGAGTTGTTGAATAAATAAGATTTTTAAATATCAAAAAATGTTGGGGTTACTTACATACCTTTTACTTCTATCCTATTTGACTTCTCTAATGTCCCTCCAGTCAGATTCTAAGACCTTGGTTTGCTAGATGCTAAAAAGTACAATGTTTTATCTATTATTGCCTGCGTCTCCAGTTTGGGTAGTTTCTTGATTTATTTCTGACACGATATTTAGTTGATTAAGCCAGAGGGTTCCAAAAGGAAATGAAGGAGGGGAGGCGCTCTAGGCTCCAAGAAAGGAATGTTTTGTTTTTCATTGCAAATAAAATGTACTAGTCATCTGTCCAGCCCAGGTCTGGGCAAGGCAGTGTGATTAAGGAAGAAAATGGCAGGTGTTTCTGGAGCTATGCCTTTGATAGAGTAAGAAAGCACATGGGAAAGGAAGCATCTTCTCTTTCCAGCACATTTACTTCATGTGTAGGTCTGTGTGTGTCTGAGACATGGAGCTGCTTGGGGCTAAGCCATAACCCACTTTACATTCAGTCATGGGGCTTCCTGCTCTCTGTTGCCTTTCAAATATGCATGAAGTTGGGAACGATAGGATCTTTGGGAGCCTGTATAAGTGGCAGATGTTGGGAGAATATGGCATAGATTCCTGGGTGTAGCTTTTATTTTGATGGTATTTAATGAGACCGAAGTTTTGTTTCTGAAACAATACTATTTCAGAGAGGCCACAGGGCCTGCACCAGGTCCACTCCTCCTTCTGAGGGGAGCTATTCTCACCAGGGCCACAGGGCCTACTAGGAAGCTTCTCTTTGGCCAGATGTGACCCAAGGGCAGCAGTCTGTTGGCTGGCTGTGAGCTGTGACTGATGATCTATGGTCTGGAGTGAAAAGATGAGCTGGACCAAATATTTTCCCCTGTTGGGAACTGGAAGATGGAAACCGAGAGACTCAGGCTATAAGCACTGGGGGCAGACGGTGAAATGAAGATGGAAAATATCAGATAGAGTCAGGGGAGAGGGCTCTCTAGGAACCAGAGTTATGAGGGCAGAGAGGAGGCCAGTAAGAGAAGGCAGAAGGGAGTAAATTCCCAGAGAGAAGCAGAGCTGCTAGCAGTGAAATTGAAAGCCGGTGAGGGTGGTGTCTGGAGCTGCCTCAGTTATTTACTCAGCCACAGTCTACCTGAGTTCTTTCATCTTGGACTAGCTTTAACTGGTCTCTGTGTTTTGCAGGCTAATGAGGCAGATAAAAACTCAAATATGGTCATAAAATCCATGGAAGGTGATTACATGCAGAAGAAAACCATCACATGAAGTGCTCCATTACTGCATTCTCCCATGAACTGCCAGTTATTTGGAATAACTGGAGACTTAGGGAGGGATCCTCACTGGTGCCACTTGAGAAGACCCTTAACCCAGGAAATGTCCCTCTTAGTTGTTAAAATGGAGCGTCCTTGCTTTTACTGAGCTCTTCAAGTTTCAAGTAATTTCTCTTTGTACCCTCTTTATACAAGTGTGTCACTGTTGGTTACACAGAATCTCAGAAAGTAGTTCCTTTTTCTATTATGAATTTTTGTATTTTCTATTAAAAAGGTCACTGAGAGCTTATTATAAAGTTATCTTCATTCTCTAAGTTTAGCTATTTAAATAGTAGACATGCTCAGAATACGATACTTATAGAACTGATGAAAGTTTGCATAAATAATACTGAACGTCTTCATACATATGGCAGAGAGTGTTTGATGTCATATAGTTATCTATTGAGTGTTAGACACTGGAATTTGAATACAGGGAACTAGAGGAAAAGACTGTCTAGATTGAGACTATGATTTTCAGAGCATTGTATAAAATACTTTGCATGGACTATGTTAGGTTATCTGTTTCTGTGGGATTTCTTTCTTTCTTCTTCTTGTTCTTTTATTTTATTTTTCTGCCAAAATACATCAGGAACGAGATTAGGCAGACTAACTCACAGGGCCAACACACGTGCTAAAAAGTGCCTGATGCTAAAAAGTACAATGTTTAAATTTTTATTGCCTAGGTCTCCAGTTTGGGTAGTTTCTTGATTTACTTCTGACATCATATTGAATGATTATGTCAGAGTGTTTCAAAGGGAAATGAAGGAGGGGAGGGGGTCTAGGCTCCAGGAAGGGAATGTTTTGTTTCTCATCAGCAAATGAAATGTACTAGTCATCTGTCCAGCCCAGGTCTGGCCAAGTATAATGAACTGCAGGTGTTCACGTGAGTTATCCCTTTGATAGAGTGACAGGGGACAGGTGAGGAAGCTTCAGCCCAAAAACTCTTTTAAGCCTAACATAACCCTTTAGAATCAAGCATTCTGAGGTTGTCATTCTGTTTGGGAAATAAAGTCAGCTTTCTACAACTTTTATGAAACTGAAAAAACTCAACTACTTCTCTTCCTTGCTTTTGGCTATTCTTCCTAGATGGTTTTCTAGTTTGGGCTTTTTCACTTGGCTCCAAAATTGTGTTGCTGGGTCCTTCATCCTAAAAGTCCCCGCTGAGCTTGTACTGTGTGTGAAACCCTAGGCTAGATGTTGGATCTGGGGTAAGTCAGAGCCCAGTCTTACACCTACATCCCCAGGTGCACTTTGGCCACTATGGCTGCCACATCACCTTCTAAAGGCAAACGAAGAGCAGGAGCTGAAAGAAAGAGCCACAACCCCTCTAACTGAACACAGCAAGGGAGGGAATGTTCTTTGTCTCCGGGCAAACAAAGTGGTCCTAATAAGGGAGCTCCTTGCTCTATTTTATTTTGTATGTTCTGGAAGTCTAAGAGATAGCTGCACACAACAGAAACAAAGCCAACTGCAGTCGTGGAACTAGCCACGGTACTTTCTCTTGAAGGATTAAGAAAAGGTTTTTATGTATGTAAAGAAGGTTTTTTCTCCTTCTTTGCACAGCAATGTAATTTCCTCCCTTGATTTCTGGGCAGAAAGTTAGCATTCCAACAAGATGTGCTTTAATTGATTGCAGCTATTAAATCCCTTGGCTTACATGCATATGGTTCAGGATATAAGAGCCACATGGAAGTTTTAATTTAATCATTACTCTTTCTGTATGTAGGAAATTTGACAGAGGCATTGGAAAGGGAAGGGTGAGGAACTGGCACTTGATTTGCACACAACAGACCTTAGGGATTGAGGACAATAACTTGAAACCTTATCAACATATCTTTTGGTCTCATTGAGTGTTTAGATATGTAACCCTGGCTTCTGAATTGGTGGGTATTACTTCTAGAGACTCCAGCTGTACTGAGAGTGATCAGATTAGCTAAGCCACTTGATAGACACTCTTGCGTTTCTCATGATTAGCCTTTAATGCCTCCACTGTAATCTACCCCAGGCCACCCTTGCATCAGAACTGCTTACTGGCCAATTCAGTGGTAGAGTCCAAGAATTTTTTTCTTTAGATGATGAGGATTTGAGAGGAAGGCCAGGATATTAACATATCCCTCTCCAGCATATTTTCATTACTGCCTGGCAAATCTTTAGATAATATTGTTTTTAAATTAAATAAAAATGAAGTATTTGGCATCAGGCTATTCCTAGAGCCAATGATTGGAGAATGCAGCAAATTGTGCCTGATCTACACACATAAAGCATTAAGTCTCTGCAGGGAGAAGAGAATCTTAGGGTTTGTTTGAGAGGAAAAGTCAGTGTCTCAAAGCTGCAAATAACTGTATTGATAAAAACATTTGTTTACGTCTCAAATTTTATCTCTGCAGGGAGGAAAACCTCCAAAATCCACTGTCTTTTCTGGCAGTTTAGTTCAGTTTCTTGTTCACCCCGGTTAGGAAAGGCCAGAGACTTTCCTCCCTTCTGCTTCACAGGCAGGTATATTAAATTCTTTGGGCCTGACTTAGCTCTGCTCCGTAGAGGGCTAAGTGTCCAGCTGCCCAGCCAGCTCTCCACCCCACTCTGCCACCTGCCCATCCGCCGCTATCCTGCTGTGGTCACTTACCTCACTCTCCTCAGCAGGGGGTGGAGGGACCTCCTTGATAATCTGAAAAGGAAACAGAGAACAGGTCAGTGAAAAATCGCTGGCTACCTTCCTTCTAAGAGGCCTGTGGTCAGGAGGTATTGTGGTGGTGCTGCCATAATTACCATGGCAATGGCCCCAGCAAGTCGAACTTAATCAGTGCCATGAGGTGTCTTTCTGGACAGAGTAGCTCTGCTAGTTAGCATATGACTCAGGCTGAGGGTTCCAGTCAAAATTGCGTCTTTTGTGTTTTTATATAGAGAAATAAATGTTCCGCAGGTAACAGTTTCATTTCCTACCCCAGATAGCTATCATGCAAACTTATTCACTCATTTATTCACCTAGTCATTCACCTATCAGATTATTCATCCATCTATCCAACCATCTACACATTTAACAAAGAATTGTCACATGATGGAAGTTAAGACGGTGCTTTAGGGATGCATCAAGCGTGGACCCCACTCAGGCTGCTGGCAGTCCTTCGGCTGTCACTGGTCCTCACAGGTGCCTCTGCAGGGTGGATGTGCTGCTCAGGCAGACCGATTCCCAACAGAGGCAGCAAAGGAGTGTCCAGGGATTTCTTTTAGGGCACTGACACTTAGGGCACAGGGCACAAAGCTTTAACTAACAATGTTATAAGATTCTGACTGTCCCATCTTTGGGGCTGAAGAGAGACATGTGGAAACTCTGGATGGGCAAGTAATTGGGAGACCGTCTAACCCATGAGAGAATGATGACACATGGGATAAGGACGGGGCAGGGACAGCTGGGGCCAGTGAGCAGCCCCTCCTCCCTCTGACCCCAACTTGTACCCCTCTGTCATAAAAGGAAAGCCCTTACCGTTAAACGGATTTAGAGTTTCTTACATGGCATTTGGCAATTATCTACTATAATTCCACTCTGTCCCTTGGAGGGCTTCCTACTCTGACCCCAAACTTATTATCAGAAGTATGGGTCCTCTACTCAGTCCTTTTACTCAGAGGACTTCTGGAAAATGCGAAGCTCATTCCCTATCTCTTGATGCCTTAACACCAGGCGCTGACTTTGTAGATGGGTGTTCAGGCAGTGCCCACAGGACCCATTCTTTCTTCTTCCAGTTGGGGAGCCAGCCTCTGACTGCAGGCCAGGATGCTCAGCTGGCAGCAAGCACGTCTTTACCTCTCCCTACTCAGAACATGTCTCCTCTGGTTTGATGATTATTCTGGGACCTTGTTAGGGCTCCAATCCCCATGCTGTTACCCACCCTACCATTATCTATAATGTCATCTCTGCATGAGGAGGCAGGTTTCCCACTGCAGGTTCTGTTAACCTTAGCCAGTGTCCCAAGACTCCAGTCCTCTGAAAGTACAGTATTCAATTAATTGAAGAGGCAGAAGTGAAGGCCTCCAGGGGTTTCAAACTCTCATTTCATCTGCCTCCACTTCCTGGCTGCTGTGAGACGCCTAGTGAAGGTCTCTGGAAAATGCAAAGCCATGATTGTGCTCACCCACTCAACCCTGGCTCAGAGTTCCTTAAGGAAATCTCTGGGGAGGATTGCTACTGCCCAGGACTGATTTCCCATCATCCCAGAAGCAGTAAATTACTTTACAGCAGGAAATGTCTGGAAACTGGAGGGAGGGGTGAGGATCTGGGGACCAAGATCTGGAATGCATCTGTTCTCCTGGGGCAGGGGTAGGGAGGGGAGTGAGAGGGGGAACAGGATGTTTGGGAAGAGACAGATGTTGAGAGGGCAGCATATGTGGCAAGGCCCCTGGGTGTGAAGAGGTTTGGTGCTGAGTAGAGGGCTTTTGTCTACACGGTGCTATGAGCTAAGCACCGCATAGATGTTATCTGTGAATCCCAGACCTGCTTTCTCCTGACTGTCAGGATTTGACGAGTCCCTTAACCTGCCTGAGCTCCACTGTCTGAGCGATCATGTGTGTTAAGCATCTGGTAGCGAGTAGCTGCTCAGTAGATGCTGCATGCTATTAGTACTCTCCTTTCCCTTTCTTGTTGTCTGTGTCTCTTACCTTGATTACATCTTTCATACCCCTCCCCGATGCATATACTAAATGCCTTTGCATAGTGGCTTCCAGACATGCCAAGGGGCCAGCACTTCGTGAACTGAGTGAGATAGGAGGCTGGTGTTCTGACAGTGGCCAAGGGTTTTGGGGGAGTCAGTAGCAGTATGCCTGGCCACATGTGTGTCAGCTATGACACTGGCCAGGGAATGCGGTTCCAGGTGGCTCAACACTCAGACCAACCCATCAATATGGTTGCTGTTTAATTTAATGTATTAAGTATTAATTGAATATCTATTCTATATCCTGCAATGTGCCAGACCCTAAGGAACCCAAAACACAATGCTAAAATACATGACTTATTAAATATTGATACAGAGGGGCTGGTTTATGATCCAGATTTCACATTGATACTCTATAAGTTGGGCACCTGAGCTTCTGGAAAAAAATGCCACTCTGTTCAGGTAAACAGGAATTAAGTACCTCCAACCTGGTCTCATTGGCTGAGCATCTGGTTATGTTCAGCAGGAACGGGCAGGAAGTCTTCTCATTGCTTCAAGCCCATGCACCAGCAGCTTGCCCCTGGGGAGCAGGGTGCAGCTCACCACAGGATGGCAGGACAGCTTTTTAAAGTATGATCTAGATAGGCTAAGCTTGGAGTCAGGGATGAGAATTCCAAGCAGTGAAGTTGGATAGGCTGTCTGTGAGTGGGCCAAATCCTTGTGCCAAAACCAGCACATGGGCCACCCAAAGGAGTGCTCTGAGCACAGGGACATGTCAACTCTCTCAGACCACCCCATTCCCCTCAGGGCCAGAGTGTGTTGCCTGGAGGAGTAGCTTGGGCAAAAGCCTGCATTGCTCTGTAGCCTGCAGCACCAGGGCAACACGGCCACACACAGAGTCGCCTTAAAAATAGACATCTCTATGGTTGCTTCAGTACTTAAAACCAGTGCACCCCTGCTAATGGCTTCCCATGGCTTATAGGATAAAATGCAAACTGTTCCCATGTCCCACAAGGCCCACATGATGTGGGCCTCACTTCCCTCCCACTGCATCTCTCTCCTTCACTTTCTGTACTCCAGTCTCCTGGGCACCTTTCCGTTCCTTCCACATGCTCTGCTACTTCTCAAGTGCAGTATCTTCTGCCCAAATGCTCACTACTTCCTCCACCCTCAATCCACAGCCCTGCACATTCCCCAGTGAACACCTACTTATCAAACAGATCTCCAGTAAATGCACCTCCCCTGGGAATTTCACAGAAAGGACAAGGTCCTCTTTGTGGGCTCCCACCATGTTTGTTTTCTGTAGCACTTTGAATCATAATTGAAAGGCAAATTGCATAATTGTTTCCAACCAGCACGACTAGAAAGCCTCTATTTCCAACTAGAATGCAAGCTAGAATCAGCTTCCAAGCTCAGGCTCGGTTTGGCCCACTCTCCTTTTTTCAGGTTATGTGAGCATCCTCTTGGTTTACGGGTAGGCTCTTTTGCACCTTCCTCGTTAAGAGGGACAAAGAAGATGGATAAGGTTGAAAGATCATTAATAAAATATTTTAAACAAAAATTCTCCAATTAACATAAGCATAACATAGAAGAACTGGTAGTATGGGAGTAAATCTGAGAACATTTTTCATATTTCTACTCTGCAGGCCAGCACCACTTCCCCACTTACTACCACCTTTAGACTGGGTATTTTAGAGAAGCAGAAAGTGACCATTTGCCTCCTTGGGATAGCTGCCCTAGAGTCCCTTTTGCACTAAGAGTTGGACTGGTGAGATAAAGGGGATGGGAAAAATGAGATGGAATATGAAACTCCTGAATTCTATTGGTGTTTCTCTGATATCTGAGAATTTCTTGAAACTGCTGTGTGTTGGGAGATGCATCTCCTCTCCTCTCTTACCAGTGACGTTAATTCTGACTTTATCCATCTCTGTTCAGGCTGATACGAGGTAGGGCCAGATTTGATGATGATCATTGCATAGATAAAGGAAAGTCAGAAAAGACCAGGTAGAATCTGATCAAATTGAAATGTTATTGACAGCTTCTCATTGAGTCAAATAAATTCCAGTTCTTATGTGCACCCCTGAGTTTGGCTGTTGGAAATGGTAATGATGGAAGATGTGGAGATGCAGTCAGCATAGTACGAATATGGTAGAAAGATCACGTGTGCCCAGGGCCTGTTTGACGCCTGGGAAGTTGCACTATTTTGGTTTTATGAATTAAGTTCAACCATTTGGGTCTCTATAAAGTTCTCTCTAACAATTCATTTTATTTTTATAAATGGTCTTGTAAATTGATTTTATAAATTGTTAAGGTGAAATAAAGCACCTGATGAGTTTATTTTGCTTTTCTTTTTTCTCTAGAAGTATTGAAGTTTGATTCCTAATGTGTAGGCTTTGATCCTTGCTGCTGTGTTTGCCACTTGCTAACTCTACTGTTACAGTCTTGTGCAGTGGAACACAGGATGCTATCATTCCAGTTTTCAACATGGGCACCTTTCCTACCTCCCAGATGATGGCTGTGCTGGCTCACTAGACATTCCATTTGAAGCTGCAAATCAGGCCCACATGCTGGTCTAGCAGCAAAAGGATGCCAGGCCTAGTGATTCCTCGTGGCCCCCTGTTTTGCCTCTGTCACCTTGTTGAGAAATCCTCCACCACAGCTTCACATCTCTCCTCCTCATCTTTCTTGTCTACTCACACTATGACAGGGACTGGTTAATAGGGTAAGCTGTACAGACAGGCTTATTGTCGACAAATGCTCATGTCATGGATGAGAAGTGGAACAAAACAGGGGACTGGTTTTTGGTCCTTTTCTTCTTAAGTTGTATTTTGTGTCTCAGTGTCCTTTTTGCATGAGCTGAATGCAGGGCACTTCCTGCAAGTCCTCTGTGCTGAAAGGCTGGTCTCTTGCTGCAAAGGAGCCACTTCCTTGACACACAGACATCTCTGCTGTCTAGACAAAGTCCAAGAGAGCAGCTTCAGATAATTCCTTTATTAACAAAATGAAGCCCTTGTCCTCTAATTTTAATTAGCTCAGTGGTTTCAAACTTTACTGAGTATCAGAATCACCTGGAGGGCTTCTTAACACACAGCTTTCTGGGGTACACCCCTGAGTTCCTCATTAGTGGGTATGGGGAGGGGCACCTGTGTTTCTGACAAGGTACCTGCTGGTCTAGCGACCGCACTTTGAGAACGATGAATTAGCTTATTTCTAGGAGCCCCATACCTCTATTAGATGCGTAGGGGCTATGTTTAGCTTCAAGTTAGACATTCCCATGAGTGCTCTGTTGACACTTGCTTATAACTAATTAGAAATACCAGCATCGAAGCTGTTTCATTCCAAAAATTATGGTGTCCCTGCTCCATTGTCAGGAACTCTGGGCTCTCCATTGCCTCCCCTGTCCTGTGTGGGGGAAGACATAGAATTATTTCTGGAGTAAATTTTCAGCTCTGCATGCAGGTACTCCTTGGCTTCCACTGATGTGAATTTGTGGTTATCTGCATACAAGGCTGGCATGGCCTGGATTTCTGGATCCAGCCCTGAAACAGTCCCAGCCAGATGGCTCCCTGGGAGTTAGGGACATGGATCTTATCGCTCTCTGTCTGCACTGTTAGCAATAAACTCACTGAACTGTGTTTGTTCCTCTGTCTTCTGCACTGGGCTCTAAGCTCTTGAAGACATGGGCATACTTATCTCCTGACACACAGTTCAGTGTTTGTTACTTGGCCACTATTTCTGGAATAAATGAGTGTGTGTTCCTGAAAAGGGAGGGATAAAGGAAGCATTTCTGATTATAATAAACTTCCTTGCCTCTCAAATAAGCACTTAATACGTGTTACAAGATTCAATTCTGGTCTCTTCACCCTCCGTATAAATGTTTCTTCAGTAGTTAAGCTGCTGAAAGTCCCAACTGCCAAGAGTGGGTTGTGAAGCTTGGATGCACTGCATCATGGGAATCTAATCAGAGTCATGGATTGGCCTTATGGTTAATTATGCCACCTTATTAGATACCACCTATACCCCTTTGCATCCCCTAACCCAGGCTTCCATGTAAATTCACTTGCCATGTGATTACAGACTCCATTTTCCAGTTTTGTATCCCAAATTCGTTTCTAAGAAGACTTTCTGAAAATTTGAAAACTACATGCACAGTCTGTTTTGTTCCAACATAGATATGTAACATGGGACTGTTCATATGTGGTAGGTAAACCGCGCAATAAAATCACTAAACTGCAAAACTGTGCTAGCTTAAAATCTGGTTTTCACAAAGTAAAGGGGAAGGTAAGGTCTATTTTTAGTCTTTTTTTCTTCATAGTAAACTTCACATAATGTTAACCACTAGACATTTAAAAGTGTGAGGTGACAGTATTTGGCGCCACTGAGTAACATCAGATGAATGTGAAAATGCTGCACAGCCGCCAGTAGGGACCTGGGGAGGAATATGCAGAAACCAGGCATACCTCATTTGCTTGCTCACTTAGGTGTGTCCTTGTGCAAGTCCAGCATGTATGGCATTCTGGAATGCGTGTACTTTTCCTCATAAAAACCTTTTACATAGCATTGTCAATAGGAGTGTGTGTCCTGGTTCAAAAAATGCAGGGGTTGAATGAGGGAGGAAAGCCTTCAGCCTGTGCAGGAGATGTTTGTAAAGAGATAAGAGAAGATGAGATACTGTGAGAGCAAGGGGCATAAAGAAACCCAAATGAGCTTCCTCAGAGACCATGCTGAAAAACCAGATAAAGGAGAACGGAACTCACAGGAGCCACCATTTGCTTAAGAGGGGATTAGAGGAATGTGTGATGGAGTGAAGAAAAGGCAGTAATGCCGAGAGCGGCAGAATAGTACTTTCATGGTTTTCGGTCTTATTTGAAACCACACAAATCACTTTTTTTTTTTTTAAATGAAAAGAGGAACCTGGCAACACAACAAAAGCTGAAATTCTATTTTAAGCCAGTGCAGAAGGAATAACACGACACTGAGTCATAGCCATCCTCCTTTGTGTTGTGACACTTCACCCTAAGAATGTCCTTCCTTCCATCTCGTCTCTGTAGCTCAAAGCCACAGTGCTATATCAGACTCACGTCCACTAAGAAACTTCACCTGTTTATTTTAAAAAATCAAGGTAAAGAGCCATATTTACTGAAGTATCTTTTATTAAGAATTTAAGGTATTTAAAACGGTGGCATTTTTATTGAGTTGACTATTCTTTTTTAGCATTAGGTTGGCGCAAAAGTAATTGTGGTTTTGTCATTCCTTTCAATGACAAAAACTGCAATTACTTTTGTGCCAACCTAATATATTATCTTGTAAGATGGCACAGTTTTGAACGTTCTGCTCTGGATCCATTTCCCCCATTAGTCCTATTATTTTCATGGGCCAAAATTTAATAATGCAAGTCATATCTTCAGGAACACACTTCATGTTATAGGAGAAGTGGTGATACACAGAGAATTTTCAGTGTATCTGCTATTTAACAATTATTGTTAACTTTGGACAGAGCAAAGGGAATAGTGCTGACAGGGACTGACTTCCTCATCCTTTTTCTGGTCTTTTGTGCTTTCCATGTGTATCATAAAATCCCAAGGGCCCAAGTAATAAATAATATTCCTTGGGTTTTTGGTAATTTGGGATTGTGAGCTCATGTGTAGTAGGCATTTACCTATGGGAATTCTATGAGGCCTGGGTTGAGGGATGAACCTGCCAGAGGTTTCGAGTTTCCTCTTGCAGATCCCTAAGCATTTCCAAACTTTTTCTTAGCTTGCAATTTACAAAACCTGAAGTAGTGTAAGTTTGAACTCTAGACCTCTGAGAGGTTATGAATTCTTAGGGACACAAACATACATATCCACATCAAACCCATAGCCCATCTTTCACTCAAGGCTGTAGGCAGCTTTAGGCAGAAGACTCAATTTCTTTTTTTTTTGAGACGGAGTCTCGCTCTGTCGCCCAGGCTGGAGTGCAGTGGCCGGATCTCAGCTCACTGCAAGCTCCGCCTCCTGGGTTTACGCCATTCTCCTGCCTCAGCCTCCTGAGTAGCTGGGACTACAGGCGCCTGCCACCTCACCCGGCTAGTTTTTTGTATTTTTTAATAGAGACGGGGTTTCACCATGTTAGCCAGGATGGTCTCGATCTCCTGACCTCGTGATCTGCCCGCCTCGGCCTCCCAAAGTGCTGGGATTACAGGCTTGAGCCACCGCACCCGGCCAGAAGACTCAATTTCAACTCCCAAACTTTTATGGGCCCATGAAAGGCTATTAAGCCAAACATCTAGGTTACTGAGATAAAAAACCTCAGGCAGGAAGCCACTGCTTTAGGGTCAGCTGACCATCTGATTTCCAGATCTTGCTTTATTTGGGCCCTGGAAATGTCTCCTATTTTCTCACGAGCCTGGCTATGCATTTAAAGCAACTTCTATTATATTTTATCCAGGAATTTTTGTTTTTGTTTTTGTTTTGCTGTGGAGTCTGCTGCATAGTCAGTCAATAGTAATGGATTTCTTTTTTTTCACAAATGATGACTTCCTGCATGCTCAGAGGTTAGCTCAAATAAATGTGCCTGTATTTAGATGACAAAGGTCTTTTTTGAAGCCTTTGATTTAAAACATTGTATGTCCTGGGGGACTTCTGGGTGACCTCTTTAAGCCAACTCAACTGCTGCCCCCCTGGGCCTTTTAAATTCTGCATGAGAAGCCATCAGAACAGAGTTATGTTTAGAAGAAATGCCAATTCAGATCTGAAAAGCCACCTAACAAGGGTTTTAATATCACAGCTAGAAGGGGATGCTTGCTCTGACCCTTTTTACATTCTAGCCTTTTGTTCTGGCTCCCAAACCTTGTAAGTATTCTTTTAATTGAAATCAAGAAACCAAGGGAAACTAGGCATCTTGATATGAAAAACATCCAGGAGAGATGAGATGCTAGTCAATGGCGGATAAAGGAATCTTTCCACTGTACAGACAGCATCAATTGAATAGAGACCTCATGACTGACTGAGGTGGGTTAATGCTGGCCAAGGAATGCCTGAATCCAGTAATTTTGTACTGTAAAAGTTTAGTAAAGGATGGTACCAAGGGTGTTAATTTGGAATGTGGTACTAGAAATTTTCAAAGAAATAAGGTCAACTTTTTTCTTCTCCAATTTGGAACTCAAATTTCAAATGAATTTTGGTCTCTCATCTCATCTCCCTTAAGACTGAGACTATTTAAAAGGCCTAATTCATCACTATCTAAAGTGAGAGTTGCAGCAGGGACTTTACCATTAGTCGATAGGGCCTAAGGGACTCACATGGTAATGTGAGAGAATGGCTTTGTGCATATTCTCCATCAGATGATATGCCAGTGTCACTGCAAAACTCTGTGAAGTGAAACAGCAAAATAAATCCATGAATTCAGATTCCCTGAGGCTTGGAGGAGGAACCTCTGGTCCTTGCCTGGGTTACGGGAAAGCTGATTTTAAACACTAGCAGTGTCAGCAGGATCTGAACAGGGCACAGAGGCAACAAGGGTGACTTGATGATGTTCACAAGATGTCCGAGCTTATTGATATTGACATAGCCTCCAGGGAGGGCAGGAAAGAGGCTGCACCTTAGGATCCAGGAACCTGCTCTTTTAGCTGCTTCAGCATCCTCTAGGACTGTGTTTCTCAAATAGTATTTGGCAGAATACTAGTGTCCTTCCAGATGTCAGTATGTTAATAGGTGTTTGGGAGGGTACAGGTAGTGACAGGCCAAGGAAGAGTTCTAGGGTCAAAATAAATTTGAAGAGTCACATACAAATTATGCTATTAATGACTCTGAGAAGTCTCGCAGTAAAGACAGTGATTCAACTTAGTTTAAGGATGTCTTTCAAACTCACTGTCTAAATACCTCTTGTTCTGAAGTGCACCTATTCGTACTTGCAGGGTATGATTGCCCTGATACAGTTTGGAAATGCTACCCCTGAGTACTTGTATCATATAAAAAGTCCTCAGGTGGTTTCAATATATAACCAGTTTGAGAACCACAGACCAGGGAATCTTGAAAGGGAGAAACAGATTCACTTAGAGAAGGTACGAATATGAAGAAGCAGCCTTAGAGACAATATGGTTCCAATTTTCTAGTTTTTCACATGGGGGAAATTAAGGTTAAAGGACTGGACTAATCCTTTAACTGGTAGAGGAAGATGGGGCATTGAAACCCGGTCGACTTTAACAGCAACTCGCCTCTTTCCATTTCACCGGCAGGCATAAGCATGGTGGTTGGGGGTTATCAGGCAGTCCACAAAGGATGAGGGAAGCCAGAGATGAGAAAAAAATGGGTGTGTAAGGTGTGTGGTGTACCTGCCCCCCAGAGGTGAGGGCAAGTCATGGCAGAGCTCTGTGTGCTAATGAGAAATAACCTTGTCAGCTGTAGCGTGAGGCATGTCCAGATGGGAATGGGTGGAGGCTGGAACACGATCAAGAAAGCACAATCAGTATTAGGCCCAAGATGCCTGCATCAGAAGTTGCTTGTCTCAGTTGTGTTTTTATTAAACCAAAATCCTTTTGGTGATGTTAGGCCTGGGTTGTCTGGCCCTACAAATTAAATGTTATTCTTAATGGTGTGAAGAGCATTATTTTAATGCTTTATTTTTATTTCCATTTAAGGCATATCAAGTTCTTGATTAATTTTCGTCCTTTGCAATTTGTCATTGGAGATGTCCAGTGGGCTTATTTGTTGAACTATCCTTGAAATTCAATTAAGTGAATTAAACATGATCTGTTACATAATTCTTTAAAAGCTGTTCTTAAGATACCAACAAGGTCACTGAAAACAAGACAGGGGGAACATAATTTTGTTTATATAGAAAGAAATTCTGAATGCATGGACATGAGCCTCTGCCAATACAATGAAAAAAATTGCCGTTATTTGAACAGAAATACAGTGATTTGATTTGACCTAAATAGTGTGGTGGTTTAACTAGCTGGATTGCAGAAAAATTGCAGCTTTAAAAGCAAGATATTTTTTCTTTTTGATTGTAGTTAAAAGCACTTAATATAAAACTTATTATCTTAATTATTTTTAAGTGTACAGTTTAGTAGTATTACATATATTCACATAATTATGCAACTAATTTCCAGAACTTTATTTCTTTAAATAGAGACACTGTCTCACCATGTTGCCTAGGCTAGTCTCAAACTCTAGGGCTCCAGTGATCCTCCTGCCTCGGCACTTCCACAGTGTTGGGATTATAGGTGTGAGTCACTGTGCCCTGCCCAGAACTTTTTCATTTTGCAAAATATGCTAAGATCTTTTCACTTGGGGTTTCTCATATACCATTAACCTCCCAATAAAATAGACATATTTCTAGGATTTTATTTAAGAAACTGATTTAAATGTCCTTTGTTATATAATATTAGAGACATATAAAATATTGCATATAACGTACATGTAAGTCATGAAACAGAATAATACAAACCCCCATGAAACAACCACTCATTACAGTTCCATAGGTCTGTGGGCTCCTTCTGTATCTAACACTCTTCCCCTAAGAAGACTTAGCTTTTTAGTTTGATTTGGAAAATACACAAATTATAATATGTACTAGGCACTGTACTCTATTTTGGGATTAGTTTCTGTGACTAGTTTCTCCTTGCCATGGAGGAGTTCATGGTACAGATTCTCCTTGATGTATGATGGGACTATGTCCAGATTAAACCCATTGTAAGTTGAACATGTCATAAGTTGAACATGCATTTAATACAGCTAACCTAGTGAACATCATGGCTTAGCCTACCTAGTCAAACTTAAATGTGCTCAGAACAATGACATCGGTCTAAACTTGGGCAAAATAGATAACACAAAGCCTATTTTATAATACAATATTGACTATCTCATAATTTATTGAATACTATACTGAAAGTGAAAAACAGAATGGTTGTATCGGTACTTGAAGTATGCTTTCTATTGAATGTGCACAGCTTTCATACCATTATAAAGTCGAAAAATTCTAAGTTGAACCACCATAAGTTGGGGACTATCTGTACAGTGAGAGATATATACATAAATACTTTTGATGGAATGAGCAAATGCTCTAATAGAGGTGTGAGAAAAATGCCATGGAAACCAAGTGGGATAGCGGCTGATCCTTCTCAGGTGAGGAAAAGGTGTGCAGGATGCTACTGAAATGGAGTGAACAGCGAGCTGGACTTTGAAGGAAGAATTGTTTATAGAGAAGATAAAGAAGGTGAAACTATTTCAACAAGAGGAAATAATATGAGCAAAAAAGATCATGATAAGGAAGTACCTGATAGGTTTAAGGAGCCCCAAAGAGTAGAGTGTGCCCACAGCTGATCCTCTATCCACTTGGCTGCTAATGAACTTTGAGATACACTGAACAGCAGCTTTGAGCCAGGCACTGTATTATGCTCTGGGGACCTACAGCCTTGGCTTCCAACAGCTTCATCAGGCAGCCCACAAAGGATGAGGGAAGCC
Source organism: Colobus angolensis palliatus (assembly GCF_000951035.1). Lineage (NCBI taxonomy): Eukaryota > Metazoa > Chordata > Mammalia > Primates > Cercopithecidae > Colobus > Colobus angolensis. The sequence continues at coordinate 4,813,553 of NW_012115599.1, forward strand.
AGAGATGAGAAAAAAATGGGTGTGTAAGGTGTGGAAGACAGACAAGCAAACAGGCAATTTTCACAGCATGATCAGTGCTATGAAAGAAGCAGGCACGGGTGCCAAGGGAGACTATGCACAGGAGGGGAAGGTAAGAAGTGAGGCTGGAGAAGTAGGGCCAGGATGGAAAAGCCCTACCATGCCACACCAAGGAACGGGAACTCTGTTTTATAGCCGCTGAACACTCAAGAGGATTCTAGGCAGGGTAGTGAGTAGGCTCATCACCTGGCTGCCTTTTTTAAAAATGAAAAGTCTCTCTAACGAAGGTGAGAAAGACTCAAAGAGCAGTTAGGAAATTGCTGAAATAATTCAGGTGGGAGATGTGGAATCCTAGAGTAAGACAATGGTATTCATTCTTTCATTCCACAAGTATTAAGCAACTACTGAGTGACAGGCACCGTGACTGTGCTGGGGTAGAGGGTGTGGACAGATGTGAGATAAGATGAGGTGTGGGAAAGGATGTGCTGTAGGCAGCTCCAAAGTGAGATAAGACAAGGAGCAGCCAAAGAAGACATCAACGGTTGCTCTGCAGTCCCTAGTTTGGGCAGCCTGGAGGACAATGGCACATCCACTGATGAAAAGCAGGTTTAGGGGGTAATGTGAAGAGTTTAGCAGGGGGTATGTTGAGGGTGAGATGCCTGCATTTGAGATGTCCATTGGTCCCTTTAATGTGGGCTGGTCCTCTGGAGCCAAGGCCAGTGATGGGTAAACACATTAAGTAGCTGAAGTTGTGGGAGTTGGTGACATTGACTAGGGACAAGGTGTTAGAGAAGAGGGTGGAAGGCAACCCTGGAGAACAATTGGCAAACAGAGGAAAGAGAACCCATGAGGGAGACAGGGAGAAACTGCATGGAGACGTAGGAGAAGAGCCAAGAGACACCAGTGGAGGAGGCAGTTTAAAGGAGAGGGAGGTCGACAGTGCCTACTGCTGAAAGAGGTAAAGAAGAATGAGAAATGAATGGAGACCAGTGGCTGGGAAATTCTGTTTTGCAAGTGAAGGATTGGAGAAATAATGGCAATGGTGCTCAGGGTGCAGTGGGAGGAAGAGGGAATGACAGGAATTGTGGACAGTGGATGCTCTGCAAAGGAGTGTGTGGATGAAAGGAAGCGGGGGGAGAAGAGAGTAGCATGAAGGAGAAGTAAGGCATGAGATTAACATGGGTTGGATCTGTGTTGTCACACAGATCTCACATCCAATTGTAATCCCCAATGTTGGAAGAAAGGCCTAATGGGAGGTGATTGGCTGATTGCAGCCATCAGTCATCACCTGATCCATCAGGTGATTGGATCATGGGGGTGGGTTTCTCATGAATGGCTTAGCATCATCCCTTTGGTGCTGTTCTTGTGATAGTGTGTGAGTTTTCCTGAGATCTGTTTATTGAAAAGTGTGTAGCACCTCCTACCTCGTTCTTCTCTTCCTCCTGCTCCCACCATGTGAGATGCCACACTTCCCCTTTGCCATCAGCCATGACTGGAACCTTCCTGAGGCCTCCCCAGAGGCAGAAGCCACTATGCTTCCTGTACAGCCTGCAGAACTGTGAGCCAATTGAACCTCTTTTCTTTATAAATTACCCAATCTCAGATATGTATGTCTTTGTAGCAGTATGAGGACAGACTAACACAGACACATTTTTTAAAGGATAAAGGTGGCTGGCATATGTTTGTAGGCAGAGGGAGGAAGCCAGTGGAAAGGAAAGGATGCTGTCTTTTCCTCCAGCATGAGATGCAGCTTTGCTAGTAGGTTGAGGGGCATTCCCCACCCTTGCCGAGTGAGAAAGGAAGAAATGAAGAACACCAGTGGAAAGGGAGGGAGAGGGATGCTGGAGGAGGATGCACATATGAGGGTGCTGGAGTGCAAGGATTTCTCACAGCACAGCTTCCGTTTTCTCATGGAGATAGAACAGCAGGTTGTCTACTGAATATGAGAGGGCCAGAGATAGTACAGGGAACTCCAGGGAAATGGTTGCAGTTTGGGAGGAGCTCTTATCTGTAGAGGTAAGTTAGCAGTTTGCTAAAGTATGAGTGCTGAAGCCCTCATAAATGTGCAGTGGCCCCATCAGCAAGCAGGGCTGCTGTCTTCTGAGGTGACTGGTATCTTGGGAGCGGGAGAGGAGAACACATACCACTGGGAAGGTGTAGGTATAGGGACAGAGGGGAGATTGGGAATTGGGTTGTTTATCAGAGTGTCAACATGGGGTCAGGAAACTGAGAGCCCCGACAGGGATTTCTTCTATACTCCAGATTTCTCATTCAGGGGAGCCAGTCCCCATTACTAACCAGAATCCTCCAGTGTCTTACTACCTGCTGAAATTTAGGCAGGATATGATGGCCTTTCTCTGTGTACATAAATTTACCCCCTAGCTGGGCTGCAGGCTCCCATCAGGGCATTGGCTCTTGGCTGGGGTGAGGGTAGACTCTCAGGGATACCTGCATTTTCTACAACTTTTTAGTGCCGTAATGTCATTGATTCATTGATGGCCTTTTCCCCCTACACATTCAAGCCATTCGTAACATTTACTCTTCTAATACATTGCAATTTTTTAAAAAAATGATCCTTTTCTGTTTTAGATTTCCTAATCATTCTCTTTTTAAAGTTCAATTTTGAGATTTCAATAATATTGGACAAAACTTATGAGTAGATGGAGGACATGGCGTGACTTGAAGGGTTCTGGAAATGTCCCTTGTGGAACTGAGGCAGGGCTTTATTGTTATTATTATTTGGTAAAATATTAACCCCTTGAATTACCTATTTGAAAATGTAAATAAGCCCAGTGTGCACAGTCCAATTCCGCTCTCCCCTTCAAGGTGGGTGATCTGTGCCAATGAATAGGAATCTTAAAAGCCAGAGGTCCGCCTGGGGACACTGAGGAACAAGTTGGGAAACACTAAAGGTTTTGATTCAAGATGTGGTCAGTTATCTCTCTCCCCATCAGTCATTGCTGGTAGATTACATCTGGCAGGCTGGCAACAAGTTAATTCAGGTTCCATTTGGCTGGACATTAGAAGCCCAAATGGGGGAGTGTGGTCCTTAGGGAAAGGCCAAGTGCAGTGGGTAGGCATCATCTGTCACCCTCACCCATCAGGTTTCTTCTTCCAGACAGGATCAGCAGGAAGCAGGAGGATGCTGAACAGAGCCAGGCCTGAGAGTAACCCCTGTGCCTGGTCTGCTCGTCCTGGCCAGTACATCTAAAGCTGCTCTTTGTAGTTAGTAACTGGGCCTGCCCTCTTACCCAGCCACCCTGCAGGACTTCATCCCCCACCCCTTCACACACCCAGCCACTGGGGCTTAAAGCGTGGCTCAGCGGGGGTGGGAGCCTTGCAGGTTGTTAAATATTTTGAGTATCACTCCTAAAGAAAAGATTGCAGCAGGAAGGAGAAGGCACACGGCAGACACATACCCCACGTTTTTTAGGTCTTTTCTGCTTTCTGGCTTTTGCTCCAGCATTGAGATGTGGCTTTGCTAGTAGGTTGAGGGGCATTCCCCACCCTTGGGGTAGACGCAGGAAGAGTGACAGAGGAAGGTTTGAGGACCATTGTTTACAAGAATGCCCTCTATTCATCTGGGGACTGTGGTGAGGGGTGCTGTATCGTAGGGGAGAGAAACTTCCCCGTGTCCTCTGAATGAAACTCTGATGGGAGGCCCACGTTCGCCTTCATTCCTGAGTATACTGTTTAGGAAACACATGATCTTATCCTGCCCTACTCCGGAGCATCACCCCTCATCAAGAAAGCAAGTGATCAGCAAGTAGTTTTAGGGGTCAGACCAAGCACTGGCGCCCAAGCCAGCTTTCTGAAAGAGGGAGAGGAGGCAGCTTAAATAGACATCCTAAACAGGAAAAATGAATCTCTAAGATCAACCCTCATAAAGAAATCCTTTAAGACTTACCAAGTCAGACCACATTAAGACATTTTGGCTGCCTTCCAAAGCAACAGGGACTTAACCAGATAAATTCATTGAAAAATATTTTGAATATTGCAAAACTCAATTTGGCCTTGGGTGACACTGCTTCCAATAACAAAAGGTTTATTTTGAAAACATTTCCCAAGAATATAAACTGAATGCCACACAGTATCATAATAGATTCCTATTATGGTAAAATACTTCTAAATAATAATAATCTGTAGCACTTACTGTGTGTTAGGTGCTTTCTAAGCACATATATATATGTTCCTTTATAGTCTTCACCATCTAACCATGAGGTGGGAGCTCTTATTGTCCTCATTATACCAATAAGGAAACTGAGAGAGAGGTGAAGGAACTTGCTCAGGGTCACACAGCTGGTATTCGGTGGAGTACTGCTTGGCTGTTCTAATGGTCCTAGCTGTCCTCACCCAGAGGTAACTGTTTGTAAACAATCAAAGGGACTATAATAGTGTTCACTGCCTGCTGCTACCAGGCCTGCCCACCTCTTCTTTAAGAACCCACTGTAAGGTTTTTCTTTTCTTTTTCTGGACTTGAAAATGTGCTTGTTTTTGAATCTCCATAGAAAGGACTCGGGCTGACTCATTAGGATTTTTTACCCTCAGAATAAAATGGTTATGTAGCCTTAAGTGTTTAAAACAATATTTAACTCTTGGGGCTGCTCTGGTAAGAATCTGTTTAAAATCTCAGTGAAATCCAGCCCAGCCTGGAGGGTACTAATTAACCCAAGACTTATGCCTGTCCTGGGTCTCTCCTTCCACACTTGTCCGCTGCAATTCAACCCTTTCCAGAAGTCCCTGCCACATGGTCCACATCTTGGTTGAGCCTCTCATCTCATGCATTTGCCACCTCTTTAACATGTCATCCGAAGCTATTTCCCCTTGCTTTTCAAGCCCAGTGCTCTGTCTGTGGCCTTGGTTCAGTTCAGCTGTACATACAGATGTGAACTCCCTCACACTGTGTGCTAAATGCTGAAGTTTCAGAGGGAAAATGAAGATGAGTCCTGGAGAGGCTCACTGTCTATTATACCCTGCGGCTCTTCCATGGAAGAACTAAAATACAGGAAATGAAGATGCCATGGCAGTGGAACAGTGGTCACTTCACACTCACGGACTCCACAGCACACACGGATTCGCAGAAAGGCATGGCACAGGCTAAAAATAGACATGTCACAGGGAATGTTTTATTTTCTTTATTAGGCTATTACTTTGTTTGGACTTTTCCCAGTCTAAGAGCCAGGGAACAGAAATTGACAGCCAGACATTTACCATTTGGGATTATCGTCAGGGTGGATTATTCCAGGCCCTGTGTTATTTTTGGGAGACATTGTCGTGTGGTGACTCCATATGACAATGATAGGGAGGAGGCAGGTTTTTATTGATCTTGTAGCCAAAGCGCTTAGCCCAGTGCTGGACACACAGTAGGTATGTCCTACAAAAGTTGCTAAAATCAATGAAATAAAGGTAAGTGCCATTCTTTATTGTTGAAAATAAAGAAGTCAGGCCAGAGACACTTTCTCAGATAGATAGACTAGTTACTAAGATCAGGGAGGCCTTAGAAGAGTATAGCTTGGGCAACTCAACAAATGTGTGTGTGTGTATGTGTGTGTACCGTACATACAGAGGCATATATGTTCATTACATGTCAAATAACACTCATCATTTATGGTGTCCTGTGGCTCTTTCTTAAGCACCAAAACTAGAGTGGTCACTCCAGTTGCCCCACCCAAGGGGTATGGCCATTGGCAATCTCATGCCCTAACTCATACTGACTGCTGATGACTCATGGTTCCATTGATCAATGTCAGTTCACATCAATTTTGTATAAATTGTATTAAAAAACACAAGATTTGTCTCTCATCTTTAGTTTTTTAAAAATCCCTTTCTCTCTACTCATGGTCTGTGAATTTTATGTCACCCTTCGCCTTCCATGGCCTGAAGTTTGGGGCACTTACCACGGTGCAGCAGAGGGGCCAGAACCACCAGAGGAGAGCCAGGGCTAGGAGCAGGAACAGGATCAGCAGGGCGATGGCCAGGATGGAGCCGTCAGACTGCGGGGGCCAAGAGAGAGGCGGTCAGCAGCGGGATGGGACCATGTGTGGTCTTCCCTCCCCAAACTCCCATCATCGATATGCAGATTTAAGGCTCAGAGAGCAGCACAATTTGCCAAGCAAATGGTTGAAACTCCGCCCATCATTCTGGGACTCATGGCCCTGCAACACACTCTGTTTAGCCAATTTTCAAGGGAAATGAATTTAACTTTTCAGAGAGGCCTTGTTCTTCTCTTTGAGGAACATTCTGAAGGACTAACTTTATAAGAGACAGAGCAGGCATGTGGACTCCCACTGCTCATCTGGCCCTGGAACACTATCCCCTGCCCGGTGACAGCCTCCTCACTGGGTCTGATGTCCCAGTCTCTGCCTGGGCTGACTCAGGACCGTTGTACTCTGAATTCAGCCTGCTCCCCCGAACCCATTCACATAAGTGCATGTAACAGATTCATAAAGCTGTCGATGGAAAGTCTATAGCCTGCTGATGGGATGGGAAAAGCCTTGTAGGGTCTGTAAATCCAGGGGGTGGGGGCAGAGCAACTGCTGCTGAACCTGGGAGGCAAGGGGCTACAGTCAGATCAAGTGGCTATGTGGGAATGAGGGAGGGAGGAAGGCATCCAAGACCAGTTTTATCCATTTCGAAATGTGGCGAGGCCAGTCTTAGACACAGTTTCCGTGGACTGAGATGGCTTTTAGCAAACAGAGGCCCCACTTGGTATCAACATTCTGAGTTGCTGGTTCAAGGAAGCCGCTTGGGAACACGGGTCTAAGTCTCCTCCACCCTGCCTCCCTACAGCTACTGGCAGTGCAAATCAGCAAAACTTTCTAGGAGACAGGGGGCAAATTGTGATAGGTATCAAAAGCTTCCTTCTGCATAGAAGTGGCTATTCCATTTTTAGAAAATAATCAGATATGTTTGTACAGATAATAACAATGAAAACATAAATGGTTAGCAATTAGGGAAAGTTAAATAATGCATTGCAGAATTACCATGCAAGCGGTTACTATGTAGACATTATATTGTCAAATAATTATTTATTCATATTTTTTGTGACAGGGTCTCACTCTGTCACTTGGGTTGGAGTGTAGTGGTGTGATCATAGCTCACTGCAGCCTTGAACTCCTGGGCTCAAGGGATCCACCCATCTCAGCCTCCTCCTGAGTAGCTGAGACTGCAGGTGCACGTAACCATGCCGGGCTAATTATTTTTTTTGTTTTTTGTAGAGATGGAGTCTCACTTTGTTGTCCAGGCTTTTCTTGAACTCCTGGGCTCATGTGATTCTTCTGCCTTGGCATCCCCCTGTGCTGGGTCTATAGGTGTGAGCTATTGTGCCCAGCCATATTGTCAAATAATATTTAAATGATATTTAAATAAGATGACAAAACACTCCTGGTATAATGAGTAGATTTATGTATATGTATGTTGAAAGTGAGAGAGACAGAAAGACTGTCTGATATTTACTAGTTTTTAAAATTTATATTTACTAAATTATTAATAGTAATTTTACTGGTAGTGGGTTTACGGTAATTTTCCTTTTAAAACCTAGTTTCTTTGATAAAGAAAGAATCTAGTTTCTTTCATAAAGAAAGAATCTAGTTTCTTTCATAAAGAAGTTTTACTAAAGAAAACTTCAGTAGTTTATTTTCTCATTATGGGGGGCTTCTCACTTTGGTGTTAGAGCTCACTGGGCCCAGGGATTCTTATCCAGGGGCAGGGGATCTATGGGGTACCCACATGGGCTCAGTGGATAGACACTGTGACCCTCCTGAAATGATACCTGGGATGTTTAGTGCAAGTGTCTTCAGGGGAGACCATTCACAGCACTATCAGATTCTCAAAGCTGCTCCCTCTCCTCCATTACAGTGAAGGGAGGCTGGGTGGTCTGTCCAGGGTAACGCAGCAGGTGAATAGCAGAGCTGGGACGTGGCTCGCTCCCACTGTGAGTGCTCAGCAGGGGCTTCTGGAAGCTGTTTAAAGGCAGCTCGTACTTGTTGAAACTCCCTGGAATGTCTTTGACCAAAAAGCCAGGGAACTAAACACCTCTGGTCCCTAGCCAGGGCTTGGGAATGCCAGACTGCCCCCAGGGGAGCTGCAGCCGCACAAATGCAGGTGCAGGGCTGGGCAGCCCAGGGGTATCTGGGGGAGGGAAGAGAGCGCAGGGGCCAGACGATGGACAAGCCATGGCAGAGGGGATGCTCTGGGCTGCAACATTTATACACGGGTGATGGCAGAGAGCGATGGGCTCAGTAGTGACAGAATGAAATTACATGTGTTTTCCAAACTTAATCTCTCAGTCTCTACAGCCCACATTCATAACAGGAAGATAATAAACCTCACTTGCCTCACTGCATTGACATGGGGATAAAATGATGTAAGCTATCTTATCAAACACTGAGCTGGAACTCACTCTCCCTTTAGTTCTCCAGGGTAAAAAACATGGTGAGCATTTCAGATCATAAATCTATCTGCATCTGGAATAAGAAGTGGTTCTGGTCAGTGAGAGGCTCACAAAACAGCAGTACTTCAATAAAGTCTACAGACTACGTTTATTCACATTATACACAATTTCCCCTCTCCCTGGTTTTATTTTTTCACTTTAGGTGGATGAACTAAAGCAGAAGGGCTGATATATTTTGGGGGAATTTTTTCACTTCCTTCTAGAAGAAGGTTTTCCATGAAGTAGTGAGAGTGAAGGACTTGGTGCAGAATGGGAGAGAGGAGGCTTCCACATTGGGAGATTTCCTGGCTTTGGATAAAGTGATGACTGGCTTTTCTCCAGCCAAGCTTGGTGCCCCTAACGAGGAACAAACTGTCCCCCTAATGAGGCCCAGTTCCTTTGGCTGTGGTGGAGGAAGACAGCCGGGGGGCTCAGGAAGGGGAGAGGTGCAGGAAAGGGGTTCCTGGTGGGTGGAAATGCGTGGGGCAGACACTCCTTGAGGAACTTTATCCTCCTCTGGAGACAGCTCTGGGATAAAGCCCCCAAACGTACTGTCTGTTTTTTTTTGTTTTTTTTTGTTTTTTGAGACGGAGTCTGGTACTGTCGCCCAGGCTGGAGTGCAGTGGTGCGATCTCGGCTCACTGCAAGCTCCGCCTCCCAGGTTCACGCCATTCTCCTGCCTCAGCCTCCCGAGTAGCTGGGACTACAGGCGACCGCCACCATGCCCGGCTAATTTTTTTGTATTTTTAGTAGAGAAGAGGTTTCACCATTTTAGTCAGGATGGTCTTGATCTCCTGACCTTGTGATCTGCCCGTCTCAGCCTCCCAAAGTGCTGGGATTACAGGTGTGAGCCACCGCGCCCAGCCATGTACTGTCCGTTTTTTGAGATCTTCCAGAAACCACTGGATATCCAGTTCAAAAGAAGGAAAGGCATGACTTTTTGATAAACTTAGAGCTAAAGCTGACGTTTTAGAAGGAGATAACATGTACATGCAACCTCAGAGGTTCATTCATTTATTCATTCAGCAAACATTTATTGAGGGTCTATGCTTTCCCCATTAAGCAGAACCAGGAAATACAGGATTGATTGGCTAGGTAAGATGCTCGTGTTCCACTGGCTAATGGGGCCAGGGCATTCATATAAACAGTTAACCACATGCAGTGTTCTACGCATTACTCAAGAGCTGTACATCCTGTACCTTTTGTGTCAGGTAGTGAACAAAATAGGCAGTCTTTATTTTTAAAGAGCTTACATTTTGGTTGAATAAGAATAATGACAATGATGATAATAACATTGTTGCTAGCACAGTGAACATTCACTGAGCATTTACTATGTGCCAAGCAGGGTTTACGAACTAACATGCTTTCCTTATGCTAACTCATTTAATTCTCATTAACAATCTTGTGAATTCAATAATATTGTCTTTCTCATCTCACTAAAAATACCAAGGCAGGGAGAGATGGAGAAACTTGCTGATGGCCACGTGGAGAAGCCAAAATTTAAACGTGGGCAGTTTAGTTCCACAGCTCACAGCAGACTAGCCTGCTATTGTTCTTAGCAAGTAGCCAAGTACTGAAGAGCCGAGTGTCTGGGAACTAGCACTTCACTGAGGAGGTGACACTCCGCAGAGCAGGGCCAAGGAGGTGTCAGCATTCCTGCACAAAAAGGCAAGCACAAATGCCTGGGGTGGGGCAGGGGCAGTGGAGGTCCACATGCTGGGAGTACAGCATGCGTGCGGGTGGAAAGGAGGTGGGGTCCCCACTGTGGAGGACACACAAGCCAGGCTGGGGAGTGTGGCTTCCATCCTGAGCCCAGGGGAACCCTTAGTGGCTTTAACCCGGCGACACTGGGGCATCGTGATCAGATTTGCTTCTTGGAAAGCAAATGCTGTGGACACTGGAGAGTATGGACTGGAGGAGGGAAAGATTCAGAATAGCAGGCCCAGGTGTAGGACAGCTGCAATTCTGCCCAATTCTTCTGGGCAGTGTCATTCCCCGAGGTCACTCTTGAAACGCTTGCATTTTGACGACTATGTTCAGTGCTAACTTACTTAACAACAGCTAACCACTGTGCTCAGTGCTATCTATGCATTCTCTCATTTAATTCAGTGAGCCTCGGTTAAAACAGCCTTGTAGGAACCATTACCCTCTTTTGCAGATAAGGAAAACTGAGACTCAGTGAAGATACGTAACTCACTCAAGACCTCCACATACCACCTATGGATATACTTATTTTTATATGTTCACAATGTTAATGTTACAAAACTGGGATTTGAATCCATGTGATCTAATTTTAGAACCTTGACACCCCCTCCCACACTTAACCATTACACTGTAACTTCAGATTTATAACAATTTAGTTAAGAAATATCTGTACTTTAAAGACTAAACTTTCTAAGCAGATGCAACAGAAGTTGAGACCATGTTTACAGTTGCTCCTTCCGCTTTGATAGAAGCAGTTCATTCACATGACCCAGCGTGGATGTGCACACAGCATGGGTGAATGTGGACTTCAGAGGGAAGTCAGAGAGGGAGGGGGACCATGGTAGAGGCTGCCTTCCCTTCAGATTCTTGGCTTGGAGTTTTAATCAATTACCTTGTGAAGAGGGACTGACAGCTAATGTGAGAAAGGCTCTAGTTACCTATTGAATGTACCTCAATATTAGAATAGAAATAGATGCACATCTGCATTGTTTAGTGAATAGTATTTGCTTCATTCGCAAAATAGTTCGGTCATGCTAAACCAGTCCTTTTCCATCTTTACGATGTTCCAAGATGAAGACACCCGGGTGCTAAGGAGCAGGCTCTGCCAGTGGCTGGGAGGCACATGGAGTGCAGCAGAGCTCACACGGCATAGCCTGACCCCACACAGCCTGGCTCCACTCTGCACTGTTTTACTCTGGGGCAGACTGCCTTGACTACTTGGGCTCTGGCCTCCATGCTGCCCTCTTGTGCCCCGGTTCACTGTCTGTTGGCATACTCTGTGCTAACCGCCACCTGCTCCCAAGATCTCCTTCCTGGATTGGACCCCAGGAGGGTTGGGACCACTGCTCACAGCCTAACTCAGGACTAGTGTGTGAGCTTGGTCTCTGTTCTCCCTCTTCACCAGGGAAAGGGTGGCCAGGACAGGTGAGACCTTAGGGCCGCATAGACACCACTCTGGAACTAAGTGAGACCATCTGGGCCAGAGGTCCCCCTTGCGGAGCTGTGCCTGCCCAGGCCTCATCTCAGATGAGAGCTGGCAGGGCGCAAGGCAGCTCTGAGAATGGGTGCTCCCCGACCCACATGATCAGATCCATTCTCCGTGATCCATCTGAGAGTCCGCATTCGGCAGGGGGAGTCTGGAGTGGGGACCTGCATGGACCTGACTATATGACACAGATGAGAGCGGAAGCTGACCTGTCCAGCCCAGCAGATTCTCAGTGTTTGCTGCCCTTGGCAGTGCCACCTGCCCTTACCAGGCAGCCCCTGCATGTAGTTCACCACAAACCTTCGAAAAAGATTCCAGAGGGGGAGAAACAGCAAACAGCCACACATGGAGTCTTGCCAATGTTATTTTCTCAACAGCCTAAGTATCAACACAAGTCCAATTCTTATTTTATAAAAAAAAAAAATGGAAATAAAGTTTAAAAAATCAACATGGCTTTTAATTTTAACAATTTTAACAGCAAGTGGTGGGGGGAGTTCTCAGATGAGCAACTGGAGCTGGAAGCACTTCTGTGGTCAAGCAGGCAGCCCATGGGGGTGCACCTTCCTGTTGGGGGATCATCCTTTTTTTCTTCAATGGAATATTTTTAAGCCTCGTCAAATGCTCACACAAAGGCCCACTGTTAAGGAGGCAGACAGGCAATATTAAATATGAAGGCAGGACAAGCTCAGCCCCACTCCTTCCTTTGGGCATGTGTCATTAGGGATGACATTCTCTGAAGGTTGTCCGGCTTGAATGGCCAAATCCCTGCATCGTGGCTTTCTTTAATTCCCTCTACTCCCAACTCACAAAATAAGGACCTCTCTTTTAAGACGAGAAGGCATTGTTCTCAAAGGTATACGTTTGGAACTTCAATAATGAAAGCATCTCTTGCTTGGCAGGTGGAATGTAGGCAATTTTGGATTCTTAATGCATGGCATGGGGCAGGAGTGAAATATCTTGCCAGGGCTTGTTTGCTGTATAATGGGAGAGAACCAGGCTTCTGGATGATACAGCAGCAAACACTGCTGCTCCTTTCTGTTTTGTTTTGTGGGAAACGGAGGAGGATAGAATGGAGAGGGATTAGTGGGGGACTGGGGGAAGTTCAACATAAAGAAACTGTGAAATCCTCCAGCTCAAAGTTGGGCCTGCGCCAGGATTGTGCCTGATGCCCACCGCGTGGGGTGACTGTGGAGCTGATGAAGTGCCTCCAGTGAGGCCTTGAAAACTGTGTTGGTTAAGGAGGGAATGTTTCCTGCCCCTCCTAACGTTTCTTTCCATGTTGGGGCACTCAGTGTGTGTAACTCCAGGCCTGTCTCTGCCCTGCACTCATTCAGTAAATAAGCAAAGTGTAAACGGATCATGTTTGGCTCCTCTCTCCCCGTTTTTGGGAGTGTGCTGCCTGAAGGGAGCAGGCGGTATTCTCTGCTATTCCATGCAAGCAGGTGTTGTGGGGCCTGATGCAATTTTGTGGAGGCTCTTTAAGAAAGAGAACATAAAAATACAAATGCAAAATTATAAGGGCCGCTCCCCTGGCCTTAGAAGGGCCTAGCAGGGACCCATACAAGTGAGGGTCCCTAAAGCTTAAGTGAATCAGGCCCCATAACTCTGCCTCTGGCTGTGCACCTTCCCTGGACAGGCCTCCTGCCTGCAATCAGACTGGTAAATCTATTTAGCTCTGGGCTTCAGTTTCCAGCCTGTTTGCTGCCACACTCAGCCAAAATCTCCAACTCACAGTAATGCTGTGCTGAGGTTTTCATGTATCATTTTTTGGCCTCATTTTTCAGTTTATTCACAATCAAGGCAGGAAAGAGGCACGCTTTATTGCCCTCATGACAGTGACCCCAATATCTCCTATTTTAACTAACCCCAGGATAGGTCCAGGTAACTAAAACAATTATATTTCTACAACAACAGTATGGTCAATTTCTGAAGGAAGAGGTTATCAGAAGCCTCTCTGGTGGCTGGTGGGTTTGCTGTAGTTCTACAGTCTTTGCTAGGTTGTGCAGATTCTGAGTAGCAACACTGTATCACTGAAGCCACTGAAGATACTTGGATGCTTTCCCACGGTTAGACTATCTTGTAAATATTTAACATGAAACAATGAATTAGTAGGTTGATTCTGTCACATTGAAGAGATATTAGCCAATCTCTGCCAGAAATATGACAGGAAAATAGCTGAGGACCCATTAGAGGTTCTTGAGAGCCGGCAAAGGTCTTTCTCTGGATTCTCCCCTCCACAGGGCACCTGGGGATGCAGCTGATGATGTGAGGCTCCCCAGAAGCCTGCCCTCCACTCCTTCTCCCCCTTTCTCTGGCACAGAGTGAGGGTGCCTACGAAGCACTTTAGAGTGCCTTCAAGGGAAAGAGACCCTTTAGCGGGGGCAGCTCTGTTCCACTAACCTTGTGACTTCAATGGCAATCTGCTTGTTCTAATTACAAAGACAATCCTGGTGAGAGGGAAACAGCAGAGATCAAGGAACTATGTCTGCTTCACTCTGCTCCAAGGGGAGACCCTGAGGGCAGAGTGAGAGGCGCATCAGCCACTGGGCAGAGGGAGGCTGGAGGCTGGAGGCCTCTGCACACCTGCCGCTGTCCCTCTGTGAGCACCAGGAAGGGGTTCACAGGACTGACGCCTCAGAGGCATCACATTCCAGTACTCTGAGTGGAATTTAGAACCATCCCAAGCAGCTGGTCTGAGCTGTTTCCTGCCCAGACAAAACTGGCAAAGCACGGGCAAGTTTTATTTTGAAAGATGAAATTTCAGCCATTCTATTACTGCTGAGCAGTTCTAGATGGGCAAGCCTAGAGATCAAAATTCTCTGTCTTCCAGAGCTTATATATTCTGTTATTTCTGGTAGGCACCTTAGGGATGATCTAACTCATCCGCCCACTCTGCCCTGCATGTTTTTGAAATTCTATTCCTCTGGCATCTGTGACTCTCCCGGTCTCCCTCTTATCTCTGACCATTCCTTTCCACTTTCCTCATGGGCTTCTTCTTGTACTTAACCCTTTAAATGTCAGCATGCCCTAGGAAGTCATCTTTTTTCTCCTCTTTATAAATTGCGGAGCTATATACACCATTTTGTTATTTTTAAATGTACAATTCAGTGGCATTAAGTACATTTATGATATTGCGCGACTGATGGATCCATTCTTGTCCATGGCTGGTTTTCTTTCTAAAACTCTCCATGAGTTGCCTCATTTGCTCCCATAGTTTAAACTCTCATCTAGATAGGGATGACTTAAATCATCATCTCTAGCCTAGATCTCTCCTCATGCTTCAGGGTCATATTCAGGACCATTCAATTGTCCAGTAGGTCCTATTGATATGTCAAACTCAGCTGTTCACACTGAACTCACTGTTTTCCTCTTCAAAGCTACATGATTTCCTCCTCTTATTTGATGGCACCATTTATCAGCCCAAGTTGGAAACTTGGAAGTCAACCTCAGGTGCCTTTTCCTCCCTCTCTTCCTTCTCCAATATAACACCTGCCATCAGTATATCCTGATCCTCTGATCTAAATACTTCTCAAATCTTCCCCTGTCTACTTCATCTCCAATATCATTGATCAGGCTTAGGATCTCATTCTTTCTTTCCTGGACTATTGCAGCGATCTCTATTGGTTTCTCCACCACCGGTATTACTGTCAGGAATTCCATCTTCTACACTGCAGTTGGAACCATTTATGGCTCTAAACCCTAAAATGATATTCTGATAGGTTTGCCTGCCCATGAACTTTTTAATAGCTCATCATTGCCCACAGAGTTCTTAACTTTTGAGAATTTTGTGGAAGTGATACATCCCTTTCCTCATGAAAGTACACATTCACATTTATGCACAGGCTCACGCATTTTTTATTACTATTTCAGGGGGTCCATGAAATCCCTGGAATCTATTTGTGGACTGTTAGGTACAAGGCTTTGAGTCTTTAGCCCATACAAGCCCACTTTTATCTCTCCAGCACCTCTCCCTCCCTCCTCCCTCCTTACACTTTGTGCTTTCACAGAACTAAATGGCATTAGCTTCCCATACATACCCCGCTCTTCTGTCATGGTCTTCTCCCTGAGACATTCTTTCTAACTATCATTGCTTGGCTATCTGTTATTCATCTTTCAAGTCTTGGCTCCTGATAAATCACCACCTGATTTATTCATACCTAACATATTTATTGAACACCTACCATGTGCTAGGCCCTCTCCAAGTACTGGAGAACAAGAGCATAAAATGGACATGGTTTTGCCAATCACGGACCTTGTCATTGAGTGGGAAACAGAGACCAGTAAATACCACCACTGAACTCTGCGTTTGTGCTCTTTTTTTTATCCTAATTATAGCTCTATCTTACCATCTACTCCATTTTTAGAAATTATATTATTATGTTCTTGTCTCTGCCACTGAACTAGAAGCCCCTAGAAGACACATATCTGCTTTACTCGTATTTGTACCTATGAGACATAGTATAGTGTTTCAAATACAAATTGCCACTAAATGCCATTCAAGTGTTTATTAGAATGAAGGGAATGAGGATTTAGCAGGCTGATGCCGTCTATAGTTAGCGGGTAGCAGGGATGGCGCTGGAGCTTGTTTCCTGTGGCTGCTCAATTCCCCTCCATGGTCTCATTCCTGTTAATGGCGGCATCAACCTCATTGCAAAGAGCTTGGGCCTTGGAGGCAGGAAAAGATGATCCAAAACCTAAACTTCTAATTACTAATATGTGGGCTTTGAGTAAGTTACACAACCTCTTTAAGCCTTCCTTTTTTTTTTTTTTTTATGATGTCAAGTTATTTATACTGTTGGTAGTTAAAGACATACACTAAAACTACTCCAAGAATGGAACAAATATGTGGACTTGTAAAATTATTTTTAAGACTGACGACATAGGGGACTTCGCTGGTTCTCATAACCCAGCATCTATTTTGGGGTATCAATGGGGCCTGGAGGCAGTGGGAGAAAACAAACTTCAAGGGGCAGATGCTGCTGGGACCAGGCAAAAAGCCTTCATACCCTAAGGTCCTCACTGTCATACACCAGCCCATTGCAAAGTATCATTCATTCATGACAGATGGATGACATGAAAGTCAATATACACAGTTAACCCACTTTGACACATTCATTCTTCAGCATTTTTTTTCAATACAATTCATCTTAAATTATATTAAGACATAAAACAGACCTGCTTTTGCACATCCATTACTGACATGTCTCCCAGGGTCAGGCAGAAGGAAACAGAATGATTGTCACACAATTGCTAATTGTCGAGACCCAAGACAGACTCACCCACGAGTACTCCTGCACACCAGGTACTGCTTGTTGACTTGTGCACACTGGACTCAAAGACTTTTGAAAACTGCTCTTGCCCCTGAAACCTAAAACTCCACTGCCTGTCCTTCAGAATCATTGTAAATCTTTCCAATGATGGACGGATGAATGTAAGACTTCCTTTTCTTTATGTATGTGAAATTGAGATAATTCCTGCTTCCTGGATTCATTCTGTGATGACATGAGACAAGGTATGCAGAGATCTCGGCACATGGCCAGCTTTCAAAAAATGGCACTTCCCTTTCCATCCTCCCCTTCCTTCTACGTCCAAGCCAAATTCCTGGTGATGTGCTCGTGCTTGGCCAACGTAAATGAAGTTGATTTCTGTGAACAACCCTGTACTAACTGTGACTAGAGCTATGGTGTTAGTGGGTGGTCCCAGATTACACATTTGAGAAATTCACGCCCTTAAGATTGCCATCCGTGTGTCAAGAAAAGGGAAACCCAAGTGGATTTTCAAATGGTAAATTTAATATCCTTGATCAAAGTTGATTAACCGTAAATGAGGGTAACATAATGAAACATTATGATTCATTCTGGCCACCTGAGAGGTAATTTGGGCTAGAGATGGCAATTAAATTGATAAGACACTGAAGATAGTCGATTCCTTAACCCAAAGTGGGGCAGTATAGAAAAAGTATTAGGTACCTAAACCTTTGTGGAACTCTTTCTAAAAAGCATGGCTATAAAGCAATGAGGCTGTTCATGTAGTGAACATAACTGAACTCCCACATCCAAATGAATCTAATTATCTCCAGTCTAGTGGCTTTGGAGGTTGGAGACTATCTCCAGTGATACAGCCATAGACCAAAGCAATTCTGAAACCCCTCCCTTGGGACTCTTTCTAAAGTCAGTTTATAGGGCCCCAGAAGAAAATCTTATAATCTCTTAGTCATGCTTTGCTTTTCATGAAGGAGGCTCTGAGCTTGATAATCCATCATTCACCAGAACTGGTTCCTACAGCTTTTGGGGTTTTAGAAATCAAATGATGATGATATTCCCCTAATCCCCTAGTGAGAATGTTCAAACACTGTGGCTTTAAAGTTATGACCATTTCAAAGCAGGAGTGCAGAATGTATTTGGAACAGTGACAGCATCGTTGGAGAAAGCATATGGTTTTCCAAAGCAAATCCTTTGAAGGAGCAGAAATCATATGGATGTGTAAATCCCAGTTTGCTATAAATCTTATTACTTTATGCCTTATATGAATAATACCAGAAGGACTGAGATAAGCCATCATTAATATGCAATTAAGGGGAGGATTGATGCCATACTCCTACAAACTCAGGCTTTGAGGCCCTTATCACAGAAGATGATAAGTACTCTTGCGGTACTCTTGTCACCCTGACCCAGTCATGACATTTCATGTTACTTATGATGGTGAAGGTGATTAAGGTAAATCTTGGATTCATTCAGCACTTTCCTTTCTCTCCATAAAATTCATGGAGCTTGTTAATCAAAACCAATTTTCAGAGAATAATCCAGACAAGATGTAGCTTGTTAGTACTTGGAGTACTTTAGTTCTTGGAAGTGGGGTGCTGAAATAGCATTACAGAGAAGGTACTTAGTAATGTTCCAATATTATGACACTGGAAGAGAAAGGCTGCTGTCTCATTTTCATTTTTTGTTTTATTAAATATAGCAATTTGTTTACTTATCATTAATGTAGCTATTTATTTAATGTATATGCTCAGTTGGTCTGATTGATCATCCCTCATGTATTAGTTGGCATCACTGTTACCTATTATTGGTAAGTAAACATCACCTACAATATACCGTGGGCTGTTGCTTTAGATTATGAACTTGGAAAGGTGAATTTGGGTGGTGCCTCAAAAAGACAGATGCTTACCAGAGCATCTGTCATCTATGATCAACCATCAATCTGTCATCTATGATCAACCAGATGTAACCATGGTGATCAATTCCTTAAAGCAATGTCGTTAAACTGTGTAATAGGGTGTCAAGAAACCAAGAAATTATTTCCCATTGAGTTTCTAATGCATGCTCAGCAGTAGGAGGCCTAGAAAGATGGACATCAGTTTCTAACCCTGAAAGAGGTTGTCAGAGTCCAATTACAAAGTCAGGACTGATTCTCAGGGCTTGCCTGGAGAGCAGTACAGGTAAAATACAGTTAAACTCTCAAAGCTGCTGCAATCTGCAGTGCCTGAACTCAGAGCAGAGGGAGTTAGGAGGCTTGCAGAGGCCACTGAGTCATCCTGGGGCAGGTCCAGACAGCACTGGGCTAGGCCTTAAGGCCACAGTGAAATTGGATAGGTGAAAGAAGAGAGAGCATTCCAGAAGGAAAATGAAATGTGATTAAAGGCACAGAGTAGGAATGGACATAATTTTATTTAGAGCGAGGATGTATGAAATACAAAATTGCCATTCAACATTTTTATCTGTTAGGGATCAGTACATTCACAAATTTTAAGGCCAGTAGGTAGGGGCTAACTGAGGCTGCCAGGTCAAACTCCATCGTAAGGAGCATTTTGTAGATATTTACTTTGGCTGAGTTTGCACCTTTTATATACGATCTCAAGAATCTTGTGCTTTATAGATACCTATAAAGTATTTTAAGTCCGTAAATTTGGGCGATGCAGGTAAAATAAAATTGCCCTTTCATATTTCCTTAGCTTGCAAATGAAACGGTTTCCCTGATGCTGGGTTGTGTTGAAAAGAAACCCAGTAATATTTCAGTTGTCACTTATTCAAGTGCTTTTTATTTTTTTTAAAAAATGAAACAAAACATGAAGCCCACTGCTTTGGGCCCTGACTAAACTAACATCTGTTTTAGTAGCCTCAGTAATGGCAAAGGAATGCTAGTTATGTATCGTTTGTGGCACTGACTCTTCTTTTGAGGAGAAATAAGTTAACTCTCTGCCTTTTGCATTTCCTTGATGTCCTAATGAATAGGTGAGAAGACGGCTGCTTTGCAAGAGGAAAGGTGTTTATACACCCTCATGGGACCTTGTCATTCTGCAGGGAACAGAGGGAGGAGTTTGACTGCTTTCTGGGAATGCAAACGATATAAATCCTGTCAGTCCCAAATACTATCCTGATTAGAAAATACACGTAAGGACCCTGGGGTGACTTGTGATTTAGTGCAATATGACTGTAAGCTGCCAACCAGGATAACATGATCCTGGTGGGTCACCTCCCATTCTCAGATAACCTAGCTCACTGATTTTGCCAATGTTGGACTATTTAAAGAGTTGACAATTATTTTAGCGTCGGCAGAAAGGAGATCCTCTCAGATTTTCTCTGCTTTTTGGTCCTTTTTCCCAAACTATTAAATCTCTCCTCTTCCTCCTCCTCCCATTTCTCTTTCCCACTGACAACTTCCCCCTCTACCAATTTTGTTTTCTTTTTCCTTTTTTGAGATGGAGTCTTGCTATTGTCGCCTGGGCTGGAGTGTGATGGTGCAATCTCGGCTCATTGCAATCTCCGTCTCCTGGGTTCTAGCAATTCTCTTGCCTCAGCCTCTTGAGTAGCTGAGATTATAGGTGTCTGCTACCACACCTGGCTAATTTTTGTATTTTTAGTAGATTCGGGGTTTCACCATGTTTGCCAGGATGGTCTCGATCTCCCGACTTGATCCACCCGCCTTGGCCTCCCAAAGTGCTGGGATTATAGGCGTGAGCCACTGCGCCTGGCGGGTTTTTTTTTTTTTTTTTTTTGAGACAGGGTCTCAGCATAGGGTGGCACAATCATGGCCCACTGCAGACTTGAATTCCTGGATTCAAGTGATCCTCCCACTTCAGCCTCCTGAGTAGCTGAGACTACATGCACACATGCTACCATGCCCAGCTAATTTTCCTATTTTTGTAGAGATAGGGTCTCACCGTGTTGCCCAGGCTCCCAATAACTTTTTGGATCCTCTTTCGATTTTGCACTTCTTCCTATAATTGTGCTTCTCTCAAATGGATTCACTGAACCAGAATGCCCAACCCAAACGACTAACTATCTGGAATAGCCTCAATAACCCAGGAGGTGGCATAAATGGACACACTGGTTTTTCACTAAAGCTTGGGTTCTTAGCCATATACTTTCTCTCAAGTTCTTACAGACTAGGAATCCTTATTTCATATGCAATTTATGTAAGCTTGGTTTTCTCATATTCAGGTACCCAGAAGCTTAAACTGTCAAATTAGAAGTGTAGAGGAGAGAATCTAGATTAGGAAACACAGGTATGATATCAAGAAGTGAGAGACCAGAAAAAGTAGAACCATAAACTTTAAAAAAAAAGAAAACGACATAGTGATCAGAGACTGATGTAGGGACAAACAGCTTTGCAAATTGAGAGTTTCATAGTAATTTGGCAAATTTTAGTTGGTGATAAAAATGGGAGAGAATAAAATGTACACATTTTACCATACTTTATAGCAACCATTTTGTGTACAAAGCGTTTCTCGGAAGGAGACTTAGGGGTAGGTGAGGGATGAACTCAATTTGCATGTGTTTTCTTGATTAATGATTTCTCTCCAGCACTGCCCAGAACCTGTAACAGCATTGACTTCAGCTTATCTTCCCATCCAGATTGACAGGCAAGTACACAGTTCTTTCTATACACACCTATTTCTCTTTTTACCTCTTCTATGCCCAACTAATAGTTTTCTTTGTTACCTCTCTATTTATCTTGTTTTCTATTCTGTTCTTTCTTGGTTTTGGCCTTCTCTTTTTTGAAAGGGCTTACTCTGTCATTCTTCTCTAATCTCCTGAGTTCTATGCTTGGCTAACTGTCTTAAACTTTTATTCTTTTCTAACATAAACCCCCAAGATGACAAATTTCCCTAAACCCCCAAGATGACAAATTTCCCTGTAAGGACCACTTTAGCTGCATTCCAAGTTTTGGTTTTGGCATCTTCATAATTGGTCGGCTCTAAGTATTTTCTAATTTACATTATGATATTACTTTGACTCATAAATGCTTTGGGTGTATGTCTGAAATTTCAAAATATATGAGACTTCCAAAATTCATTGGTAACTTGATTGGCTATTGATTTCAATTGTTTTTTATTTGGTACCAGAATATGATCTATATGTCATTTTTATAAATTTGTTGAGACTTGGCTTATGGTACATGACTGCTTTTTTTAAAGTGTAAGAGTGTACTTTGTACTTAAAAAAGAATAGATATTCTCTGTTGTATGCAGATTTCCCATATACAGTAAGCCATTCTCCGAAGGGGAAAGGCTAGAGTTCTTATTTTCCACTGTGAATGGGGGTGGGCAGTGGAAAATAAGTGACTGATCAGTTTCATTCACGATATATTTCATTATCTTTACTTTTGGCACAGTACAGACTGATAGAAAATATTTCTTTGCATTTCAGATGTATCTGTGGTAGGATGTCTTATTATTTTATGAGCTATTAGGGAAAAGACTGCCCATTATATCATGATATATTATTATGATCTGAAACATCTCAATTTTAGAGATGTTAAAATGTGGAAAGAAAAGTGTGTCTTAGATTTGATAAAGTATGATATTTTTGTCATTAGTCTTATAGTTGCATAACTCTTCATTTTATGCAACCAAAAAATTTTGGACCCTATTTTTGAATGTTATGCTGGGGCTTTATCATGTGTCCACTAGATTATATTTAATTAAATTCTTCAAATC
Source organism: Colobus angolensis palliatus (assembly GCF_000951035.1). NCBI lineage: Eukaryota > Metazoa > Chordata > Mammalia > Primates > Cercopithecidae > Colobus > Colobus angolensis. The sequence continues at coordinate 4,836,134 of NW_012115599.1, forward strand.
ATTTATATTTTATTAATTCTTTTGGCTGCTTGATCTATTCATTACTGAGAGCATTGTATAGAAAACTCCTCCTGTGATGGTGGATTTATCAATTTCTCTTTGCAATTCTATCAATTTTTGCTTTATATATGCTGAGGATGTGTCATGAAGTGCAGATCAGAATTATGACAACTTCTAGGTTAACTGTTCCTTTTAACATTACGTAACGGTCCTCTTTATACCAATAATTTTTTGCCAATAAGTTTTTTATCAAATATTAATATAGCTATACTAGCTTTCTTTTCGTATTTGACTGATAAAACTTTTCACATGCCTTTATTTTCAATCTTTCTGCATCCTTATGTTTTATTGAATATATGTTTTATTGTAAATCATATATAGCTGGATATTTTAAAAACATAATCTGTCAATCTGTGTTTTTAAACTGCTGAGTTTGGTCCATTATATTTATTTTGCTTATGGATTATTTTGATTTAACTTTTAGTTCTACCATCTATTTGCTTATCTCAGTGTTTTCGAAAGTATAGATTCAGAAAAATATTTTTTTTTCTCAATTACTCTCAAAACAAGGAAACTTCAAACTTAGGGAAAACATTCTTTAAAATACTTAGATATAAAAATATTGAAAGTCAATTGCTCAAACATCCAAGAAAAACAAATCAGCAAGAATCATCCAAAACATATTTTAAAAGATATTTTTGTATATAACAAGGGTTACAAGGGTTGTCAAAATAGAGATGTTGGCAAACTACTTTTATTTCAGTTCATAAACAATATTTGAGATCTGAGTTCTGCATTCTGATATTCCTGTGGTCTTTTACCATCTCCAATGATCGTATGTAAAACCACAAGCCATCTTGTTAAAATAATAATAATAGTAATTATAATAATAAAAATACTGGGACATTGTAAGAAAAATACCTTGAATTATGGATGGCTCTATGGAGACTGGCTAATAAATAGAGGAGACTGATTTGTGACTAATGTGTTGTTTGTAAATTACAGGGTGTGTTTTGAGATTACTTGAAAACAGATTATTCTCAGGAGTTTGAAGTACTCTGGTCTGAAATATGATCCCACTTGTATTAGGTGGAGGTTGGCCAATCTGAACTGCATTAAGAGAAGTTGTCTCCAGTATCACCAACAGAGCTCTCTTAGATTGATTTTCAAAATGTGAGAACCAAACTTATTCATGATACTGTATAGGACTGATAGTATTTAGTTTATTCCTTTCCTAACATACTTTTAGCTCTACAGTCACAGCCTCTCAGCAGCAGAAGGAGTCTGAAAGCTTTTCTACTCCAATCCCCCCTCTGAGGTATGAATGGTGGTTACATAATTCTGCCAAGTTGTCCTGCTGCCTGTGCTTGACTGCAACCGTAATAGGGAGCTCATTCCCACCCAATGCAGCTAATTAAAAAGGTCTTTTCAAAAACGGAGCCAGAAACTGTTCCTTTGAGCCTGTTCTACCCCTTGGATCCATACAACAAAGTATGCTCCAGGCTAAAGAGCCCCAATTCTATATTCTACATAACATACCATATTTGGTAGTGTTTTTCATACACTCAGCTTATCTGTGTTCTCCCTTGGAGTGCCCTTGGTACTGAACACAATATTCGAATGGAGATTTTAACTTCACCAAGTTGAGAGGTCCCATCACCTCCTTAGTTTCAGATACTATACTTCTGCTAATTCAACCAGAAGTCAAAGTCTTTGGAAACCATCTCACTGTACAAATTCACATAGAGACCACAACATCAGTGCAAGAAAACTAAGATTGGTCATCTACTGTGTGTCAGGTCCCATGCCAGCTCTTCTCAGTACATTATCTCAGTCTAAAGTCATACATCCTGTAAGTAGCAGAACCATGATTTTAGCCATACTGATCTGATCCCAAAGCCCACTTTTCCTCTCTAAGTCTTTCCTCTGTGTTTTGCTAATCACATATTTCAAAGGACCTATCACCTATAATTACAGAAATAACAAAGTGTGTCAGTTGCAGTTCTTTTTCAAGGGCTGAGTATGAGGCTCTCATGATTCACTTGTAGCCCCAGTGCTGTGGATTGGTCACTCTTGGTACTAAATTCCTTTAGCCCAAATAATGGAAAAGTAAACTAGAGCCTACTCCTTTTCCAGATGACCAAATTCACAGATCAGTGGCATCCAAATTAATGCCATTTTGTTATCATTAATATACTTAAAGCATACACATGCTAAATTAATCCTCCTAAAGTAATGCACTGTGCTTCCCTCAAATGGCTTCCCATTACCGAAACTCCATATTCTGTCATTCAAACCCTCTTCAAGGTGAGTCTCCTATCTCCCTTCCGGTTCAGACTTGCCTCATTCTTCCAGGTTATGTGACACTGAATGAGTAAGAAGCAGTGAGTGTGGGAGAGTTGGACAGGAAGTGGAATAATGTTGGGGCTAAGGAACCTACAGGAGAAAGTCAGTGAGTCCTGATTCTGTCCTCTGCAACTGCTTTTTTGGAAGAGTCTTCTTTTCTTCAGAGGTTGTTTCCTGGTATTGAGAAACAGTTTGGGGAGAGTCTTGTTGGGGAAAATACACTCATGGGATAGAGTTTTGGGACTGGGCTAATCATGAGCTGCCTACTTGTTATACCTGACTTTCTGGAATAATCTGTCCAGCTTCACTTTGCAGAAGGGGTGAAAAGCCTTCTTGGGCAACTGGGAAGTAACTCACCAGGCCCACGAAGTGGACACTCCTCAGAGCATGCCATGTTTGTGTCCACTGACTTACCTAAAGGCTCATGAGTCTTTGGAACAGATGTGGATATTCGGGATACCTGTGTGATATTTGCTTTTATATCCCAAATTGTATAATATTTACCTCCTTGAGTAATATATCCTGCCTTGGTAACTGTATTGTAAGCCTCTGGAGGGCAAGGACTGGCTATTCTTCTTTGAGTCCCTAACACTTTGCCCGGAGTATAGATTTAAAACAAGTTGGTACTGATTGTTATGATATCATTGACTCCATTTGCCACCAGCAACCTCCTCCCCATCCCTCTTTCCTTAATAAAGAGGCCCACATGCATACAGCACTGGAATGAATTGTCTATCCCAAAGACAGCTACCTACTTTGATTGATGGACTGTTTGCTGACCTTGGAAAAGAAATAGAAGAAAAAATGTCTCTGATTTTTACTTTCTCTGAAGAGTATGCAATAATTTTTTATTATGTTGGAAGGTGAGATTGCCACTCAGCACAGGCTACTGGATCCACTCCCTACCAGGCTGGTGAAATTCAAGAGATTTTGGCAAGGCCAGCCATGCCAGCTGTCTGTTTACCTAGAGAGTCATAATGACTACAAAAACAGGCTGGATTTGTACTCTGTCATTGCTTTAAAGCAACTGGTAATGGAATTGAACTGACTTAGAAAACAGACCCCTGGAAATTGCCTCCAAAAACAGCAGTGGGGGGTGGTCACTGCCCTCCTCTGCAGCCACTGTGGCCTCCACCTCTAGGCTCCAGCACATCCCCGTCTGAGCCAGTCCTCACCAAAGCAGACTGTGCACCCATAGCCCCAGCTGGCAGCATCCAGAATAGGTGAACTGCTGTAATCTAAGTTTCTGGTATTCCAGGGTGAGCTTAGGCCATGCCAATGTTCCCTGGGTCATAGCTTTTCTGGAGTGATCTTGAGTCTGTCAGTCTCTATGGTTCTGCTTGGCTTCCAGCCTTGCGCTGCAGACCCTCACAGACTAGAGGCCTGCCCAGAATCTTGATCCAGTTAGTGGGCTATTTCTACACCCTTCCACCAAGTCTGCATCCCAGGCAGGGGTCTGCTCCTACTGGCGCTGGTGCTTTTATGATGATATCGTTGACTATTGCCCGTCCTGGGAATGCTGGTTATAGTTTCTCACCTGGCAGATTTTTTTCCCCTATTAAATTAGGCTCAGGTTTCTTGGATATGAAGATTGAATTGCTGGCCATCTTTTTTTTTTTTTTTTTTTTTTTT
>NW_012115599.1:4840246-4845186 GCF_000951035.1 Colobus angolensis palliatus
CGCCACCACACCCGGCTAATTTTTTGTATTTTTAGTAGAGATGGAGTTTCACTGTGTTAGCCAGGATGGTCTCGATCTCCTGACCTTGTGATCCACCTGCCTCGGCCTCCCAAAATGCTGGGATTACAGGCATGAGCCACCACGCCTGCTGGCCATCCTTTTCTGAAGTCTACCTCCCAACCGAATCAGAGCCCCCTGTTCTGATTCTACCTCCTTCTGGCTCCTTTTCTTTCCTGCCAGCAGGTGCCATCATGGTACCAGTATGACCCTTGCTTGGGTTCATTCATTTATTCACTCAACCATCATTATTTGCTGAGTAATGAGTATGTGCAGACATTGTGCCAGGTGCTGGGTTGTGATGGTGAACAAGACGGTCTGTTTTGCCTCAAGAAACATAGGGGCAATACTATGCCTGAGAGACAACTGCTCTTTCCAATGTCTGCATTTTCTTTATGACAATTCTCCAGTTGTTTCCAAAGCTATAAACTGCCTCTATATGGCAGCCTGAGGCCTGCCTTCCTGTGAATAAACAAAGGTAGCCATGAAGTGGTGAAAATAAGCTGGACGTTAACAGGGTCTTTCTTCCTGAAACAATGAACAACAAGTCTGCGGCTCTCCAGGCCTTTGTGTGAGAGGAGGAAGTGAAGGCACAACTTGGAATATGGAAAAGAGGAATTTGGAGAGAAAATTTTGAAGTCTTTGTCTGGCAACATATAAGTGAGAAGGTCCCTAGGCTTGTCATCTTGGGTTAAAATATTTTTTTAGGCAAATTCCTATCTTTATATCAGAAAAAGGGGCCCCAAAGAAAGCACATAAAGAATAGAACAAAAGAACATTTAAGAATCCCAAGATTCTGAATTTAAAACCTTGGGATTCTTAAACGAATGGAATTGGGAGTGAATCAAAAGAATACTTCATTTTTCTTAAATGGATTTTAATCATGGCTTCATCCTGTGTGTTTAGTATTTGGCAAGTTTATTAAAATGCAGAATCCTGGGCTCCCCCCACCCCAAATCTTGATTCTTTAGTTTTTCTTTTTCTTCCCTTTTTTTTTGGAGACAGAGTTTCAGTCTTATTTCCCAGGTTGGAGTGCAATGGCGAGATCTCAGCTCACTGCAACCTCTGCCTCCCGGGTTCAAGCAATTCTCCTGCCTCAGCTTCCCAAGTAGCTGGGATTACAGGCATGTGCCACCATGCCCCACTAATTTTGTATTTTCAGTAGAGTCAGGGTTTTGCCATGTTGGTCAGGCTGGTCTCGAACTCCTGACCTCAGGTAATCCACCGACATTGGCCTGCCAAAGTGGTGAGATTACAGGCATGAGCCACCGCACATGGCCAATTCTTAAGTTTTTCAACCATGGCACTATTAATATTTTGGACCACATAATTCTGTGCAGTGGGGCCGGGGGTGTCCCGTGCATTGTAGGTCTCTTTCATTGTCTCTTTCTCTCTCTCATACACACACCCACACCCACACACACATACATACCCACTCACCCACCCACAAATATTCTCTCCTTTTCACCAAACAAATATTTTTAGAAATATACCACTAGTTCAGGAAAAGACCAGTCTGAATTAATAAAAATCTGAGAAATAAAATGGTCAAAAATCTTGGGAAACAAGTTGGTACCACGTTCATCCCCATAGAAAGCAAGCCATACTTCAAACCACCCTGAGTTATGGCTAATTTGAAGGACATTGGAGGACCCAGTCTGTATGCAACCTTTCCTTAGGTTGCAGATGTCATCTGCATGAAATGTACCTGCTCTGATAAAATGCCTCCAAACATGCCAGGCATGATAAAATTTTTTTTTGAGGCAACAGAATTTCTGCATGTGGTAATAATGTATCAACTTCACTTGCTTTAATTCATGTGTTTAATTTGTCTAAATATTTCCCTATGTTACTATTTACTTGATTCATTTATTGAGGAAACCTTTTCAAAAGCAGTAAAGACTCAGACTGCTACCCAGTCTCGTTTGACTTATCGCCACATCTGATTTACTGGTGTTCTTCTTCCTAGTTGTCCTGTGGGCAACATCTTCAAGGTTTTTTTCCAGCCTGCTCCTAAAATCCAGGCTTATCGTGGAGACTCAAAAGGAGCATCCTTCTTAATCAGGGGGAGATAGCCTGTTTATAAGCCACAGAACATGTACAGTGAATCTAATGGGGCAGGCCATTAGACTTTTACTTGGCAAGGAAAGAGAATGAGGTCAAAAACCTAATACACAGCTGTCATTTTTTGACGGACTATTATGTACCTCAAGCCCCTTATATACTTAATCTTTACTATAAACATGCGAGACAGGTTCTGAAACAGGCTCCAGGTAAGCTTGTCCAAGATTACCCTGGAAAGTCAAGGGACTGGGATGTGAAATTAAGATTTGTATTCTTAATCCCTCCATTATGCTGCAATTATAGAGCCATTGTTTTCGCTTTGATGTCTCAGGTCTGAGTCTGTTGAATTTCAGGTTTCATTCAAATGGCAATTTCTCTAAACAGTGATATGACATGGATCCGTTCAAAGCTATTGAACCTTGTTGCTATTGCAGTCAGGCTGTTTTTCATATAAATTAGGAGAAAAAACAGGGGTCTTCATTTATTTAATGTTGAATTTGGAATTTTTTTTTTTGAGGCGGAGTCTCGCTCTGTCGCCCGGACTGGAGTGCAGTGGCCGGATCTCAGCTCACTGCAAGCTCCGCCTCCTGGGTTTACGCCATTCTCCTGCCTCAGCCTCCCGAGTAGCTGGGACTACAGGCTCCCGCCACCTCGCCCGGCTAGTTTTTGTATTTTTAGTAGAGACGGGGTTTCACCGCGTTAGCCAGGATGGTCTCGATCTCCTGACCTCGTGATCCGCCCGTCTCGGCCTCCCAAAGTGCTGGGATTACAGGCTTGAGCCACCACGCCCGGCCGAATTTGGAATCTTATGTCTGACTTTAGGTTACTTTCTTTTCTTCGAAGATTGTGACCTTCCAACCCAGCAGCCAGTACAAAGCAAATCCTGATCAGAGTTAACAGGCATGAGCATCAGCTAGGCTGCACTGTCACATCTTGGGTGTTCAAGATTAAGGGTGTGGAGCGTCCATCCTACGAGGATAGTTGCCAGCTTGAGAAATGGCTCCAAATCGAAAGGCCCCAGAAATGGATGCAAAACGAGAAGGAAAAACAACAACAACAAAGTCACGGTCTGGGATAGCCCATGAACAAACTGTGTTCAGAGACATATCCGCCCTTGGTTCAGGTTGGTGTCTCTTTAGGGCATGGCCTCGTCCTACTTCTTCACCTATAATTACTATGTTTCAAATCACTCAGGTGTTATCTCTCCATGAAGCTCTCCTGACTCTTCTTGCCTTCACTTATCCTTCCCCACTCTGAAATCCTATGGCATTTATACCTGACTCAGATGATCTTGTTCTTTATTATACATTTATACACTCTTTTTTTTTTTTTTTTGAGACGTAGTCTTGCTCTGTCACCAGGCTGGAGTGCAGTGATGCAATCTTGGCTCACTGTAACCTCTGCCTCCTGGGTTCAAGCAATTCTTCTGCCTCAGCTTCCCAAGTAGCTGGGATTACAGGTGCGTGCCACCACACCAGCTAATTTTTGTATTTTCAGTAGAGACAGGGTTTCACCATGATGGTCAGGATGGTCTCGATTTCTTGACTTTGTGAACTGCCTGCCTCAGCCTCCGAAAGTGCTAGGATTACAGGTATAAGACACCACGCCCGGCCTATTATACATTCTGTTATATGCTTGTTGGACTCTTTCTCCAACTGGATTTTAAGCTCCTTAAGGACAGTGACTAGGAGACAAAGTAGGAGTTCAAGACATACTTGATTGATTTCCTGATTTTTGGACACTTTGAGTGGGAAATAATAGAATTTTTAAGTGTCTAAAAGAAAATAATCTTCATGAAAAGTTCTTCATGTTTCTAAAATTTGCTTTGTTCAAAAGGACAAATCTCTTTTCAATACTTCCCTTAAAGCAGCACTATATTAGTAATTTTCTCAACCTCTGGCCAGAGTTTGGTGAAGAAAAGTGAGGCAGTTAAGACTACAGAGATGGCTGTATTTAAATATCTGGTGGGCGAGGACTCTGGATGTTTGACCATTTTCTATAGTCATGGAGCTCACCAAAGTTTACCATTTGTATAGGAATCTTTTAGCTGTTGGATGGAAAAATCTCTTTCCTGTGAAACTCCATGGAATTTCTGCTTCTGGCTCAGGCAACAGTTATTCATTGCAGACCACGAAAACTTGTGACACAGGTGTCCAAATGGGCACCAAATAAGTGAGAAAAGAAAAGTCTCAACTACATATTTTAAAAGTATTTTTGATTCCAGGTGATGAACTGGGCAGGCTGTGACTGGCATTGACAATATCCCTTTACTCAGACCCAGGGGATCACTTTTGATTGAAAAACCTTGTCCTCCAAACCAGCTTCCCAAGAAACAAACGCAAGTCCAAGACCTGACTTCATATTCTGGATATCCACACGTTCCACCTGCATCTCTATTTTGCCCAGTGATAGTTTCAGCCTTTAATTTGAGCTGCTGTGTAGGACCTGGTTGGGGACTGGAGTTTTATGTTTGAATACAAGGCCCCTTTTCTGGATGAATTCGGCCATCTCTTCGTCCCCCTTTCAATCACCTGGGCTTGGTCAAGTGATAAACATGTACTGCCGGATACATGTTGTCTCAGAGGAGCCCCTTGGTTATAACGAGACAGAATTAAACAGCCAGCTCTCTAGGAAGAATCTCAAATTAGTTAAAAATTTTTTCATTAAGCTTCCACTATAAAACAGCTAACAATGACTGAGCACTATCTGCTAGGTCTTCTGCCAAATACTTTACAAATATTATTTCAGTTAGTGTTCACAATACTGATAGACGTAAATTTTTTTTTTTTTTTGTTTTGAGACGGAAGTCTCGCTCTGTT
>NW_012115599.1:4845427-4851775 GCF_000951035.1 Colobus angolensis palliatus
CCCGGCCGTGAATTTTTATTATCTTAGTTTTATTGATTGGGAAACTGAAGCACAAAAGGGCTAAACAATTTTTTTTTTTTTTCTTTCCGGAGATGGAGTCTCACTCTGTCACTCAGGTTGGAGTGCAGTGGTGTGATCTCAGCTCACTGCAACCTCCGCCTCCCAGGTTCAGGCTGATTCTCCTGCCTCAGCCTCCAGAGTAGCTGGGACTACTGGCGGGTGCCACCATGTCCGGCTAATTTTTGTATTTTTAGTAGAGGCAGTTTTGTCATATTGGCCAGGCTGGTCTTGAACTAGCTCTCAAGTGATCCACCTGCCTCTATCTCCCAAAGTGTTGGATTACAGGCATGAGCCATGGCACCTGGCTAGGGGCTAAACAACTTATCAAGGTCATGTAACCAGTACACAGCCAAACAGATTCCCTGATTTTTCCCCCTCCTCCCTAAATCATCTTCTCCCTCTGTCTTCCTCCTGTCTGGCAGCTGATGGCAACTCCATCCTTTCAGTTTCTTAGGCCAAAACCCTTGGGACATTCTTGATTCGTCTCTCTCTCTAAACCCTACATTCAATGCTTTGGAAAATTCATTAGCTCTGCTTTCAAAATATATCCAACTCTGACCACTTCTCTTCACCTCTTTGCCCTCCCCTGATTCAACCCATTCAACACCTTTTGCCTAAAGTGTTGCCATAACCCTCCTAACAAATCACACTGCTTCTATCTTTGTCTCTTTGTCTACCCACAGCCGAGTAATCTTCCAAATAGAAGTCAGACCATATTGCTCCTCTGTCAAAAGCCAAAGTCCTTCCACAACCCTGCACATCCGATCCCCAGGCACCTTACTGCCTGCTGCTATCCTGAGAGGGAATGAGGACAGCAGCAGGCATGGAGGTGCCTGGGGATGGCAACTCCCACTCCCTACGTGCTCTTCTGTGAACACCAAGGATCGCTGGCCACAGGGTCTTAGCATGAGGGCTCTTGGTTTGGGATATCCCACCCTTCCCCATGCTCTCATAGCCTCATGGTTAACTTCCTCACTATCCAGGTCGCTTTTCAATGTATCCATTACTCTATTTACAACTGGAATCTACTCGCCTAGGTAGTAGGAAATCTTCTCACTCTCCTCTAATTATCCTATAGCATCTATTACCTTTTACCATAGCATGTAGTTTGTTTACTATGCGTATTACTCATTGTCTGCCCTTCCCCCATCACACAGGTATTTTTATCTGTTGTGTTCTCTGATATATCCCAGGCACCCAGAGTGGTACCTCACACATAAATATGTCAATAAATATCAATAAATATGTGTTGAATACATGACTGAAAGAACTTGGATCACAAATCTTAGAGTGGTTATAATTTTGTTGTAAACTAATACAGCATTCTCACATGAAAATGGAATAATGCAGAATATATTATGAGGTGGTCTTGATCAAGGGTCAAGTGAAGAGCAGATTTAGTGGCATGTGCTCACATGAGGGAGATGTAAGATGTAACTGCAGGTGGTGTGGGTTGGGATGGTGCAGTGGGACTCAATGGGAAATTCTTTTAATTTTGCAATGCATTGGCAAGGACACCTTTTCTTCTTAATCTATTAGAGGCCTATGATTTAAAGTCGTAGCCCTGTATTTGCCATACCACAAGTTTAGTCCGGAGATGTCTCCTCTTCCCACTTCCCCTGCTCTGTGGTCTCAAAGGCAGTGGCTATTTCTTGGTGGTATGGTCAGACATAATGAGAAATACAGATCCAACTGTTGGATCACTCAGTAGCTGGGAGGAATCTGGAATGGAGTTATTTGATTTAGAGTATTTTAATCATTTCCTGCAGGTTGGCAGGTCCCAGAAGGGTCAGTTTTCAACAGAATCAGATAGGATACACTTGAAGAAATTTCAATGCTTCTGCATACAGTTTTTAACATTTGGTGGTGTCCTACTCAGGCCTACAGACTGAGGGTTGACCAGATGTCTGAGACATGGACATTTCTCAGTGGTAACACTTCTCTGACACAATCCTAGTTTCTTGCTTTGGTCAAGTAAAACTTTCCCATCATCTGTACCATTTACAATGGGCCTTCAAGAAAATTGGTTTGCTCCTCACACAAGATGAAAATTGGCACTGGGGGCATTAGGAGGGAGACTGTTGTGTATCATGAGGACTGGCTTCCTGTTCTTTTATGATAACCCATTTCTATATTATCTACATTCAGTGCATGCCTGTTCTTTCTTGTCCAACTGTGATGGTATTAAGGGCACAACTCTAATTACTGAGGGGTTCTATCAACACAGCTTCCAAAGGCCAATGAGGAAGTGACTATAGTATAATAACTACCTAAGCTGACCATCAGGCCAAACATTAGTTTCTAGAATGAGCTAATGAAGAAATGTATTCAGTTAAAGAAACTGAATACTCCGACAAAGGTTATTTTGGAAATGCTCATGTTAGGGGCTGATGTCTTTTTTTATTTTTATTTTTTTGAGACAGGTCTCACTGTTACCCAGGCTGGAGTGCAGTGGTGCAATCTCAGCTCACTGCAACCTCCGCCTCTCAGGCTCAAGCCATCCTCCCACCTCAGCCTCCTGAGTAGCTAGGACTACAGGCATGTGCCATCATGTCCAGTTAATTTTTGTATTTTTTGTAGAGACGGGGTTTCACCATGTTGCCCAGGCTGGTCTTGAACTCCTGGGTTCAAGTGATCCACGCACCTTGGACTCCCAAAGTGCTGGGATTACAGGCATGTGCCACTGCACCTGGCCAAGGCTGAGGTTTTGACATGAGCTAACTAAGCCCCGACTGCCCCCTGACAGGTTGAGCTCTGAGACACTGACAGTGGGCAGGACCAAATCCAGAGACTGATGGGTTCTCAGTCACAGCTGCACATGACAACTTCCTGAGGGGGCGGTGGAACCACCAAAGCTGGGGCTCATGCCAGAGGCTTAGGTTCAGTCAGTCTGGCATGAGGTCAGGGCACCAATCTTATTACAAAGCTCTCCAGGTGATTTTACATATAGCCAGGAATGAAAACTACCTGATGCGAAGGCTCCAGAGAAGGGCTATCTGAGGAGCTGGGAGAGAGAATGCAGTCCCTACTCTTGCTTCACAATCCCTATTGTAAGGGCTCCTTCCCCACTCTCTCTCCTGCTTCATCAGTTTTCTATTTTCTCCTTGATTATTTCCACAATAATAAACAAGTTGCAAATTCTCCCATCCTAAATAAAATGACCTCCCCAAACTCCACATTTTCCTTCAGCTCATACCCATTTCCCTGCATCCCTTTAGAGATGAACTGCCTAAGACGTTCTTTTGTATATGCTGTCCAATTCCCTTCCATCCATTCTCTCCTAAACCACTCTATCTGGGCCTCCACCCTCACTACTGCACAGACATAGCTCATCTTACCATCTGCTTAGGCCAGTGACTTTAGATCTCCCCTTCAGCAGAAATGGGGAAGCTGGAGAACTTAACACAGACATGGCTGACACACTCTGGGGTACAGCACACCCCAATCCAGCCTGGGGCTGTCGAGCAGTGCTGGGATCAAAGCTCAGCAAGCAGAACGAAGAACCAAAAAACTTTCCAGGGTACCTTTGGAGAAGACTGCTGCTTAAGAAACGTTGATGGTAACAATGATAGTGAGATCTCTAGTAAAGGGAAAGGTTATGACTTACACAGTGTGTGGTGGTGATGATGACAGAACTGGAGATAAAAGAGAGGCCATCGTTCATGCTGACCTGGAGTGCAGCTTTCCTGCAATGACAACAAGGGAAGCAGATTCTCAGCATGGTGTGCAATGAGCAATAGGCTGAGAGCCAGACACACAGGTCTCCGTTGGGCTCAGCTCTTAACTACACTTGAGACTGGAGTCTCTTCTCCAGGGGAGGAGGGGTCTAAGTTCCCTCTTTTGTAAAATGTGGAGTGTAGTCTGTATAGCCCACCCTCCTCTAAAGTTTAGAGAAATGTCAGGATATGCGTGGCCGGTGTATTAAGGCAGTGCATTCAGATGTTCCGGCATTGCAGTGAGTGGCATTGAATGGGCAAAGCTTACTTTCATTTAACTTGCTTGTCACATTGTAGTTGAACAAAGTATTCTTTAAAAATAGTCCAAGTCAATGGGGGATAAACTGGGCTAACTATAAATGTGATACTCTACTGCTGTTATCTGGACTCTCAGTGATTTGATGGGGGTGGCTTTGTTACCATCCAACAGACTCACAGAGGTAAAGCAGAAGATGAATTTGCCTTCTATCTCTTCCCACTCTAAGACACTCACTGGAAACTGACCTTATGTTTTGTTGCATTTTGCAGCATGGACACTGAGCTAATCTGTGAAATCAGTGGCATCACAGATTGATGCTGGGCAACCAGAGTTGGAGGTTTTACAATATGAACACAGGATTAAAGGCAAAATTCAGATGAACAAGTTCAACATTTTTCCCTTAAAGCCTCCATTCTTTGTCTAGCCTGTTACAGACACAGTTTTGGAGAGGTTATTTTTGTTGTTGTTGTTCTCTGCACCAGCATTGCCTCATTTCCCACGTATTTCTTTTCTTGCTCAGGGTGCCCATTCTCTTTCTTCTGTTGATGGTTTTGATCTCATCTCATTAGTGCTTATCATAATTGCATCACCATGAGATTTTCGGCCATAAATTAGTTCAGGGAACTTTTTCTGGTCTGGGTGAACATCCGATGCCATGCAGAGTAGAGGAAGGAGCACTGTGTGGGAAATTGGAAGGTGTGAATCTGAGGTCTTGGCTTGCCATGAACCAGCCATGGCCCAACGTGGCCTTTCTGAGCCTCCCTTTCTCTAAGGAGGAGATAACAATCATCTAGCAGGGCAATGGTGATGACAGAGCGAGGTCAAGTGTGTGAGAACTTTCTAGAAGTGTAGGTGTGATTAAGCCAGACAGACCTTGGATTGAGCCCGGACTCTTCCACTCACTGCTTATGACCTTAGGCAAGCTATTTAAAGTCTGGCAGCCACAGTCTCTAAGTCTGTAAAATTGGGATAGTGGGAATACCTGGTTAATGGGGAACCTGGGGGAATGAAATGATGTACCTTGCAAAACACTTATGCTGGTGTCTGGGTCACTGTAAACACTGGCTCCATTCATAAGCTGGAGGAACCTAGAGACAGGCTGCACTTTCTCTAGATGCTTTCTTTCCCCCTGTCCCCCCACACCTCCTCTCTCTCTTCCCTGGCTGGAAGGTTCTGTTGCTGGTGAAAACTTACATGCCAACTTCTTTTAAGATAGGCGCTGGACACAGTAAATAAGTATCTTCCACAGAAAAGGGCTTCTCATCTGCAAAAAGGAAATCACTGGATTAAGAAGAGGGAAGTGAGTTTATAATTTCAAATTCAGTGACTTCTAGAGAACATCAACCAAGTCCAGGGAGATACCAGAAAAACAAAAATCATTTTGAGCTTAAAAACTCTTGAGCTGCAAAACCCATTAGCAGTGAACTCAAGTGCTCCTGCCTGAATCATAGCTTCCTGTGGTACGTGCAGTCGAGTCAACTGGTGAGAAAATAGTGGGTGAACTCCTAGATAGAGCAGGAATCACTGAGGGGAAACAAGAAAATATTAGACTGGTCCTAAGGAGTTCCATATCTAAGTCTAGTTTGAGAGAGAAACCACATTTGTGGAAAAAGTTTGCTGACAAATGACTTCACCAAAGCATCACTGGGCTTCATAAGACAGGGAGCTTCCTTTACACGGCTGTCATAGTCAGGTCATAGGAAAGCACAGAACATGAGGTATGCTTTTGTGCAGAGATGGGGAAGAGACATTGAGCAAAGACAGGGCATACTAAAGGCATGTTCCAAGGTAGGATATAAGAAGAATTTGAAAAGATCAGTATAGAAAGTTTGGTCAAGTTTTTTGAGTTAGCCTGAGGGATTTGGACAAAGTTCTGTAAGTTATGGAAAGAACATTGGTGGGTTTTTGAGTAAAACTGAAGTGATGGTTTTGGAGGTTGTAGCAGATGTAGCTGTGGAAGGTGGATCAGAGTGGGGGACTCTTGGGGTAGGGAAGTTCTTGTACTTATTCTAATGGATGACCAGGAAAAAGCTTAAAGTGGCTTTAATTCAACTTCCCTAAGAACTTCATTGTATCCCAGTTTCTGGGGCCAGAGGCAGGGTTGAGAAGTTATGCTAAGTATATAATAGTCATTCCTTCAAGCCTCAGCTTTTATCAGGTACATGTGCTGTACAAAAAGGTTGTGGTAGGGCCTATAGATGAAATGAAGATGAATAAGGCTTCTAAGCACAGTCTCTGCTTTTATGGATTTTATGGGAGGCAGGAAAGACAGTTATTTAACATTATTAAGAAATAAATTCTTTGAGTGTGTAC
>NW_012115599.1:4852431-4941331 GCF_000951035.1 Colobus angolensis palliatus
TAGCCAGGATGGTCTCGATCTCCTGACCTCGTGATCCGCCTGCCTCGGCCTCCCAAAGTGCTGGGATTACAGGCGTGAGCCACTGCGCCCGGCCTCCAGGTCATTTGTTTATTCGTTCATGCAACAAATACTTATTGAAGACCTACTATATACTAGAGATGCAGGCTGATGTAGGCTTTGAGAGGAGAAACACAGTCTCTGCTTTTATGGATTTTATGGGAGGCAGGAAAGACAGTTATTTAACATTATTAAGAAATAAATTCTTTGAGTGTGTACCATGTGCCAAGCAATGTGCTAAGGCTTGCAATGAACAAAACAGATAAAGTACCCTGTCCAAGGAGCCAACATGCTAGTAATTACACAAACTGTTATGTAATTATAATTGTGATGAGCACACAAAAGGAGAAGGAGGGGTCTGGCCCTCATCTGGGACGTCAGGAAATGCTTCCCTACCCCACTCCACGCTCCGCCCCAGGAAAGGCTATTTAAGCTGAAACCTGAGGTCCGGTGAGGGGGTAGAGTGGGAGAGGGGGAGGCACTGCAAAGATCCTAGGGCAAGAAGGACCCCAGATCTTTTGAGAGCTAAAAGAGGGCCAGTGAGGGCTGTTGAATCTAAATGAGACAGACAATGGCTCAAAACGAGGCTAGAAAATGCAGCAGGGCCAGATGACCACGGCCACATAGGCTGTGATGAAGCTTTTGAAATTTTTCCTAAGCACAACAGGGAACTACTGGAGGTTACCCCCATATTTAGAATCAGCTGTTGGCAGATGATGGATTGTTGCAGGAATGGTGACGCTGTGTTGAGTAAAGTTATAAAGCATATGATGACAGTGTAGGATCATGCAGTACCTGAATTAAGCATTATTATTATTATTATTTTATTATATATTTTTTTCTGAGACGGAGTCTCACTCTGTCACCCAGGCTGGAGTGCAGTGGCACAGTATCGGCTCACTACAACCTCTGCCTCCCGGGTTCAAGCTATTGTCCTGCCTCAGCCTCCCAAGTAACTGGGATTACAGGTGCCTGCCACCACGCCCAGCTAATTTCTGTACTTTTTTAGTAGAGATGGGTTTCACCATATTGGCCGGGCTGGTCTCGTGCTCCTGACCTTGTGATCCACCTGCCTCGGCCTCCCAAAGTGCTTGGATTACAGGCGTGAGCCACCGTGCCTGGCCCAAGCATTATTATTTTCAAGATGTCCTTCCGTCTGTGATGATAATACAGGCAGTTCCCAACTTAACAATGGTTCCACTTAAACAATATTGTGACTTTATGAAGTGACTTTCAGTTGTGTATATTAATGGTGAGTACCCATACAACCATTCTGTTTTTCACTTTTAGTACAATATTAAATAAATTACATGAGCTATTCAACACTTTCTTATAAAACAGGCTTTGTGTTAGATGATTTTGCCCAACTATAGGGTAATGTCAGTGTTTCAAACATGTTTAAGGTAGGCGAGGCTAAGCAATGATGTTTGGGAGGTTAGGTGTTTTAAATGCATTTTTGAGTTATGGTATTTTCAACTTATGATGGATTTATCCGGACGTAACCCCATCTTAAGTCAAGGAGCGTCTACAATGACAGCCAGACTTGCCAGGTCATGTTGCATGCAGGCGGTCTCTCAGCACTTCCTGTATGTCACTCAGTCAAATTTACACTTGTAGCAGAGCTATCAGGATGGTGTATTATTCCTTTCATTTTAAAGGTGAGGAACAGGCATAGAGAGATTAAGTAACTTGTCCACGGTTACCCATGGGAGCTTGGATCTGCACCCAGGCAGTCTGGCTGCAGAGTCTGTGTGATTATCTAATAGGCTATAAGCACCAGCCTTGACAGAAGCTGTGCTTTGTTTCCTTGTAATGACAACCTTGTGAGTTAAGGCAGGGCAGGGATCATTAGGCTCATATTTCAGATGCAAAATGGAGGCTGAGAGAGATGACAGTGATCTAAGGTTGCACTGAATGCCAGAGGCCAAGCCAAGACTGGAAATGAACTCTGCATTACACTTTCCTCACTAAGAGACTCTCCATTCCAGGGAAGGCTTCTATTAGAGAATAAACTGAACTTGGGACAGGCGTGGTTGACTCGAACCTATATTTATTTCCTCGTGGCCATGGCTTATCCTGTTGCACATGCACCAGCAGTACCTGGGAATACAGATCCCTGCCCACAGAGCCAGCCCACAGAGCCACGGGGCCGCCACAGAGCCGCCACAGGAGGCCTTGTGACTCTGGCTGCCTTCTGTGGGAAGAGTTGGGTCACGCCGAGGAGAGCATCCGAGGCAGCGCACTGCAGCGCCACAGCCAGGGAGACTCCAGGCTGGCATGCCCTGCTCCTGGGTTAGCGCCTGGCCCCCCTTCCGGCTGCCTCTGGACAGCTCCTCTCTCCTCCCTCCATCCCAACTGGAAAGGAGCGAGAGGGTTAGTGTGGCCCAGGCCAGGCAGACATTTCTCACTTTCCCCCTCCTTTCCTTTTCCTTTTCTGCTTGGGAGACCAAATATTTCTGGAGCAAAACAGAGGAAAACCTCACTGGGAGGCCTGCGAAGGCTTTGCTGAGGCTGTGGAAGACCTTCCTCCACCCGAGTGTATCAGCCTCCCAGGCTGTGGGCCTGCTCTGTGGAGCTGGCATTTTCTGCTCTGAGAGGATTGTTTGGTTTGGAGCCTGTTTTCGTTTTACCACAAAAATGAGTGACTTTTTTTTCTTTCTCTCTCTAAACAAAGGAGGACCATTTGGTTTCTATAACTCAGGTCATCTGACTCCTTCCTGGAACTCCATTTGGGAGGCAGGGCACAAAGCCTTCCTTGCCGCACCTCGGCTGTGCCACGTTTGGCCCCAAGGCCGTGCCAGCCTCGCTGCAGCATGTGCCAAAGCCAGTGGTGTTGTGATGTATGTGGGGCCATGATCCACTCCTAGGACAGCCAAGGCCCCTGCTGGTCCACCCTCTGGGTGGCCATTTCGCTGCTCACTAGCACCGGGTGGGCAGGGGAAATGGAGGCCAGGAGCTCGGACTGGCCCACTTGGCTTCTGTTTGCAACTGGAGAGAAAATTAGGGAGGGGTAGGAGTTTGAAATCAGACATTCAATGAAAATTTTATTTTTATGTTTAAATTTTTGTTATTTTCTTTTGAGACAGAGTCTCACTCTGTTGCCCAGGCTGTAGTGCAATGGTGCGATCACGGCTCACTGCAGCCTCAACCTTCTGTGCTCAAGTGATCCTCCCGCCTTGTCCCCCCACCCCACCCTACCCTAGTCACTGCATCACAGGAGTGCAGTGCCACACCTGGCTAATTAAATTTTTTTTTCTTTTTTTGTAGAGGCAAGGTCTCCTATGTTGCCCAGGCTGCTCTGGAACTCCTGGGCTCAAACTATCTGCCCACTTCAGCCTCCCAAAATGCTGGGATTATAGGTGTGAGCCACTGGGCCTAGCCAAATGTAATTTTTAGATAATCTTGAAACATAAATTTCTTTTGTCCATTACCAAAGATATTTTAGAATTCTGTGTGTACCTATGACATAGGTTTACCCAAGGCATCTGTCTATAGGAGTTTGACAAGTTTGATCAGGATTTGGGGATTTATCAGGATTTGGAGGCCAATGAGTGTCATTATCTCAGAGTGCCAAACACCCCAGACTTGGGAACTAGGCATCCCTCAAGCTGCGTACTGAGGGTCAAGCTGCGTACCGAGGGGACAGAGGGGGCAGAGGATATTTCAGATCACACAGAGTCAACTCTGGGCCCTTCTCTTACTAGTGTGTGACTAGGGACACACATTCTCCATCTATAAACAGTGGTGATGACATTGTGTGGGGAGTACATAATATTGTATTCAAGTACAAAGCATGATACTTAGCGCTTAAGCATTCAGTAAATGTTATTCTTCTTTATTACATGGGTCTCCACACCTTTAAAATAGACTACACGGATGTATGGTTTAAAATCAGAGGGATTAAACATTAAAATGTTCAAAATTCCTGATGGCTTAATTATATCATTCTACCAAATTAACATCTTTGTAGACATCAGGAATTAATAGGGAAATTAAAAGCTTTAGTGAATTTGTTTGTGTATATAGATACACACACATATACACATACACATATGTATACACACACATGCATGCATGTTGATTTTTTCTAACATCATATACTCATGATCTCGTTTGATGCTTCCACAACCCTCTGAGAGAGATGTGATTTACATTTTGAGAACCTGAGAGTCAGAAGTGTTAGTTAATTGAGTAAGTGCTGTACCACTTGTGTCAGAGCCAGAATTCAAACCCAAGTTTTGTTGAAACAGCTTGCCCAAGGTAAGCCCAGCTAGTCTTATAATGTAGCTGGAAGCACACCAGGAGCTGAGGCTCTTCATATTGACAACTCTGGAGGCACATGGCCAGATCTTCAATGGGCAAGGCTGGATACCAACGGGAGCTTGCCTTCCAGGGGAGGGGGCTAGGGATGAAGAGCTCGACGAAAAGGTTCAGGTGTCTTTTCAGAGGCCTTGATCATGCCAAGTAGCATGAAGCCATGCTCTGGAACCATACACTCATAAGTGTATATATTTACAGGTATAGACCTTGGAACAATGTAATCCTTTTCAGACTGGCAAAGAAGAAAGTTCCCAGAATTCTTCCCTGCAGTTTGGTGGCTGTCTAATGCATTTGGGATAAAACCAGGGTTGAAATTCATTAGCCAGTTCAAACACCAATCAGAGCAAATCCTTTTATAAGGGCGGATTAAATAATTCAAATACTTTTCAAGTCTTGGCAATCTTTTCTTGTTATAAATATTTATTTCTGGCAAATAGGAAGAGAAAAATAATCCCTAGTCTTATGGAGGCAGTGGGAGGGTGTGTTGAAACCCTCCAAAGCTGATGTAAGCCCCAAAGTACAGCTTACATTCCCATAGTGACATTTGCATTAGGTAGTGGGAAAGACAGTGGAGGTTAGGGACTGAAATGAGCTTGCCCTGCTGTTTCTCCTAATGTCCCCTGGGTCTAGGGAGCATTTTCAGGGCATTCCAGAGCCAAATATAACTGTTCAGCACCAAATTATCAGCTGGTTTGGGAATGTGTCTCCAAATGATGGGACAACAGACAGGCTAGAGTTAGGCTGAATATTTCCACCTCCCCACTGCCTCCAAAAGTAACCAGCTTGAAAAAAGTTAGACTTGTAAAATATTGTGCAAAAATCTGAATACAATTATATTCAGCAGGACTCCAAGTTGGTGAAATTCAAAGAATCTGGGCTGAGCTTTCTGGAGCTCCAGACAGAATGGAGGTGACTGATTGCCCAACTGGGGCTGCCTCATCGATAATTCACAAATGTGTGTGTGGGGGTCTTATTACAAAGCAAAATGGGACCCATTGCTGAGAGCAGAAAGAAATGTACCATGTATCAGGCCCGGGGCTAGAAGGTTTTCAGAGATGAGTGAGATAACAAGCTTTTGATGGAAGACATTAAACTCTAGACAAAGAGATTTTGAAACTGGAGAGAATGGCTTTTACTTGGAAAGGCTGAACAGTGGTTGTGAAGTCAAGGAGAAATGAGAAGATTCAAAACCGAATGGGAAGGGATGGCAGTGAAATGTAGGTTGGTTGGGCCAAGTTGGAAAACATCCTCAGAACGAGTATACCCACTGTAATGTCTTCTTATCTTGGGCTAAAGCCAGAGGGATGCCTTTAAAGTGGCAGAACCAAGCTGGGCACCATCCTTTTCCTTAGACATGGCCCATACCCTTGCTCACGCCTCACCTTTTCCCTGACCTGGTATTGTTACAGGGTTTCCTTGGAAGCCCTCCCTGGCTAGTTGCCATGAGATCAGGGGATGGGCTTGGCCAACAGGTTCCAGGTAAGTTTCCTGGGTCTGTAGCTATTTTACCAGTTCCTATATGCTATAGGTACCCAGGACATGTCTTTTGATTTTCCATTCTGTTCTCTGGGGAAGGCTGGAGTAGAATGGAGAACACTAAGAGCCTGAACTCTGGAGACCCAACACAGCCCTGCCACTAACTGGCTATGTCACCATGGGCAAGGTTTTTCACTCTGTTCGTAATTCAAAATTGTCATCTATAAGATGGGAGTAATACTTCATAGGCTGTTGTAAATTTTAATGAGATGATATCATTTAATACTTAGCACTTAATAAGCACTCAACATATAACTGTCGTTACTAAGGTGGGGTACTGTTGGGGTCATTGACCGAGGTACCTGCAAAACACAAGGTGTGAATGTGTGTGCAAACTGAGTCTTGCAACCTGTCTATTAGGTTGTGTCAGGGCTTTACAATATTGGTGTGACAAGAAGCAAGTTATTTATCTAAACAGGATCTTTGGACATGAATATAGTATAGTGTTCTCAAATGGGGGTTGATTTTGCCCCTCAAGGGGCAACTAGCAGTGCCTGAGCAGTTTTGGTTACTACAACTGGGGGAGGAATGCTATTGGCATCTAGTGGGTAGAGACCAGAGATGGTGCTGAACATCCTCCAATGCACAGGATAGGCCCCTCCCTACTCCCCAGCTATAAATTATCCAGCCCAAAATGTCAGTAGTGTTGAGGTTAGAAAACCTGGCGTAATGTCTACCATGGCTTTATATGCTTCTTTAGCCCACTGTAGAGGGGCCTACGGATGTAACTGTGTAGTTCACAGCCCGCAGGGTACTGGTGTAATGCCCAGAAAAGTTTAGAGGTGTTATAAGGTGATGGGTAGAAGAGAGAGGAGGTAACAGCTAGAGAGGCATTGGAAGACAAGTCCTGGTTGGCGTAAGAGAATGTCTCTTGATAAAGCCCTCCATGCAGGCTTGAATGGGTCTAGGTTTTCTTAGGGGTAGATGGAATTGCGTCTGAGCCACTCTGCCTGGTGGAGCTTTATAATGTAAATGGGACATTCCAGCAACGGGCCTTATATTGCTGCCAAGGCTCTGACACAACATGGATGGGAGGGCTGTAGAGTCAGAATACCTTACATACAAATACCAATACAGGACTCAGAGCTGCGGGCAGTCTTGGAAGGAAATGAAGTGGGTTATTATTGTTACTGTGTTCATGAGGATCAAGGTTACATCATGGCCCCAGAAGGAGAGGAAGTAAAAGGTGAGGGACCAGGAGTCCATTCCCAGACGAGTGCAGGCCTGGGATCTAGCAGCCCTGCAGATCTCTGGATTGCCTTTTGGGCTACACACCCCACGTTCCGCACAAAGTTGTGACCTCACAGCTCTGGGCACACACCAGCATCGAGAACTGTTTGTCAGCACAGCTGGTCTGCCTTCTCAGGATGTAAATTATTATCTACCCATATGTGTTGTTATTTGTATTAATTACAAAGTAATACATATTAGTATAAAAGCCTGGGAAATACACAGAAGTATATAAAAAAGAAATTAAAATCCTTGATAATTCCAACTTCCACTGGTAAAATTAATGTCTTGGGGAATACTATTTCAGAATTTTTCCATGCATAGTACTTTTAACATAATTGATATTACACATAATTCTGTGGCATTTGGCATTTGTCTCTATCTGAAGTTAACAGGGTAGTTTTAGGTAGTGTGAGGAAATGAAATGAACCTAATGGGGTTCAGCGTTCTTGCAAAGAATTTTCTCCTCTCAATAAATCCACACCCAAAACAATTCTTGACTGTTGACATTTATAGAACTTACAAATTATCTTCTAAGCGAAGCATCAGCTTTTTAAGATTTTATAATCCTGAGGTCAGAATAACTGCAGCACTTAAAACAGCTATAATTTGCTAAGAATACAAATGTTACAAAAGCTTTGTTTTCACTCGGTGGAGGATAACTCAGGATTCATGCACAAGGTATGTGTCTCTGACACACGAACCCTTGTGGCTGTATACAAATTTGGAATAATTTTACCTTTGGAATTGGAGCTGAGTGGCAAGTCTACCAAAATGGCTAAAGCCTTCCACACACTCATGGCCACAGGTTATGGCAAATGCTGACTGCTCTTAAAGGACACAAATTTACAGAGAAACTCAGAGGAGAGGTGGGAAGGAGACCCTGGGCACACACCTGGGCCACTAAGGTGCTGTGGGATGCATGCTGGCTGCCAGAATTGAATTGCATGGGGGACAGAGCCACCAGGAGCACTTTATTCCTTTCCCTCGGCAATACTCAACTTCCGTCAATGGATGTTGAACAAATATTTTAAAAATATCAGTTTGAAGGGACACAGACTACTAGCCTACCTGGGGTTCCAGGAGTATGGCCTGTCTCTGAGTTCATCACTTTCTCTTCCACCATCCTACTGAAATAGCAGAGGAGCAGTATTGCAATGGGGAGAGGCGGCATCCACCTGCTGGTCACCTTACATGAAAGCTGAGCCGTGGGGTGCAGAAATGGAGGGGGATGCCAACTTTCCCCCACAGGACAGCAGGACTAGGGGGAAGGTGGGTTTCTCAGAAGTTCACAAGCAAATCTCTCCCAGCCATGCATAAAACAAATGCAGCGCATGCCTGGAGTCCTCGTGGAGCTCACGATTTTCACCCGGAGTCAATTTCAAACTTGGTAGAACAGGGGAAACATCAAGGTTGGCTGTCCACCAGGGACTGGTGCGGCTCACTTTGAACTGTGTCAACTCGCCCCCAGAATAAGCTCTTTTACTCCCAACTGTAAACCTTGCCACCTAGTTACCTCTAGTGACAGCTTCCCTTTTGTCCCCCAATCATTCTAGATTTTGGCAGTAAATTTCAATGTATCTGTATTTTTCTAGGACTGAAAGATGGGAACATCCACTAACACAGTCTCTGCAGGAGTCACTTCAAAAATCAGTGGGCAAAAACCAGAGCTGTCTCTGAAAGAGGGCCAAAGGGGAAACACCACCAGATACACAAAATGCTCCTGAAGTGCGAGAAAAAGGGCCACTTGGGGAATGAGGAGAGGTGCCTTACCTGTGGTCACACAGCCAGCTGCAGACACTGACCTCTAATGCCTGGAGTTCTTCCTACCCTGGTCTGAGGCTTTTTCTCTTGATCTAGGTTCAAGTCTTGACTTCTCTACTAATGTGCCCTGTGACCTTGGGCAAGCAGTTAAATCTCTCTGAGCTGCGATTATCTGTCTGCAAAATAAGGGGGATCTGTTGAAATCAGCAGCTCTGAATCAGGCACACATCCATCACCTGGGAATTTGGAGTCAGTGAACCCAGGGATCTTTGGGCATCTGTGTCTTGGAGGCAATGTAGAGAAGGAGTCTAAAGCCTTTGGAGTCCGACTGCCCAGGTTCAAGTCCTTTCCACCCCTGCCATCTGCATGAACTTGGGCACTCAATCACTCGAGTTTGTCAGCAAAATGGGGATTCAAATAACTCCTCCCTCACTGGGCTGCGGTGATGATGAAATGAGATAATACAGGAGGGTGCTTGGCCCAGCACCAGGTGCAGAGTAGGTACTCAACAGTCAGTAGCTGCTATCACTTGGAGGAAGCTCCCTGGTGATTCTGATGGGCATCCCCATGAAGAACATGAGACTATATGCTCCTTTATGTCTCTTCATTCTGAGTTACACAAATAGCATTTCATCACCTTCACATGATATCAAATCCCTAGGGATGTATCCAGATTGCATTAAGTACCTTTGACCAATATATGGCAAGACTCTAACCCATGACAAAGGAAACAATAGGCTTTTGTTTGGGAAGTTTATGTTCTCCTGCCCTCGATCCTCCCTCCCCATCTGCACTTTAATGATCTCCTTAGGGTGCCCACAGCAGCCCTGCAGCCCAGGTGTTTTCTAAGATGAAGTACAGTTTCTAGAAAATTGGGCAGGTTTTTGAAAACAACACCCTCTGGAACATCTACGTTCGAATGAGTGTTGTCTCTCTTCCCCCTAGGAAGTTGAGCCCCCTCTTTGGAACTCCTAGAACTGCCTTCCTGACTGATGTTCAGTTTGGGGAAATATGTTCAAATGGGACAAAGCTTTATCCTTTGAGAGTGTGCAAAAGTAAAGCAGAGCCATGCCTGGTGAATAGGATTGAAGATCAAGTTGAGAAATAAAATTTTGCATCAAAAAATAAAGTATGCCTATAATATCATGAATCTGATTTCTCACATGGCCTATAAACTCAATTTTAGCAAGTTTGTTAAAAATCATTTTCTTTTGTTTATAGTCATACCTCATGTGTCTCCATGCAATACCAGGATAGTCTAGCATGTTTTTCATTATTGCATTAGTAAAACGTCCATTTTTAATTTACATGCATAAAATGGATCACTTCTCAGCTCATACTCCAGTGTCTCCTTTTTAGCATTTGAATCTCTCTGAAAGTGGATCTCCAGTTGAAAGTGTATCTTTTCTTGGCATAGTACACTGAATACTAAAGGAAGAAAAAGTGCAGCCAGAGTAAATACAGTTTGTGTGAAGATTTCCAAGATATCTTCTTGGCCAGCAGAGTTCAGCCTGGTGACTGAGGAACTAACCAAATGTTAAACTTAAGATGTATTCTAGACCTCAATAATTAGCAAGAATTTAAAAATTAAGTTTTAAATCAATTTTGTGGGTTTTTTTCTGATTATGTCAGGGACATATGATCCCAGATAACTTAGAAAACACAGATAGATGGAAAGAAGAAAGTAAAATTTAATAGTGGTCGCATTCAGAGGTGACGGCTGTTAACATTTTGATGTATATCTTTCCAGTCTCTGCATATAAATATGTGTGTTTAAAAAACAAAAATAGTATCAGTGTATTGTTCTGTAACTTATTTTCAACACAGAATGCTATATTATTAACATTCCCCATTCCCCGCATTAGTAATTATTCTTCTACAACATTGTTTAATTATTTAGGGGTGAAATATAACTTATGTAACAGATTACCTATTGTCAGACATTTAGGTTGTTACCATTTAGATGTTTTTCTTTTCCCTCTCTCCCTCATTCCCTTGGTTCTTTCCATTTTTACTTTTGCTATTATAAGCAATATTGTGATGAATATCCTTATGGCCAAGTCTTTGTAAACATTCCCAGTCACCTCCTTTTGATGAAGCTGAAATTGAAATTCTGGGTCAAAAATGTATAAAAGCAGTTAATTTATTTAAAAAATTGCCTTCCTAATGAATTAATGGTCTCTCACTGATGATGAATGAAAACACCTGTTTTCCTACAGGTTTCCAAGACTGCGCATTGCAGTTTTGTTAATCTTTGTCAATCTCACAAAGTAAAAATGGCAATTGATTATTTCGATTTGCATTTTCTTGGTTATATGAAACATTTTCTACATGCTTATTAATCATTATTTTCTTAAAAATTTCCTTTGCATATCTTTTACTCACTGATGTATTCACCTTTTTTTTTTAAACTGATTTTAGGAATTGTCTTTATACTAAGTTTATTGACCCTGTGTTTGTCATATGTCCTATTTTTCCAATTTTGTTTCCCATTTCTTTTATTGTAGTAGGGTTTAACAAGAGAATTTTAAAGTACGTGCTCAAACATTCAAATTTTTCTTTCATGGTATGCTCCTTCATGTTTAAAACATTCTTCCCAACTGGAAGATTATATAAATTTTTTTGTTTCCTTCTAGAATTTTTATATCTTCATGTCCCATTAAAATTTTTCCTTCATCTGGAATTTGTTTGAATGAAAGGTGTGAGATTAAAAATGAAGTTAATTGTTTTTCCAAGTGGTTAGCCAGTTGTCTCAATGTCATTTTTTGAATAATCCACTCTTTCCCTATAGATTTGAAAGGCTGCCTTATTTTATACTAAATTCACCTAAGTGTTTGGTTCTGTTTATGGGCTTTGTTCCAATGCTCAGTTAGCCTATTGTGGTGTGATCTTACATTGCTCCAATTACTGCAGCTTTTTTATACATCTTAAAATTGGCTAGGGCAAGTTTCCACATTTTTCTTGGCAATTCTTATGCGTTTATTCTTCCATATAAACTTCAGAATTATTTTGTTAACTTAAAAAGTCCCACTGGAATTTTCATTTGGATTGTAATAAAAGTAGATATTAATATGAAGACAATTGATATCTTTACAATACCCAGTTACTGCTCCATTTAATAACAGTGATGATAACACAGTAATACCAGCAGCCAACACTGACTGACTGACTCTTAACTGTGCATCAGACCCCATTCTAAGCCCTGCCTGCCACATTTAAACCTCATAACAATCCAAGACATAGTATGGCTATTATTGCCATACTCATTTTACAGAGAGAGAAACTGAGGCATGGAAATGTTAAATAAGATGTCACAGTCATACAGCTAGATATGACGGAGCCAGGACTCTTTTTCCCTGGTGGTCTGGCTCCAGAGCTTGTAACTATGCCATGAGTCTATCTATGGCTTTCTAACTCCTCACACTTTCTTTATATCCCTCAGAAAGTTTTGTGACTTTCATCATATATGTCTTTACAAATTTGATTAAGTTAGTTCTTGTTACATTTTATTTGTCTGCCCATCAATGATAGACTGGATGAAGAAAATGTGGTACATATACACTATGGAATACTATGCAGCCATGAAAAAGAATGAGATAATGTTCTTTGCAGGAACATGGTTGGAGCTAGAGGCCATTATCCTTAGCAAATTAATGCAGGAACAAAAAACCAAATACTGCATGCTCTCACTTGTAAGTGGGAGCTAAATGACAAGAACACACAGACACACAAGGGAATAACACACACTGGGGCCTACTAGAGGGTGGAGGGTGGGAGGAGAGAGGATCAGGAAAAGTAACTAAAATGGGTACTAGGCTTAATACTTGGGTGATGAAACAATCTGTACAACAAATCTCCATGACACAAGTTTACTTATGTAACAAACCTGCACTTGTACAGCTGAACTTAAAATGAAAGTTAAATAAATTAAAAAATTTATTTGTTGTTGCTATATTTTTCTTGTGATGTTTTCTAATTGTCATTGCTGAACACTGGCAAAGCTACTGATTGTTATAAGCAAGGTATTTATTTTGAAGTCATCAAACTTAATTACCCTCTCGGTAGCCTAGTAGTTCAGTTCACTCTCTAGTTTTCCAGGAAGACACAAGCATTATTTTAGAGCAATGACGTTTGGCTGCTTTTCCTGTATTTATATCTATCATCAGATTTCTGGTGTTACTATAATGTTCATGGCATTGTCTAATACGGTAGTCACTAGCCACATGTGGCTATTTGCATTTAAGTTAATAAAAATTAAATGAAATTACTAATTCAGTTCCTCAGTGCACTAGCCACATATCAAATACCCAGCAGCCACATGGGGCTTGTGGCTACCATCTTAGAACATTTCCATCATTATAGAAAGTTCTATTGGACAGTGCTGCTAGAACTTTCAGATCAATATTAGATAATAGTGGTGAAATGGATTGTTCTGCTTTTTTCTTCTGAACTTTAAAGTGAATTCCTCTACATAGTGATTTTTTTGTTAGAATGATACTGAGTTTTGAATTCAAATATGCAGATACATTTTTATGTTAAAGGAGTCTTATCCTATTCCTAGTTTACTAGAAATATGTTTTTTTAAATTAGGAACAGATAATGAATTTTAATATCTACCTGGCATCAGTAACTTTTGCTATATGAGAAACAAATTCCTCCTCTGTCTTCAAAATTGTCTTAGCTATCTTGGTCCTTTTTAAATACATTGCTGGATTTTGTTTGCCAATATTTGATTTAGATGTTTGTCATTAGTGAGCTTGATCTCAAATATTCTCTACTTTTAGGGCTTTTGTCCAGTTTTTTTTTTTTTTAAGCAAGATTATGTTATTATCATAGAATGAATTTATATGCTTTTTCTTGGTGGGTGTGGTGGCCCACACTTGTAATTCCAGCATTTTTGGAGGCTGAAGTGGGTGGATAGCTTGAGCCCAGGAGTTCGAGACCAGCCTAGGCAACATGGTGAAACCCCATCCCTACAAAAAATACAAAAATTAGCCAGGTGTGGTGGCTCACATCTGTGGTCCCAGCTATTCAGGAAGCTAAGGTGGGAGGACTGCTTGAGCCTGCGAGGCAGAGGTTACAGTGAGCAGAGATTGTGCCACTGCACTCCAACATGGGCGGCAGAGCCAGACCCTGTCTCAAAAAACAAAACCAAACAAAACATTTTCTTTATTTCTTTCCTCTGGAAGAGTACATATGTGATATGGGTCATTTGTCCCTTAAAACTTGGTAAAACTCAGGTGAAAAAAATCTGGATGTGGTGCTTTGGTTGGGGGATGGGATGAAACTTCCTTAAATTCCCTTCTCGTTCATATAGTTCATGTTCATCTGTGTCTAATTACACTGTTTAATCCATCCATGAAGTTTTATTTCAGTGAATACACTTTTTCAAAACTAGAATTTACACTCAGTTCTTCTGCAAATCTGCTTTTGATGAGTATTCTTTCCCCTGTGATCTGTTTGATCTCTTTACACATTTTAAACATGTTTATTTTCCATTCCCTTTCAAATTTGCTCTCTGATCCTCCCTTCGTGCTTGTTCTGTTTGTTTCATTCATCTCGACATGGTTTGTCATTGTGTGCCATCAGCCCACCTTTAGGGGGTTGTTTGCTGCAGGCATGCTGTGGGTTTGGGCTATGTGGAAGACTCCCACAGGGTGAAGGTGCATGGCCTCTGTAGGGCCACAGAGATCAGGAAGGTCACAGACATATTTTGGGGCTAGTTTCTTGACTTGGTGCTTTTGTATCACATGGGGGGTGTAACATCATTACACCTGTGGATTTGCATCCCCTGCCTGCTTCCTTGCCCAATTAAATGCTTGGTGTAGCCTGCTGGAGCCTGATTTCTGCAGGGGGCTCTGCTTTTGTGTGATGCCTTGGCACAGACCTGAGATCTGGTGTCCTGTATCTGCATCAGCATCGGGATCACAGCCTGCAGCCTGGCCTGGAGCCCCTGTGACTTTGTGTCTTAACTTGGGTTTTTATTCCCATTTTGTTTCCTGTACTTAGAGATTCCCACTTCTTTCCTTTGAGTGAGGCCACATGATATAATTTGAAAAATCATATTTTATCCAGAATTTTGGATCTGTTTTGTTGACTACAAATCTAGAAACTGTCTTCGATTTCTAAGTGGTTGAGTTTTTAAGCAAATGCAAGGAAATTGGGAGAGAAGTATGTATTAACCTATTTTCTGGTTATGCTTATCATCTAAGAATGTGTCTAAACAATTTCTACTTTTGGCATTAATCTATTGGCATTTTTATCCAGGTCTTAGAATGATCAATTTGCGAAGTCGTTCACAGTCATTTAAAAAAGTATTATATGCCCTATGTCTTTAAGAGCATAAAGATACATGCTCCAGATCTCTAATTTTTAAATTAAGTTCTAAGACTTGAAAAACATATTAATATCTCCCACTATCCACACAAGTTTTAATTTGTTCTTTTGACGGATTTTGCTTCACATAGCTTGCTATTGCATTAGCTGCTGAAGACCCTGAGGTTGGCCTCATGTTTGAAGTGGCTAGAGTCACACAGCCTTAGCTTCATTATTGGCCCTTCAATTAAATCTTTCTCATTAATAATATCACTTATGTTCTCTTTTTGCCACAAAATTCAATGCTGCACTTAGGAAAAAGAATCTCGAAAAAAGAAATATGTGATATAAAAATAAGAACAGATAACATTTTAAAACTTGGGGTATAGAGGTGGGGAAGGAAAATGGGAAAGGTAAGGGAATCTAAGTGTATTTTATTTTATAGGGAGGAATCAGTGGAAACTATGACATTTATAAAGTTGACAGAAAAATGTAGATGTAAATGTGCTGCATTTTAAAATTTGCTCATCTTTTCTTCCTCTACAGGTTCTTGTTCATATTATTTTCTGCATGGAAATGAACAGGTGAATTACTAACTAAAGGCCAGGTGTTTTCCTCAAACGCTGTTTTTCCCCTTAGAATATTTTTAATAGCTGTATGCTTGAGTTTTTGGGTGTTGCTTGCAGCACAGAATATGATCAAATCACTGCCTTCATTTTCTCCAAACTGTTGGCATTGTGCTGAAGGCATGGGTTTGTGATTCAAGCCAAATCCCTACCCCAACAACCTCTATTTCTTTTTGAATATGAATGAGGTGACAAGCCTGTGCATATGTTTGCAACTATATATTAGGAAAGGAAGAAAGGAGAGAGAGGATGGACTGGTTTCCCAAGAAAGAAACACAATTTCACAGAGAAGTTGGAAAATAGGCCTTCGAGTACTCACTTTACAAATCCATAGTGAATTTGCATTTCATCTTCTTCCTATTACTGTTTAGATGGGGTCTCACTCTGTCACCGAGGCTGGAGTATAGTGGCATGATCTCAGTTCACTGCAACCTCTGCCTCCTGGCCTCAAGTGATCCTCCAGCCTCAGGCTCCTGAGTCGCTGGGGACCATAGGTGTGCACCACCACACCCAGTTAATTTTTTGTATTTTTGGTAGAGACAAGGTTTCACCATGTTGTCCAGGCTGGTCTCGAACTCCTGAGCTCAGGCCATACACCCACCTCAGCCTCCCAAAGTTCTGGGATTACAGGCATAAGCCACCGTGCCTGGCCTCATCTTATTTAATACAGCATCTTGTGTAACCTTTGAGCAACAGCACATAGCGTAGATTCTCTCTCTCCCCAGCTCACTTCCATGTGTCTTCAGAGAGCTTGGGCCTGAAAGCCTGCTTGTCTGGGAAGTCTTCTTTGGAAGGTATTGATATCTTTGAGTTAAACCCTCAGGAGTTTCTGATGTTAGACTTGAGATTTTGGTTAAAGAGAGAGAAAAGGGGGACTTAAGCGACATCCCAATTGAAAGGGAGAAAAAAGAACTCTGCTGGGGATGCATGTCCAACTTTCACACTGTGACTACTCAGGGATATTTCAGAATGTTTTCAAATAGCGCGTACTTTTTGGATCTGTGAGAGCATTTCCAAATATTAAGAAAACTAACTGAATGTTTCCAATGTTTGGAATTACTCCAAGGCCAGGAATTCCAGATGTTTGTGAGGAAGCCACAGCATGTGTCTTTTTAACTACTAAAGTGGGTTTTGTGATGTCAAGAAGGAAATATCCACACCCCTTCAATTCTTCTTCTTTAAAAACAAGATAACCTTCTTCAAAAGGCTATCAGGAGCCGGGCGCGGTGGCTCACACCTGTAATCCCAGCACTTTGGGAGGCCAAGGCGGGTGGATCAACTGAGGTCAGGAGTTTGAGACCAGCCTGGCCAACATGATGAACCCTGTTTCTACTAAAAATAAAAAAAAAATTAGCTGGGTGTAATGGTGCACACCTGTAATCCTAGCTACTTTGGAGGCTGAGGCAGGAGAATCGCTTGAACTTGGGAGGCGGAGGTTGCAGTGAGCTGAGATCGTGCCATTGCACTCCAGCCTGAGCAACAAAAGCAAAATCAGACTCCAAAGACAAACAAACAAACAAACAAAAACAAAAAACACACAAAAACGGCTATCAGGAGGAGAAAAGTAGTGTGAGTGATTAATCAACAAATGTGTGTCCTCCTCTCCTCCTTGCTCTCTCTACCTCTCAGGGCTGTTGTAGCAAAAAGATGTGAAGCATTTAGAAGGTACAGAGCATTACAGAAAATGCAATATATTATGACAGTTATCACTACAGATGTGGAATAAATAATTATCTGTGTGAGAGATGCCAGATCCAAATCCTAACCAGTGCTCTGGCATCTGTCCCTCATATAATCATCTTCCCCATCTCTCCTGGTCAGCCACATGAATCACACACATCTTTAAATTAGGAACTTGACTGCTACAAATGTCTCGTGAAGAAGCCAATGTTATGATCATTCATTTTTTCTCATGAAATGCACTTAGTTTTACTTCCATATTCCTGTATTTCATGTAAGATATTCACCACGATGAGAGTTTCTTGGCTACTCCACACAAGAACCATCCAGATTGAAAAAAGCTGCAGAATCTACATGTGCAAGCCTAATGGTTTGGTTTTCGGTTTATTCAAGATTAATGCATTTAGACCATTCCTTTTTCACACGTACCCTTAAAAGTCCCAATACTTTGTTAAGACGCCTCACATTTCTCTAGCCCTAATTAACCATG
Source organism: Colobus angolensis palliatus (assembly GCF_000951035.1). Lineage (NCBI taxonomy): Eukaryota > Metazoa > Chordata > Mammalia > Primates > Cercopithecidae > Colobus > Colobus angolensis. The sequence continues at coordinate 4,870,450 of NW_012115599.1, forward strand.
ACCAGCACTGCCACCTGAGAGTGAGCCACTTGGTAGATGGCAGGGGACAAGGAAACCAGTGTCCCGCTGCTTCCCGAGGGCCGCTGCAGGGATGGGACATGTGGCTCTGTGTTTTGTGGAGGACGGGGGCTCAAGTCCAGCCTTGCTCTGCTTACCAACCTGGATGCCCATGGGACTGTGCCCACCCGGGGGTGCCTTTTCTGACTGGAACAACTATAGGGGCTCACTATGCCCTTGCTACGGGTCTTTCTAGCAAAGAAGACTCTTTTCTGCTGGTTTCATGTATGTGGCCTTGCTGCAAGCAGGGCTGGGAATTCCCTTCTCTGAAGCCAGTTGAAGAAACCCATGGACTCTGCAAGGACTTACTGAGTGTGACCGAGTCATTGATTTTGAAGCTGCAGAGGACCCTGTCCACGTTGCGGGCATGTCGGAAGCCATTTCCTCTCACGACAACTTGAAATGACTCTGAAATAAAGAATAATGACAAGACTCGTTACTTGACCAATAACCTTAAGCTTCCCATCTGCCCTGATTTATAGCATTTGTTCACCATTTCACCAGGCTTAAAATATTCAAAAATTAATTTAGGTTGAAAACCAAAAGCAACCAGGTGGGTTCCTTTCACAACTTACCAGTACATCCTCACTAGGTGTCCCGAGGAGAGCCTATCACTTCTTATTTGAATTCCCACCCTTTTATCTTTGGGCTTACTGGTCCTCCTAACCCAGAAAGCCTTCCTCCCTCCTCTCTGTCCATTCAAATCTTAGCCAATTTTCATGTTCAGGCAGTTTGAAAATCTGTGATCTCTGTAGCCAGAGGGAGCCACAGGGGAGGGGCCCTCCACTTCCTCTTTAGTCAACTCACCTCCTCTGTGTCTGTTTTACACATTGTACTCCTCTGAAAGGATTTCTTAAGAGCCCACAGTGCCTACATTTTAGAAAGTCACCGCCTTAGGGCATTCACAACTTGTCCTGAATAGTGTAGGATTGTCATTACGTATGGTCTGGTGTTGTTTTCTTGTCTTTTCTCCCCCAGCTGGAAAAACATTCCTTTACGTCAGGAGTTGTTTGATGCCACTATGGCACTCCTATCTCTGCTGGGCACACAGTAGCAGTACATAGGCTAGGTAGGAATAATTGTACTTAGGAATGAATCACAGTCTTGCTTAGCAGTGCTCAGTTGCCAAATACTACCTACTTGAATTGATATCAGCCCCTCAGTGTAGTACTCATTTGTCTCTGCATAGAAGAGATCATATATCTTGCTAGCCTGCGTTTTAATTTCTTATTGGCCTAACATATGTTTGATTAATACACATGAATAAAATCGTCATTAAGTAAAAGCAACTGTCCTTTACAATAGTCCTAACATGGAAAAAAAACAATAATTAGTTGGCTAAATGTTTGGGAATATTTGCTTAAGTTTGTTGGTATCTAATGGTCAGTGTTCTACTTTTTTCACTTTTATCATCCTTTTGTATCTACAAATTGGGGATTGGGATAATGCTATGTGGAATATCACAAGAGAAATAGACTAAAGGTCAGAGGAAAAAATGCAGTTTGTGAATGTGGATCTTAAACAGTACATTGCTGTCTGAATGTTGACTTTTTGTTGGAGGAAGAATGAACTTAGAGAATTAGTATATGGGACTCTCAAAGTTTAATAAATGTCATGAGTGTATGCCACCTTCATTCCCAGGAAACTGATTTAGAGGTCACGTTTGCCAAGATAATAATAACTAATGCTAATTGCTCCCTCAATGTGAGCCAGGCCCTCTGTGAAATATTGTACATGTCTGAGTCATTTAAACCTCACCACAGCCTGGGGAGGTACAGATGAGAAAACTGATCTTAGTGAAGTTAAGTAATTTGTCCAGGATCCCACAGCTGGTAACTGTCAGAATCAGAACTGGAATCGAGGTCTATTAGGCACCAAATGCCATGCCCTTAGAACTCAGCCATTCTCTTCTGAACCACCATACGAAAATGGGGACTCATTGCCTTCTGACAGAGGAATCATTTAGGAGTTGAAGCTGTGAATTTTTTTTAAAGCTTATTTTATTTTAATTTTAGGCAGGTTTGCTGATTTTGCAGAAAAGTGGAGCAGGCCTGGATGTGAAGCAAGAAACTGAAATTTAAATAAAAGAATGCAGAGGTGCTACATGTGCCACAAGGAGTACAAGTTAGAAAAGAATGCTTTTGAGAAGTATAAGAGACCTTCACAATAAGGAAGTGGAGATTGTGACATTTTGAATGACTTGCCCAGAGTCATGTCATTAGTAAAGCAGAAAAACTAGGCCTCGTATCCAAAAGCTAAGGTGACGGGCCTATGGTTTTTTCGGGAGCATAAGTCCTATGACTATGGAGGATTCACATATACATGTTGATGCAAATGCACAATTGCTACATTTAGAAAGATGGGCTTAGTAGTTTTCTTTAGATGTCTGTCAGGCATCTGACAGATTCCTCGGTTGGCTCAATAAGCAATTTCGATTTGTAGAAGAATCTTGTCTTCTCTTATTTGCTCAGTTAAGCCTATAGAAACCTATTTCTGTGTCCATTTTGAATGCCAGACATACAGACATCTGTCGTTTGACATTTTTGCTGATTCCAAATATTTTCTGCCTCACTGCTGTGCCTACTTCTCTTATTTCCTGAAAGATCAACAGAGGAAGAGAAGACTGTGGAAATGCAGGCCACATGCCAAACTCTATTCTCTAACACCATGTTCTAACATTACCAGTTGAGTTGCTAAATCCTCTATAAAAGAGGCTGCCTGCATGTCTGCTTGGCCCGACCTCAGGGAGTTTAGGAAGAAAGACAGCAGGAATCCATGATGTGGCAATGGTGGAAACCAAACAATTTAACCCCCTAAGCGAGGGCAGAAGATGGAGGAAATGATGCTCTGGGGAGCGCACCCGGGCAGAGCCGAGCTCCCATCCTGCCTGATAGGATTTCTGTCTTAGTGCACACATTTGGTTACCAGAAGAGCCCAAACATCTGGCCCGACAGCCTGACTAGAATGTCAGCTCTTCACACATAGACGTTATGTAACAAAACCCTTTTGAATGAATCTGCCAGTAAGTGAAAACCAGGACACACTAGAAACAGGACACTGACTTAATTCCACTAATCTACAAAGCCCTGAACCCACCTTTCAAAATATGTACAGCTGTGTTTTTAGGCAACTTGTATGTTGGCTTACAGCTCCTATAAGAAGCACCTCAAGATTGCAGGGCTTTAGGGAGGAATTTTCCACCTGAAAATGGTCTTTGATTTAATCTTTTTAGTTATATATCCTTTAAGGTTCCCTTAAGATCTATATTCTTTTGTCACTGTTATTCCCAATTACAATGAAAGCTTTCTGATGGCAGAGGCCAACATTTCTATTTCTTCTGAATGCTGGGCTGTGCCTTAACCCAGGACTGAGTCAGTCTCAGGATGAGCTCATTGAGTGATTGAATAAATAACATGTCTTGGCATAGAAAGAGAATAAAAGGGAAGGATAAGGTGGTCATTTATTCAGGTCTCAGCCAGGTCTAATCCTGTTTGTTTTCTGAGGCTTAATAAGGTCCATGAATGAAAAGATGTTCAACATCATTAGTCACATGGAAATACAAACCACAACCATATGGAGATATTACTTCATACTCACTACGATGGCTGGAAAAAAAAGAGACGGACAATAGCATCTACTGGTGAAGAAATTATAACCCACATACATTTCTGGTGGAAATGTAAAATGCTGTGGCTGCTTTGAAAAATAGTTTGGCAGTTCTTCTACAAAGTTAAACATAGTTACCTTATGTCCCCCAAATTCCACTCCCAGACACATACCCAAGACAACTGAAAGTTATGTCCACACAAAAACTTATACATTAACGTTCACAGTGGCATTATTAAAAGCAGCCAAAAAATGGAAATAACCTAAATGTTCATCAGCTGATGAGTATGGTATTTCTATAAAATGGAATATTATTTAGCCATCACAAGAAATCAAATTCTCATACATGCTATGAGATGGATGAAACTTGAAAACATTATGCTAAATAAAAGAAGCTAAACACAAAAGGCCACATATTGCATGACTCCCTTTGTAAGATATGTCCAGATTCGCAAATCTGCAGAGACAGAAAGTAGATTAGTGGCTGCCAGGACTGGAGGGAGGAAGAAATGGGGCAATAACTGCTTAATGGGTATAAGGTTTCTTCTTGGAGTGATGAAAATATTCTGGAATTAGATAGTTATCATAGTTGTACAACTTTGTGATATATTAAAAACCACTGAATTGTACTTTTTATTTTACCTTTTATTTATGTATTTAGAAGCAGTCTCACTCTGTCACCTAGACTGGAGTGCAGTGGCATGATCTTGGCTCACTGCAACCTCTGCCTCCTAAGTTCAAGCTATCCTCCTGCCTCAGCCTCCCGAGTAGCTGGAATTACAGGCATGTGCCACCACACTGGGCTAATTTTTGTATTTTTAGTAGAAAGGGGGTTTCACCCTGTTGGCCAGGCTGATCTCAAACTCCTGACCTCAAGTGATCCACCCGCCTCAGCCTCCCAAAATGCTGGGATTACAAGTGTGAGCCACCACTCCTGGCCTGAATTGTACCATTTAAAAGGGTGATTTTTATAGTAGATAAAATATAGCTCAATTTAAAAAAAGAAAAAATAAAGTCAGTAAGTAGTTTGATAGACTTATTCCATTCTGTTCTCTCATTTCTTTGGTTTCCTTTTTTCTTTTTGGAAATGTGGAACACATAGCTCTGAGATGGCCTCAATAAAGATTGCATATCATTCACTCTGTCTGAAAATGAGATGTCTGTGTATTCTCCACTTGTTCTGGTCACCCAAGACTTTTGTGCCAAATTATTGTTAGTGATATTTCATCTTGTGAGTTAGTTTGAATTTGCTCTCCTCTTAGATGCTTAATGTGGCATGGAACATCAAAAATAAAACGTAGGGACTGACATATAATGGGTGCTTTCTGATGCCTGAGTTGTTCTAGAACTTTTTTCAGTTATAGCTTTTAATTTATAACAACTTTAGTGGGGCATAACTGATGTACAATAACTTGCACATAAAGTGCATGATTTGATAAATTTTGACATATGTATACAATCATAAGACAATACCACAGTCAAGATAGTGAGCGTAGCTGTCACCCCCAAAAGTTTCCCTGTGTTACTTTGTAATCTCTCCTCCCAGTCCTCCCTACCTCCACTCTCACACAACCACTGGTCTGCTCTCTGGAACTGTATATTAGTTTGCATTTTCTGGAATTTTATGTAAATAGGATCATGCAGTAAGTAATTTTCTTGTCTGGCTTCTTTTACTCAGCACAATTATTTTAGGACACATCCACAATAACTTTGAGATTTATACATAGTTTATTGCTTTTTATTGCTGAGTATTAATTAGTCCATCGTACAGGTAAACTATAATTTGTTTACCTACCTGTGGATGAACATTTTAGTTGTTTTTGGCTATTAAAAATAGAGTTGCTATGAACATTTGTGCACAAGTCTTTGTTTGGACATAGATTTCCTTTTCTCTTAGGTAAAACCTCAGAGTGGAATGGCTGGGCCATATGGTAGGTGTATATTTAATTTTTTAAGAAACTGCCAAAACTCTTCCAAAGTGTTGTGCTGTTTTGTATTTGTGTATGAGAGTCCTTCCTCCACATAGAAATATCTTTAAATGAAAGGAAAGATTGAGCAGAGAATGAAGCAATCCATTTGGAAGAGGTGACCGAAGGTTTGAAATGAATGCTTGGAAAAACAATGAAAAGTGAGAGAAATACACCACTACCTGATGTTGCTTGAATGTGTCTGTTTTAAACATCGAAATTTCCAAATGGTAAACATGACATCTTAAATGACTTTCTTTTTGTGCCAACTCACCCAGTTTTATCAGAAACAGTGGGAAATACAGTAGGAATACAACTGCTGCTGAAATGACAGTGTGAGGAGCTAATTATAACTTTCTTCCGGTTCTGGAGTACAGGAACTTCAAGTGTCAAGCAGTTGGCAAGTTGCACATTTGATTCCAATTAGTTCCTTCCTGGCATCCTCGCTTCCATAGCACATTGTGAACTATGGAAGTTGGAGGCCAACTGAATAGGACCACAGAAAGATTGTGCTCAGGCGCGCAGTGCATTTTCCAGAGAGGAGCTAAGTTAGGCAGGGCCAAATGTGTCCATATTCTTAATTAAACAGAGGCTAATCTGCACAAATATTTAATTAGAAACTTTAATACAAGTAATGTCAAAGTTGCTGCAAAGGGTTTCCACATAGCAGGTGACTTCCTGCATGGTTTGGAACAGGGACTGTAAATACAGTGACATAAGCACCATGCTGAATGGCAACCACATGCTTGGCCTTGGTACTGGGGTGACAATGGAGAGTGGTGAGGAGTACCATGAACTGGAAAGTGTATATGCTTCTTTTAAAGGAAGTTATTCAGTCCTCAATAATCATTAACTTATAATAAATACAGGTTCAGTGTTGTCAGTTCTGATTTTTCAAGACAAAACGAAAATCTGTATTTTTAGATGAAATTCGATTTTCTAAATATCAGCAATAAATTTAAGTAAAAAAATGCAGTATGAAGAAGAACATATATGCAGATCAGATAGGACTTGTAGGCTGCCATTTTATAACCTCTGAGAGTGGAGGAGTTCTGGGAAGGTTCTCTCTCCTTATATATGTTCACCAATGCAGTGATTGAAATTATTTTTGATTTCTTTCTTTATTTTTTTTCTTTTTTTGAGACAGAGTCTCGCTCTATCACCCAGGCTGGAGTGCAGTGGCGTGATCTCGGCTCACTGCAAGCTCCGCCTTCCGGGTTCACACCATTCTCCTGCCTCAGCCTCCCGAGTAGCTGGGACTACAGGAGCCCGCCACCACATCCAGCTAATTTTTTGTATTTTTAGTAGAGACGGGGTTTCACCATGTTAGCCAGGATGGTCTCGATCTTGCGACCTCGTGATCTACCCGCCTTGGCCTCCCAAAGTGCTGGATTACAGGCATGAGCCACCGGGTCCAGCCCGAATTCTTTTTTTTTTTTTTTTTTTTTGAGAAGGAGTCTTGCTCTGTCACCCAGGCTGGAGTGCAGTGGCCGGATCTCAGCTCACTGCAAGCTCTGCCTCCCGGGTTCACGCCATTCTCCTGCCTCAGCCTCCCGAGCAGCTGGGACCACAAGCGCCCGCCACCTCGCCCGGCTAGTTTTTTTTTTTTTTTTAGTAGAGACGGAGTTTCACCATGTTAGCCAGGATGGTCTCGATCTCCTGACCTGGTGATCCACCCGTCTCGGCCTCCCAAAGTGCTGGGATTACAGGCTTGAGCCACCGTGCCCGGCCCCGAATTCTTTTTGATGGCAGCAGATTAGATATTCTCTCCACTCCCTCTCCCCAATAAGAGTTCCAGTTAAAAATGCAAAACAGTTCCAGGAATACTGGTTTCCTCAGTTATTGAGAAATAATCAGCCATTAATACCTTAGTGGAAACTGATGTAAGTCTTTAGAAATCTGAAGCTGTAAAGGAGACCCGAAGGAGGTTTTCTCCAGATAGCATCTGCTTACAGATGGCTGTTTTGCCACTGCTCACATGGAGGGAGAGCTCAGACCATCCACTCCATTGCTGGAAAGCTTTAGTTGTACAAGTTGCATGTGGTAAGCCAAACTCTGCCTCACTGAATTCCTCCCCAACCCCTCCATGGTGGTCTCCTGGAGATATACATAATACGCCTAATAATTTCTTTCTGCATGGGAATCCTCCAAATATCTAAAGATGCTCTTGTGAGTATCTCAATTCCTGGCCTTAGTCTCCGTGATGACTTCAGTTTTTCCTCATTGCACAGGCATCTCATTAGTGCTCTCACTACTCTGTAAGCAGACCTCTGCTACAGTGCTTACTGCATGGTTTTGTAATTTATTTGAACATATGACTATCTCCCAGAGTGAACTGTGAGCTTCATAGGGGTGTGGGTGGATTTGGGACTAAGTCTTATACATTTTTGTATTCATATATTTTCACGTGGGTTGGTGCATAAAAGACACTAAGAATCGATGAAAAGAAAGGAGGGAGAAAGGCAAACAGGAAGAAAAAGAGGGAAAGAAGAAAGAAAAAAGCAAGGAAAGAAGGAAATGAAAGAATGAATCCATGAATGAATTATAATGTGATTTCCAGATCCATTACCTCTACGCCTATGGGCATGCCTTTGTCAATGCCATTCTTAAAATGTGGGACTTGAAACCATGGTCTGAACATGGAATAGGACTGTTAGTTCTCCTGACCTGGACACTGGATGGTTATTGATGCACCCTAAGATTGTGTCAGCTTTTCTTAGTCATAGGCATTCTTGTTGGGGAGCAAGACAACTATGATCGTTCTTGGCTTTTCTCCTGTCTACCGTTAATTGTTACCAAGTCAGGATTCCCTAAACCTGCCTGTATGTGAAACTGGATATTTGAACCCAAGTTCAACACTTTATATTCGTCCCATTAAATTACACCTTGTTAGCTGCAGCCCAATATATAAAGGCCGGTGCTGGATTTTGGCTTCATTGTCATTATCTCGCTGCCTTGCCCAGAGCTCAGTTTGCTGTCAGAACCATTGCTGGTGTTGGGCTGGGGTTGAGAGGGAGCTGAGATCACTGTCTTAGGGGAATGCAATCATCAGCATAGAGTGTCTTGAGCAGGACAGACCTGGGTAGGGCTCCACAGCAGGAGCTGTTCTAGGGGCCAAGGAAAAGAAGGAATTCACAGAGAGTGAGGGGAGGAGGCTAAGAGGAAAGGTTTTTGATGAAAGCAAATTTTACCTTCTTCGTAGATCTGTCTAGGGATTGGTCCCACCATTATACGTTAGAAATGTGAACAATCAGTTATTTCCTTTTTACTCTCTCCCCCAATACATGTGAGTTAATTAATCATTTTGCAGACACTCTTGCCCAATTTTCTTTCAGTGGAGAAATATACAGGAATGCTTTTCTCATCTAGGTATGATGTTATCAACATCATGATTCTAAGGCTGGCCTTTAATCCTTATTAAGATGATGCTGATAACAAGCCATCTTTTTTTGCATAACAATTTATACTTTTCAAAGCACTTTCATATAAATACCTGTATCTTCGAACTAGCTTAATAAAGTCACAGAGGGGCTATGCCTCGCTCTGACAGGCATCTGGACAATGACATGGGCTCCCAGGCCTCCTGAAAGCTATGTTTACTCCAGAGAATAGTCAACAAGAAATCTTCAAGGAAATCTGTGGAAGAAATGTTGATGTAAGGATATCTTTTGGGAGTTTCATTCTCTTCTTAGAAATGTTATTCTGTAATCAGCATGTTTAAACCCTTATGACTCGAATTTGAGAGATGGGAGCTGGTCTTTTTCAAGACCTCATTCTAGCTTTCATCATTGTGTCTTGTTTTAATTTTTTCTTTATAAGAAATAAAGATAGTATGATTGGATCGTTTACTCTGATATAGATAACTATTTATAAAATATGTAATATTGCACATAAGCCAGAGATTTTAAGCAAATCTAAAGAAAGATTCCTTAGATTGGATTTACCAGATTTGTCTATTTTATTGGTTCTACCAAATAAACAACACTTGGAATAATTTATCTGTTGAATTGCTTTGTTTAAATTTATTAGTGGATTGTGTATTTGTTTCTTGTATTTTCCTTAGCTTTTCCAATATTATCTTTTAATTCTTAATTCATTTATTTTTCTGTTTCACTTGATGAGAAACTTTGAAATCTATGAATTTGATGTAATCAGATCCTGATATGATATGATCGAACCCTGGTATTTCCATGCATTTTTGTTTAGTTTAGGTGGTGTTTTTATTGTCTTGAACACCTTAATGGTATATAAGGGATATTGTTTACTTTTTGAGGTTAAAATTACTTACAAAGGCAATTTTCCATTGTCTAAGTGGTGGAGATTTTTCCTTTTACTTTGGTCTTACTCTACCTTTGTCTATTAATTTTAGATTTTGCTTCATTTTAGTTGCAGTTCAAAGGTATGTTAACTTCTTATGGTTGGTGAAAGGAGTTAATAAGGGTCAAATAGGCAAATATCAGTGGCATTTTTTTTTTTTAATGAATACATGAATCAAGACATTTAGTCAACATTTATTGGCCACCTAGTAAGTGCCGGGTACTCTGCTAGGCAGTGAGAAGTAGAGAGAAATAAGGTTCCTTCTCTATCTTCAAGGAGCCTACAGGGAGGGAATTCATTATGCTAGTGAATTAACAGAAACTGTGTTCATTGTCTTTAGACTTTCTGATTCGTTCCAAGGTTGCACAACACATCCAATTAGATTGCTAAACTCAAAGTCTGGGTTTTCTTCACGAATGCAATAATTGCACAGTTAAGGAACTCCCTTATTTTCTAATTGTTTTAAAATTACAGAACCATAAAATGTATGTTTATAAAACAACCCACACACACAGCACGAGATTTAATTAATCAAATATCCTACTCAATTCCTCTACCTGAAGCACACAGAACCCAGAGGTGAATTTACGTTGAGGCTCATGAAGCCTAACTGAGGCTCCTCACTGCACAGGCCCCTTACGAAGCCCTGGCACTGCATTCATGTGGTCATATGTTTTTGTCAAATTTGCCTAGGTAAGATTTCTGAATTCTTAAAGAGATTCTCACCGATCTACCTCTGTGGCAATCACATTAACCCCTGCCATCTGTGTGGTCAGGTAGCAATTTATCTAAAGGTCAGTGGGTAATCTTTTGGGATTGCCTTTCTTTGGGAAATTAGTACACATTTCTGAATAGTTAGTCACCAAGTATTTTGCTAACAACTTTATGTATGTATGCATTTATGTATGTACATAGGTATTTATGTATGTACATATATATTTATGTATGCATGCTGTATATTTATGTATGTACACAACTAGCTACCAAGTATTGATAACAACTTTATATCTTTACATATATACTTGATGTTTTGCTGCTGGCACCGATTTTTTAGTGCATCTAACTCCCCGAAAGTCTTTCAATTATTCTAAAATATAGCCCAGAAGCTGGAATAAAATCCTTAAGGAGTTCCCTCATTTATACCAGTAAAATATGCCATAAACATTGACGTGTGTAGTGTTTGAAGAGGCCTGAAAGTTCTTCCTTTAATGCTTTCTACCTTATCAGGTTGTATGACGTATTTTCTGTTGGTAAATTAATAACTGGCACTGTATTTTGGGAGGCTGAAAAGGTGATATCAACAATAAACTCTCAATGGTGAAAGATGTAAGTTTCTAGGGGACAGGAACTCACACAGAGTTTTTCCTTCCTGTGTCTCCAGCACCTTGCACAGTGCCTGGCATGCAGCAGGCACTTAAGAATACTTTTCGAATGAATGAAAGAAGAGTGATGGGGAACCTGTCCAGAATTATATGAGAAGTGCCAACATGGTTGAAGTTTTAAGCGGTCCGTAAAATATGAAACAAGAGCATGACCCTGATTTTGATCATTTAGAGAAAAACTTGTGACTCGAAGAAGGCTGATTCTTTGTATAGAGACTTCCTTATTAATGACAAAACTATATGGCCCTCTACAGGGACAACCAGAGCCATCCACTACCATTGTGTGAGGACTGGCAGATTAAACAGTTAAGATAAATATACTAACTGTGTGAGAAGGCCAGCATCCAACTAAAAACTTAAGTATAACCGTATTTCCAGTGTGGCCTATGACCACTATGATTGTCTGGTACCTGCAGGGCCTCATGAAAAAGAGGGGTGATTCCATTTCTATCCAGAGGTAGGGTGTTGGTAGTCACTCAGTATTCACTGTAAGAATCCAGTATTTCTAACAATTCCCTTCTAATTAGGTCCCATGAAAGATAATAAAAATTCTTTTTTTTTTGAGACAGCGTCTTGCTCTGTTGCCCAGGCTGGAGTGCAGTGGTGTGATCTCGGCTCACTGCAACCTCTGCCTCCCAGGTTCAAGAGATTCTCCTGCCTCAGCCTCCCGAGTAGCTGGGATTACAGACGAGTGCCACCACACCTGGTCAATTTTTTGTATTTTTAGTAGGGACAGGGTTTAACCATGTTGGCCAGGCTGGTCTGCTGACCTCAAGTGCTGACCTCAAGTGCTCTGCCTGCCATGAGGTCAGACCTCAAGTCCTGCTGACCTCAAGTCCTGACCTCAAGGGCTCTGCCTGCCTTGGCCTCCCAAAGTGCTGGGATTACAGGCGTGAGGTGCCACGCCCAGTGAAAGAAGATAATTTGGACAGATTTTTTTTTTTAACTTTCAAACAACTGACATGGGGCTTCCTTCTTTCCTTTTTTCCTTGGAGAAATTTGGTTAGCAATTTCAACTCCTTTTTTCACCCTCTCCCTTCCTGTTCCTCTTTCCCACCCCACCACCAATGAAGTACATATGTGACTTGAACTCAAAATATCATAAACTGTCTGAAAGCAATTAGCATTTCATTTCAATTTACCTCCTGCACATATGGTGGATGGTTCAGCTGCTAGAATTTCGATGCAGGACTTCTTCAAAATCTAGGAGGAGAGGAAATAAAAGTCAATGCAAAGCTTATTTTGTTCAAAGATAGAATTAGGGTTTTGCTTTTAGCTACTGAGATAGAGATAGGAAGGTTCAAGGACATTTGGTTGAAGTGGGGATGGGGGTGGGAAGAGTCTAACATCTTGACTAGTACCAATGCCAAACATTTATTAAGCCAGATTGTGCTAGATGCTGTTGGGTGTCCTAAAAGCCCTAAGAATTATTCATTCATTTGCTCTTTTGGCAGGTATTTACTGAGCCTATGCTACGCCAGTCCTAGTTTTTGCAGAGGTTTAACATAGGGTTGTGGAAATGGGACTTAACACTGGAAATGACAAATGCCAGTGGCCACTCATATTGTAGGTGAAAGGGTGCAAGAGTAGACAGTAGGAACTGCAGAGTTTATGGAGGAGATGCTGGGGCAGGTATGCTAGGAAAGGCTTCATGGAAGAGCTGGGAGCTGAGGGTGGGACTCAAATGAAAGGGAGTGGGTTAGGGGAGGGTTAGGGTCCAGGCAGGGAATGGTGTGAGTAAAGGTGAGAAGGAAAAAGTACATAGACTTCTTGAACTGGAACAAAGGCAGCTTGAAAAGTAGAAAAAAAAGAGTGATACTAGATAGAGCTGGAGAGATAGGATGGAGATGGTCAACTCTCCACAGGAGCTGCATAGTCAGATGACTGAGAGTTCCTTTTTTGCTTGAAAAGTCTGGAAAATGTGAGCTTAGAAGGGGGCATCTGTGCCTCACTCTTCAGGAAGACCTCCTGAGACTTAGTTAAATGGAAATGTACACTTGTCCACAAATGAGTCTTATAGGGTTGAGTGGAGAGTCGGGGGAGCCCTGTGACTTCACAGGAGTTGATAATGAAGACTTTTCCTGGCTAGAGCAGGGTTTCTCACCGGTAGCGCCTAAATTTCTCTCCACCATTTACAAATCCTACCTTGAGAATATTGATTCCAGAATTTGAATCAAGTATTTTAAACATGTATAAGACATTTAATTAATTTACCAACCAAATGCAGTATCTTTACTTAATTTGGAATTCGAGATGGTTTAGAGGGCTGAAGGAAACGCTTTCTGTATTCACGAAAAGGGCATTTGTTAAAACAACTGATGACATGATTATAAAACTTAAAGTCTGTGAAAGAAGACAGCATCTTTGAGCATTGGGAAACGCCCATTTATTTGCATTGTTGTATTTATTTACATATGCTTCTTTGTTCCAGCTTAAGTGATACATCGTAAGACACAAATGAAAGAGAATAAATGACAATGTGGGGCTGACTAAAGGGAAAATAAAGGGAAGATGATGCAAGAAGTGAGAATAGCATAGGAGAAATCTGCTGTGAGGAGCTTATTTCCTTGCTACAGTGGACTTAGTTCCAGGCTTTCTAGTAGCAAACGAAAAGGACAGCCAATATTTATGAGCTTTCTCAATCTGTGGAATGAAAACAAATCACTTTCTCAGAAGAGATCATATTTACCCATTCCAGAGAGAAATCTGGGCATCCTTATAGAGAAGCATTGTGAAAGAAAATGAACAAACATGCTTAAGAAAATATTAAGATGCATTTATTGAAATAGGTTATCTCCCCACCATGTATTTTAGGTAACTCTATGTACTTGAATGTCACCAAAAGCAACATTTCTCCTTGACAATTCTAAAATTCAGATTTTCTGGCTACTTTTCCTTCACTTTGTAGAACTTCATGGCATTTTTGTACTTCGATTCCCTTATTTGTTTGCAGCATTCTCCTGACTCTGCAGTTGGAAGTAATTTGTTCCTTCAGCTTCTGCCTTATTTCCTCAGCCTCTGGCCTACCTAGCCACCTCCACCCATCCCAGACACAGGTGCAGCCTCAGTTCCTCCCTCTACTCTGACTGTAGCATGAAGGGAACGTTCCGGACTCCCATGTCCCTTGCCCATCTCTGTTAGAGTCAGTGGTCCTCACACACCTGCTCTGGGCATCTGGGGTCAAACACTGAGCTCCTGCTTTCCACTCATTGTCAGTCTAACTTGGGATCAAGGACCCCAAGGATATATCCTGGGCACCTGTGTTTCCCTGCTGGCTTCCCCAGTGTCTTACAGTTTATCTAGTCTTTTCAGTCTCTTGTGCATGTAGCACCGTCCTAGGACTGGGGCTTGCTAGCATCCTGTGACTCATCCCAGACTGCCCTGCCTGAACTGTGAAGACTGTCCATTCGCCCACCCCCAAACTTGCTGCTATTGGGCTCTTCCCGTTTGGTGGGGTACTTCAGCCAGTGGTTGCCATGATTGAGGGAGGAAGGCCACTCCCTTTCACTTGTCCTCAGGCACAAGTCTCCAGACAGCCCACGTTTGAGAAACAGAGCTAACCCAGAGGGGGAAATTTATTAAACAGTGATATTAAAATAACATGAAGCTGTTTTTTGATGTTTTAAATAAAATTCCTCAGGCATTTGACATCTCCTAATAAATCATTTTATAATTCACAACTAAAGACTTCAAAACAGTCCAAGAACTAAAAAGAGCTTTTGGACTAGTCCTGTCCTCATTCCCCAAACACACACATGACATTTTCACCCATCTGAGTTTCAACCAACCTTTTTGAACCAACTCTGATCCTTAACCAGGGATTAGTAAAGGAACCATCCGTGGGTCTTTGACCACAAAGGCACACTGAGAGGGGTTGTCATAATAAACACATGCTGTATTATTCTCTCAAAGTGTCTGCAATTAGCTGATAAATCTAAGGGGTGTATGGAGGGCCAAAAAATGTCAGCCAAGCAATCCAGTAAAAACACTGCTTTCCCAATCTTAACTTAAAACATCTGGAAGGATGCAATACAGCCAATAGAGTAAAATTTATCAGTGAGGGGGATGGGCAGGATTTGTCTGGGACTGGAGCTCCTACTCATTTGAAAGGTCTGGTCTCAAAAGGTAGGAAGTCACAATGGCAGTTGGTGGATTTGAAGAGTTCTCTTGGTTCTTAGCAGCCAAGACTGTATGGTAATCAGCCTGTCTGAACTGTAGCAGACAGCAGATCAGCTCAGGGACTGGAGACTGTGTGGGGGTGGGGAGGCCCAGGCAGTGGTAGCCATGGCAGAGGTGTAGACATAACACTGGAGAATCGTTGATGGGAAATCACTAGATGCAGTGGAAGAGACTCACACAGGGTAGGGCTGATGTTAGAGGTAAGAGCCTTTGAGGTGAGGGTATGATTGGTCTGCAGAGGAGAGAGGGATAAGATCACTGCACACCTCAACTATAATCCTACGTGAGGAATTGGGTCTTGGCCCTGGTCTGTATTTACCTGACCTATGCTCCTTTGCAAATCCCTTAACTTTTCTGAACCCCAATTTTGGAAAGCAGTTTAGTATCCTGAGTAATAGCTTGGAATCTGGAATCAAATAGCTGAGGTCAACTCACTCATGAGCTGTGTGACCTTGGACATGTTTCATAACCTCTCTGAGTCCCCGTTTCCTCTCTATAAAGGTGGGATAACAATAGTATCTACCTGAAGTACTAGCATAAAGTTGTTGTGTTGGGAAGATTAAATGAGATCACACAGGCAGAGCCCATAGCACAGTGCCTAAAACCTGATAAGTAATCAACTAATGGTAGCTATTACTATCGAGAACTTAGGCTCTGGAGACTGAGAAGATAGACTTGGACTCTGAATGGGTTTATATTCAAATCCAAGTCCCATCACTTACTGGCCATGTGGACTTGGACAAGTTATCAAACCTCCAAATCTCAGTTTCCTCTGCTGTAAAATTGGATAAGAAAAACACCAACTTCAAAGGGCTGTATGATGGTTAAATAAAACAACAGTCATGAATGCAGAGATATTTTATTTGTAAAATCAATCGGATTTAGGTAATAAAATTGATATTGGATTGGACAGTGAGGGAGAGTGTGAGATCAAGGAAAACTGACAAGGTTTTTGTCTTATAGACAGAACTAGACAGATGTGATTGATCCACAGATAGTTAACAACCCTTGGGTCACCAGCCAGCATGAGCACCTTTTGAAAATAAGTCACCAAGAAAAGTGGTCAAAACGACCTTGACAGTAAAGCACTAAGAGAATGTCTGGCATGTATTCAAACAACAGTTGCTGTTAACTATTCCTTTGTCATTATTATTGTTACTGCTGCTACTTTTGGGCATGGACCGTGGTTCACATGTGCTTAAACCCCATCGCCCACCACTGGTCTTCTGCTTAACCATATTTGCTGACAAAAACTGAACCAAGGTGAATGCTATTTTTCTGCCAACATTTGGACAGATTTCAAAGAGAAAATAGATGGAAAAGTATGTTTGAAATCCATAAAGAGCTAAATAATTGTAATGTGTTGTTTCTGGTAAGTTTACTTTTGTACATCTCATTGGATTATTGGTGGGAGGACAGGTAAGAGAAGCAGCAGATGTACAAGAACTTTGCCAAGTTACAGGAGCCGTTTGATATATTTAAAGTGAAATCCATTGTGGGCCAGTCTGGGTTGTATATAAGAGTTTATTTTTTTCAGATTCTAAAAATCTAATGTCCTTTTTCATGAAGTTCTAAGTTCATGCAGAATTTTCTCAAGAACCTTTATAGAACTGTGAATATCTGCCCAGAGTTATAAGGAAGCCCTCCCTTATCATACGCACAGCATATTTTTTTCTACTTGCTCTGCCTCTTGCTTCAATAAACAACCAATCTTTATTTACTTGGCCATTTCCTGTTGGAGGACTTTTTTGTGTGTTTATAATGAACCAATCTCTTTTATCCATTCATGGTATAGGTGCCTTTTGCTTTCACACATATTTCAGAAAGTCTTTCAGAGCATGTTCCTTGGTGTCTTATTTGTTGTAAAGGGTAAATTCTGGTTTAAAGATGTATGGGGCTTGAAGTATGCTGGTGCCAAGGATGGTTAACTATCTACTGACCACTTACATCTGTTCAGTTCTCTAAGACAAAAAACTGAACGTTGAACTTAACTTTGCTGTCTCTGTCACTCTCCAAATCCAATATGAGTTCTGCCACCTAAGTGCTGGTGATTTGACCAATGAAATATCTCTATATCCATGCACATTTTAATGTAAACTACCATCCTTTAGATAACTTATCCTAGTTTATAATTTACAGTGTTTTTTTTTTTTTATTGTTTGGTCACTGTCTTCTTAGATTATAAACTCTACAAGGAGAAGGATTGGGTTTGTTTTTACCCATTATTATACTCACAATGAGCAGCCTGGCACATAGTAGGCATTACATAAATATTGGATAAATAATTGAATAAATGACACACTTCCTGCGCATCTTAATAAACTGGCATTATAGCATATTATGTATTAATCTCCCTTTCCCCTTGTAAGTGTAACCTCAGGGTCTTCTGAATACAAGGCCATATTCTGCATCTTGTAATACTCCCCTTGTCTGATTAAGCACCACCATCTTTGGGGACTTGCTGCCTTCCCAAGAGGCCAATTTCAACACCTCGTTTTTAAAAAATTGCTTACCTTAAAAAAAATAATGTTGTAAGTATATCATAATCCCCTGTATTAGGTTGGCCAGCTTTGTAAAGGCCTCAACACCTTCACTTGGGAAAACATAGAGACCTGTGGTTGGAGGGTGGGGCTCAGCCACCCACAGAAGAGCCACACGCGTTATTACAGCTGATGGCAGAAAGCATGTTAGATAAGCCTGGGGACAGCCAGGCAGCTTGGGACGCACAACTGGCTCAAACACATCTTCAGGACTGTCAATGTTGTCCCCATGAATTTTGAAATGATTTAATCTCTAATTAATAAAATGTTTAAAAAGTTGCCTTTTCTAACTACATTCTGCTCCACACTTTAATAGACACACATATTGTTAACCATGCACATTATCCCAGATCCCTGTCAGTTCTATAGAGTCTGACTTCAAATAAAAATGGAATATGGCCGGGCGCGGTGGCTCAAGCCTGTAATCCCAGCACTTTGGGAGGCCGAGACGGGCGGATCACAAGGTCAGGATATCGACACCATCCTGGCTAACATGGTGAAACCCCGTCTCTACTAAAAAAAATACAAAAAAACTAGCTGGGCGTGGTGGTGGGCACCTGTAGTCCCAGCTACTCGGGAGGCTGAGGCAGGAGAATGGCATAAACCTGGGAGGTGGAGCTTGCAGTGAGCTGAGATTCGGCCACTGCACTCCAGCCTGGGCGACAGAGCGAGACTCCGCCTCAAAAAAAAAAAAAAAAAAAGGAATATGGCCAGGTGCAGTGGCTCATGCCTGTAAGTTCAGCATTTTGGGAGGCAAAGGTGAGAGAATTGCTTGGGGCTAGGAGTTTGAGACCAGCCTGGGCAACATAGCAAGACCCCATCTCTAAAAAAAATCTTTACAAATACAAATGTGGAATATTATACATACATATTTCTGGGATTCATATATAATTTTATGTACACTAATACACTATACCAAATACATTATACCACTCTTACATGCAAGAAAACGCATTTTGAAGCAGTTTGTGTATCTTAAACAATAAAGCTTATTCTTAAAACACATCAAAGTTTTTGTCTGAGGGAGGGCACCCCACTCAAATAGATGCTACTCTGTTAGTTTCACACTCAATGAGAATCTGATCGGAAGGAGTGTAGGATAAACAAGGTTCTAAAAGTGAGGAAATTCATTTGTTTCCCCACTAAACCACTTTCCTCTCATGTTTGCAGGAGAAAAGCTCAGAGAGCTGGGAACTCCAAAATGTGGTTTATTTAATAAGATGAGCAGACTGGAAAAGTGAGTGGCCCTTCCTGGGAGCTGATTTCGTTCTAAAATTCTGCTGTTGCTTTTACAGTGGGGTTCAGCAGATTCCTGGATATAGGAGGAGGGGCTGCAGGAAGAATGGGAATGATCTGAGGATTAACTGAACATGCCCCTCTGCAATCTTTGTAGCCTCTTCAAGCTCTGGGAATTCTTGTTCAATTTGGACTTTTTAATAAGCTGAATAGAAATAATAGTGGAGGAGAAATGCCTGGCCTGAGTGTCTGCAAAATCTGAGTCTAATTAATGACTGCTGAGGCAAACGATTTTTTTAAAAAAAGATTTTCTGCCCACTACTGAAATTACAATTGATTCTATTTATGTTTTGTATCCCAGCCTGCTAATGTGAATGGTGCCCAGAATGCCCTGTTTTACAGATGCAATCTTGGAAGAGAGGGGAGGGGAGGGGCTGAGGGGATTTTTACAAGAAACAGCCACAGACTGCCCTCTTGTTGTGCAGTGTAGGTCTTCCCTGGATCACAAAAGCTGTATGGTACTCTGGGTTGCTTTGTAATTAATAAATATGCAAAACACAGTGCTGGATATCATGGGAAATATGACACACAGGGCAGTCTTTGGGATTGCACAACTTAGTATGTGATCAGGAGGAATGGCGGACGGCATGGAACAGATCCCACATACCAAGTAAGAGCTTTCAACAACTGGTGCTACTGGAGTCCAAGGCAGGGAGAGCTCACGGAGGAGGAGAGAGCAGGGCAGGCTTTTGTAGAGATGGGAAGACTGAAGGGTGCCTTTAGACAAGATTCAGATGGGGTGAAGGAAGGGAAGGAGGTTGCCTAATTTATGAGAAGAGCTACTGCTGCTGAAATGTGCCTCCCCATCTGCTAGCGCTGGAAAAGGGATTGGTTCAATAAGTCAGGCACTTTCTAGGACTTTGGGAATGTGACATGAATTTTGACCATAGGAAAACCCTTTGCAGTTCTTGCTGGGGTCTTGGAAGAGTAGCTGGGAGGCAAGCCTGGAAGACAGATTTCGCCTTTTATCACAGCTTTGTTAGGGCCTGGGCCAGATTAGGGGGTTACATTGCTTCCCATGAATGGAAGGGACAAATCAGCCAGGATCTGGTTTTCACAAATAAAATAAATTTATATATACCATGGAATAGATTGATTCCTCGGTTCCGTTGATCTCCCAGTTTCCCCGATAGCAAGGATGGTCATGCCACAGCTTGCGAGAAATCCTTGCAAATATAGTGTGTTTGCTCAATGCTTGTTGTTTACTGTTGACCAAACATGCAGAAAGCTCTATGTGCTGACTCACTCTGCTTAATAGGAAGCCCAGTGTCGGCTTAAATATTTATCCTAGGGAAATTCTCCTAGATGGAGATGGCTTGGTGCCAGCAACTATGGGCTGTCCTTTTCAGTGTCCTTGGTTTCAAGCACCACCCTCAATTGCACACCAAGTGGGGATAGCTGGGAGGAGGAGCTGGCATCGTGGTAAGAAGGCCAAGTGTTGGGATTCAAAGCTGCTGACCTATTTCAGTGTTATCTGAATCCAGCTTTCATGCAGGTTCCTGTTTCACTGCCTGAAGCACTTTTGAAAAGGCAAACAAAGACCCAGGAGCCTTGCTGGACCTTTGCTTCACATTTTTGCTAGAGGGCTGGTGCTAAATTCACCAGTTGTGGTCAGTGGAAATTCCCTGAAGAAGCCACAATATGAGAAGGCACAGGAATAGTTTCTTCCTTTACAGTGTTACTGGCTTAAAGGGCTACAATCTTCTAACCATCCAGACTTCTTGTAATTTTATCACCGTATTCTGCAGAAGCGAGTGGGAAAACTGTCATGGTGCTCAGAGTCCTGTGTGGAAGGGGAGATGTTCCTTTCAGCCTGTGTCAGTTCTCCAGCTTCCCAGGACAATGGTACTTCATCTGTTGGGCAGTAATGATTTCTGGAGGTGTTCTCCACCTGGTAGTAAAAGGCAAAGTGCTCCCCTGCCCATCCACAGTGTATTCGGATCAGGCCACATGGATTCTGGTCTTGCCTCTGTCAAGCCAGTTCACCTTTTTGGTCCTCAGTGTCTTCCTCTCTGAAATGGGGCTGCTTCCTGGCCTGCCTGCATTGTTCAGTAGAGCACAGTGGGCATTCACATCGTGGGCATTAGAAAGACTTGAGTCTATTTGGGATCACTATTCACTGTGCTGTGTGGCCTTGGACAAGTTAGTGAATCTCTCTGAACTTTTAGTATCTACTTCTATAAACGGGGTAATGATTTCTACATCAAATGGCACCTGTGAGGATTCAAGGAGATGATTATGTGAAATGATTTGCACAGTACCTGGCACATAGTAAGAACTTACTGAATGGTGGTTTTGATTATTTTTACCTTCCTAAGAGAATAGAGGTAGGAAAAATCATGGGCTCTAGAGTCAAGGAAAAAGCAGGTTGTAACCCTGCTTTCCCCTTAGGGCTGTGTGGTCTTGGGCAGGTTATGTGAGCTTCAGTTTCTTCATCTGTAAAATCAGAATAGGAATATGTACTTTGCAGCATTGTTATGATTTTTAAATGAAATAATATTATATGGGAAAAAGGGACAATGTCTCGTTCCAAAGCAAGTTCTCTACAGCTGTTAATTTCCTTCTGCCCTTTTCCTATCTCTCTCAGCTAAGAAACTAAAATGGAAAACAAGCGGGAACATTTTGAAAAAATTTGACACATAAGTACTTCCTCTTGAAGGAGGCAGGATTGAAGAACAGTGTAAAGATCAAAACATGAGCATCAGATTGAGGAAGCAGAGCATCTGGGGATTTGATGAATCCAAGCCCTGGGCAACTGGCTCCTGGTAATCCACTGGTGATTTTCCATTTCCTCAGACATTCATGGCTAAATGCCATGGATAGAGCAGAATCTCTGGAACCAGAGCTGAGTTCAAATTTCCCACTCCACCATTATGAGAGGGCAGACCTGGGGGCAGTTTCTCCAACCTTCTTGCACCTCAGTTTCCTCACCTATAAAATGGTGATAATTAATTCTTCTTCAGAGAGTGATGGTCAAGTGCCTTGTAGAGGAGCTGATAGAGAGAACATGTTCAAGTCAGAGTTGGTTTTCTTCTTCAAAGGCCGAAATGCTATTGATTCTGAGTGCCATGATGTCTAGATTTCCTGAGTCTTGATTTCAAGCCTGATTGCTCTATTGTCAGACTCTATATCTAGCTATAGTTTCCTGTTGTCCTTCGATTTAGCTTCTACCTGCTTCTTCATTTCGTCTTCTGCCATTCTTCACTTTAAGCATTGGTCTTTCATTCTCCTATGCACTGTCCTGGGCCATGCTCTGCCAAGAACATTCTATCCATGCCCTTCCAATGGATGCCTCCATTGTGTCCTTCAGTTCATCTCTTCAAAGGAACCTGGGTTCTTTGTCAATCCTTTTACTCTTAATCTCATGGCCATGTTATTTCTTTTATTCCAGTTATCACAATTTTAATTCCACATATTTATTTATTTACTTGTTTTGAATGTGTCTCTCCCACTGGATTGTGAGTTCTACCAGGACAGAACCTCTACCTGCTTTAGTTGTTTTACTGAATGGTCAGAGCCTGCCATAAAAGGTTTTCAATGAGTATTTGATGTATGAATAAATACTAGCCCCTGCATATTAATTTAAGGTTTAAAAATATGGGCATTACGGGCAGAAAACTTTGTGAAGAATTTGAGCTTATCAGAAGCTGCTTTGCAATCTTATTTTGGATAATTAAGCCTAGTTCTATTTTATTATGAGAAAATAACCAGCCACAAAACAACATCCATGGGAACAAGCTGGGATAGAGGCTTCAAATGGGGGGTGAAATGGAGAGTTTTCTTTTCAGTATCCAAAACGGGAAATGAATCTACTTCTTAAAAAATATTTAGCCAACTTTTAGGCCATAATTATTTCTGTCTGATTTGAGAAAGATGAGCTCTGTCTACTTGTCCCTGTTTCTCTGTCCAAGCAAGCGAATGAACAACTGCCGTAAACATGGGTTTCCAGTACTGGAAGGATCAAAACCACTAGCATAATTCACAGATAAAAGCTCGCAAGAATGTTATCATTCAGCTAAAAGTTTGGAGACTGAAGTCTCAAATTAGTTTTCTTCCTATTTTGAATGATGGTTTTGCTAAAATTTCTTAAAGATCTTTGCAGTTATTTCCATTTGGGGATGGAGGAAGTTATACAAACATTTGGGCTCATATTGAGCCTGGGTGAGTTGCTAAGGCTGGTGTATTCAAGGACAACACTGATTTATTCATACAAAAAGAGTCCAGTCATCTGTGTGGGAAACAACATGTGGAGTTAGGCACACGGCTCATGAGGATGTTTGAACAGGTAAGAGTTGCCCTTTTTCCGAATTTAGCCATCTTAAGGCAGGACTATTGCCTCCTAATTGGCCTACTGTCTCTGGGTATCCCCAGTCTCCCTCCTATGTACACAAGCACTGCCATCAGATTATTTTCTTAACTTGTTTCAGTAATTACACCCACTGCCTATAGGTTAGAGGCAAAACCCCTTCAAGGCTCATGTTAATCTGGTTTCAACCCAATGTCGAGGCTTGTTTTCCATTACTCCTGACTCCTTTACCCAAACTGTCCCACCAGATAGACAGGTGTTATTATTATTGACCCCTGAATAGGCCTTTCTGTCTTCCAGCCTCTGGGCTGAGGTCATAATATCTCTCCTTTGGTGCTACCCATCACTTTTCCCTGGTCTTTCAATGATTCAGGTCTGCCCCGCCTTCTCATGAGGACTCCTGTCCAGAGTAATCCACCTCTGAGCTTCTTAAGGATCCATGATTGGCCCCCAGTCCTGCTATTAATCATGTTTTGCATCCCTTGGGTTGTTGTTTTACATCGTTATTGTAGTTCTTGTTGCTTACACTGTCAAGTATGCCACAGTGACCCCAGAAATTATTTAGAGTAGGGGTCCTTCACCTGTGGACCAATAATTGGGTCTGATAATTCTCTATGCTATCAATAATTTCCACTTTCTGGTTAAGGTAGTTTGAGTAGGCATATATTCTTTGCAAACAAGCACTTCTTGAATAAAACAACTGTCATCAGAACATAATTAAGATAGAAATTCCCAACCTAAGGTGGGATGATTTTTCACAATTCTGTGTGCTTAAGGTTAAGGTCAGATATGTCAATGTTCTAAAAGCATACCTGGGGCACTTTTTTTTTTTTTTAAAGCAGATTTGAAATATATGGATCCCTTGGATCCACCTGAAACTCAGTGCAATAGAATCTCTTGGGAATAGGTGTTGCAAACATAATTCTCAAGTGATTTTTATGCCTATTCAAGAATGTTTAGGGGGATCAAGGGAAGCTGACATTAATATCCCTCATATGATGGGGAAGGGAAGTAGAAGAGGCAATAATTCATATGGCTTGAGTGCCTATTCTGTGTCTAGAAAAATATTAGGAATTTTCACCAGTGATCCTTGTAATCCTCAAACAAGGATGTAAGCCATCATCAGTCCCTGTTTCCAACAAGAAATGTCCAAGGACCTGTAAGTGTTAAGCATGTGGGCCAGTGAAACTCTGGGTTGCCAGGCTCTAAGCTTCTTACCACTCACTCTACATTCCAGTCTGCTGGAGCTCCTAGCAAACCCTGAAGGGAGAGCAGCATGGAGGCACAGCCATGCTGGAAGTTTCCTGGGTTGGTCTGGGACGGCTGGCAGATGCTGAGCCCCTGGCCGGTAACCCCTGGATCAAGACCCCCTTGACACCTTAAGAGGAAGGTGATCCCCTGAGCTCCAAATTTGCATCCTGGACCCCAAGTCTGGAGCCTGGTAAGCTTCCAATGAAGATCACAGATGCCTGCCTGGTCACAAAACCTAAAAGGTGGAGGCTGAAGAGCATCTGAACATCATTGTGGGTGCAGCACGCATACTGACCTGCTGGCTGAGGCTTTAAGACAGCAGCAGCCAATATTCCAGCTGGACCAAGGGCCTTGCCTGTGTGGGGAAGATGGAGAACAGAGGCCTTGGAAGCTAGTGTCCTGTTTACCATTCAGGAAAAGGTGTGTAGAAAATCACCTATGTGTGAAGGAGGACTGGTGACTGTGCAAACCCTGGACAGCACTGGAGCCCGTGTATTTGGGGATTATAGGTCTAAAGCAGTGGTTCTCAACCTTGTCTCAACATTAAAATCACCTGGGGAGATTTAAAAAAACTCTTGAGGTCCAGGTCACACCCCAGACCAGATGCCCAGGTAGCAGTGCTTTTTAAATCTCTGCAGATGACTTCAATGGGCAACCTGGTCTAAAGTGCATCCAATGGCCAAGTGATATAAGTCCAGCCTACAAGTGCTCTGAAGGCAGTTTGCGTTCAGTCACAGTGGGAAAGCTGAGGTGGTCAAGCGTAAACCACCAGCCAGTCTGCCCAGTTAGGAGAATGGAGAGGGCCTCCTGAAGCTTGGCTCACTGCCAGAGCAGTGTCCCTTTCAATTGTTAATTTTCCATTGCAGAGTACAATTGAGAAAAGACATGTGTGAAAGGCAGAAGGGAGAGATGGGACATGGCAGACACAAAGATATAGGAAGAAATGATGTTCTCTCAAGCAGAAAAACACCAGGCTTGGAGAGATGGAATTCGGGTATTAATAGCAGATTGGAGACAGAAGGTGCCTGAATGTCCAGTCTCAGAGCAAGAGCTCTACTTACTGAGTGGATGATGCCTTGCAGAGCCTGAAAGCCGTCATTCACAGGAAACACATGATCCTTACTGTCCGCAATCCGGGCCAGCTGAGAACACAGCAAATACACAAACACATGAGGAGACTGTTAGGCCTGGATGTGGAAAATTTAGGAAAGCCGTTGGGGCTAAGAGGCTCTAGTCATATTCAGAACCCAGGGGAATATGAGGCCTTCACTGGGCTCAGGGGCTGCCCTGAAAAGCCATCAGTAATAACAAGCTCACCAGTGGCCTCTCTGGAGCAGGCCCAGGGTTGGCTCCAGCTTTTACATTTGTTTTAATACTTTTCTCCTCGGGAGCAGAGGTAAGAGTGCCCAGCTTGATGAATGCTTGGCCTGGGTTGATATGTTTATAAATCTGGGCCCAGGCCATGGGCTCATTTTTCTCCCATTCACCTAAATTCCTGTTGGCAACTTTATCTGAATCGGGCAGATTCAAGTTCCCTTTCAGAGCAACTTTAAATTCAAGCTTTGGTGTTGGCTGAGGCCACCTTCACCTTTCACCCAAACTGCCCTTAAGGAAAGGGCCCTTGCAGTTGGTTCAGCTGCTCCTGCTTTATGGAGCAGGAAACTGAGGGCCAGGAGAAGCCGATGTAGGGCTTGTCTGCCCCCAGATCTCTGTGTGGTTCCGTGACTGCCACAGAGTCAGTGTCAGCTGGTGTGTATGGCTTCTAAAAAAATATGTTTTATTGTTTTTACTGATTGCAAAAGTAATACTTACTCATTGTAAAAACTTAGGAAAATCCAGCAGAGTTAAAACAAAAAGAAAACAAAGGCTACTCATAATCCTTCTGTCTGTTCATCTATCATCTATCTATCTTTATTAGCCATTTGATAGATACCATTCATACTTTTTCTATGCGAACATGCAAATGTTTATTTTAGAAGTGGGCACATACTATTCTCACTGCTTTGTAATCCTGTGATTACTTAATGATATATCATGAGCATTTTCCTACGCCACTAAAACAAAAAGAAACTGTGAACTACATGAGGAACATGTATTTAGATTGTTAGTAAGTTTTTACAACTTGCTTATTATACGCACTTATACATACTTTTTTGCCCACTTGTCCAATTATTTCCATATTTTTGTGTTGAAAATGCATTGCATTTTTCATGGGTGAAAGGGAACATTTGTTATTTGAATAAGAAAATCATACTTGTCAAATTAAATTTGGCCAGGTGTGGTGGCTCATGCCTATAATCTCAACACTTTAGGAGGCCACACTGGGAGGATCACTTGAGCCCAGGAGTTAGAGACTAGCCTGAGCAATAGTGAGGCTTTATCTCCACAAAAAATTTAAAAAAATAGCCAAGTGTCGTGGTGTGTGTCTGTAGTCCCAGCTACTCAGGATGTGCACCAGTAGACCCAGCTAATCAGGAGGCTGAGGCAGGAGCATCACTTAAGCCTGGGAGGTAGAGGCTACAGTGGCCTGAGACAGCTCATTGTACCCCAGGCTGGGTGACAGAGTGAGACCCTGTCTCAAAACACAAACAGAAAAAAAACAAGTTTTCCAAGTTAATTCAGGTATCTTTTGACATTCTGGCAATATAATGTTTGCCAAGAAAGATGCTACCTTGATGGTCTCTGTTGAAGACCTCAAGAGCATCAGCAAATGAGTTCATTTTCCTTATACAACCAGCAATTCCTTCCTGTTTAGCATTTCTAGAAAAATAACCTATTTCAGCGGCATTTATTCCATTGATCTGCCCTCTGCACAGAACACATTTTTCATCATTCACAAGCTCAGTATGCTCCAAACCTGAGGAAATCCATGACCATACCTGTGTCTCATTGAAATCTTTCACACCAACACAGTAAACAATTGCACCAAGATCTCGAGACCTATTAGCCTGGGAAAAGGAGAGAAAGGACATTAGAAAGAGAAGCAGTGACAAATGAACTCATCTTGGAGCTACCTGACTAACTTCAATGATGAGGTATTTAATGAGCACCTACCATGTGCCAGGTGCCATATTGGAGAAGGCAATCCCTGTCCCCAAGAAGCTCAGACTTCAGTGGATATCACATTCTAACATAACACATGGTGGACCTGAAAAGACCCACTGAAGTAGAGTCTTGATGAAGGACTTTGAAAGATGAGGGGAGGAAGGGAAAACTGCAGGCTAAGTTAAATACTCTGGGGAAATGATTACCTTTTCTATTCCTTTGATGGATTTTTACTGACATACGTTTCTTTGTAACAGAGGCACGATATCATAAGAGAATGGGGCCTTTGGAACTTGACATAGTTGAGTTTGACCCCTGGCTTTGCTCTGTATAGCGTTTTGGGGATTAAATGAGAACATTTACAGAGCTCCTCACACAAGGCTAGAACCACATAGATACTCATGA
Organism: Colobus angolensis palliatus; assembly: GCF_000951035.1. Classification (NCBI taxonomy): domain Eukaryota; kingdom Metazoa; phylum Chordata; class Mammalia; order Primates; family Cercopithecidae; genus Colobus; species Colobus angolensis. Next base: position 4,898,801 of record NW_012115599.1, read on the forward strand.
ATGTCAGCACATTTTGTGAATAAAGCCTTTTTCATTCCTAAAGAATAAGGTGGTTTAATGGAAATTATGGTCCCTATTTGAATAGCTAAATCCATGATCTCTACGATTAAGCATTGGGATGGCAACATAATGAATAATACCCAGATTTTGGCTCAATTTCAATATTTGATTTATTAAAGCCTCTGATAATCTGATTTCCAGATTCTCCTGTGTTTCAGAATGGAAAAAAAATTGGAAATCCTTGGCACATACAGTGGGTGTTTAATAACTGACAGCAAACATACAGTGAGTGCTCAATATATGCATATTTATTTTGATTGTGTTATTTTTTCCCTTTCTTAGTACTCAAATCCACTTCTATTTAACAATGGATTCTAGAAAGGACAAAAACATATGTCTTTTTTTCCTTCATGTTAGAAATTTCCCTGCTGCTTTTAGGAAAAAATAAACTTTTAGACTCAGTGTAGCCCCAACCTTATTTGAAACAACTCTGTGATTCTTCTCCTCCAGTTGGACTTTATATAGAATTGTCAAGAAGGGAAAAGTTCAATTTCTTTATATCTTGTGCTTTATCTTTCTTTTTCAGAAGGTCTCCTTCTATTGGCACTCTGAATATTTTCCCAAGTTTGTATGTGCCATACCTAAAATTCCTTCCCACTAACCCCTATCTTAAGCCTCTGACACCCCATCATTTATTTTAGTTTCATTTCTTTCCTTATTAGGGTTTTTACTTTATTTGACTGTTATTTGGCACCCAAACAAGCCATCTTGCCTTCCCATCACATAGTGAGTTTCTACTTTCAAATACAGAGATGTGTTATTTTCCAAATGCTCAGGGAATGTCTGTCCTATTACCTTGTGTATTTCCTCGTTAGAGTTACTTTTTGTACTAGTGGGAGGAGAGTTTACCTACATAATTTCCCTAAGTCCTCTGCCAGTGGTGGCTTCCAAAGGCTGACCATTATTTCATGGTAAGACTCATGAGGGCAGCAGTTGTGTCTCACCTCTGTGCCTCTAGTTTCTAGCAAATGGTCAAGTACATGCCAAGCTCTCAGTTAACACTGAATAAATGAATGAATATATAATTTGTGTTTGCAGAAAGAGCTGAATTTAAAGTAAATAGTTGTTAAGAGCTTGAGGAAAGTGTGATGCTACCGTTAACTCCTCTTCTAGAACCTGCATCTCTAGGATGCTGTTTCTTTCTACCTTGGGCCCAAATGACCCTCTGTCACTAATAAGGCTATGGTGGTTTCAATACATTTCTATGGTTAACTTGCTTCCTTTTATACTAATTATGCATATAGCTCAAATGTGAAACTTGGAAGAATTTCTTAAGTATAAACATCAGTTTTCAATTCATCAGCAAACTTCTTTTTCTAAGTCTATTTACACAAGGTAAAATCTTCATTGAGAGAATTTTTCCACTTGCCTTGAGGAATAATTTTTGAGAACACAAAGAAAAGGAAAAAAGGGAACTCTTAAAAGAGAGATAACAATTTAACTTTGCTACCAACTGCTGTTTAACTTCAGTTCTTAGAGTGAAAATCTCAATGATTAATACAGTCTGACAAGATTGGCTCTTACATATTTCAAGTAATTCTTTCCCTTCCCCTGTTTTAGTAGAAAATATAAGGAAAAATTCTATCAATGTTTGTTTATAAGTGATATACAGTATTTAAAAACTGTTACAGCAATATAATGCCATCAATAAAGGCAGGGTAGATATTTTGAATCCTTCAAAACAGAGTAATATGCAAAAATTTTGAAAGGGGGAAAACATTTACCATGTGTAAGACATGAAAATTCACTTGTAGAACACAAATTATTATTATTATTTCTACATATGAAACTATTTAATTCAGGGGATTTGCAAAGAAACCCTATTACCTGAGTAGAGAGAGTGCGGCTCATTTTAGAAAGGAGAAGCCCTGTTCCATAGATATGTGTAGGTGTTGCTTACCTCCCTCTCTGAATAGAAAAAGAGATCTTCATGGAGTTCTCCATCAGTCAAGGCAATGATGACGCTGGCTGTCCTGTATCCTGTTTAACACAATACAGACCAGCTCAGTCCACCCTGCCTCACCCAGGGAAACACCCTCTCAATCCCAGGATTCGACCTCTTATGAGTTCAACCACCCAAAGTCAATATTATGAGGATCACCAACTTTTCTTTTGGGCCTGGAAGCGACTCCAGCATGAAGAAGGACCCTCCATGGGGACAGACTTTAGGGGTAATAGGTTTTGCTTTCGCATTTCTCAGCCTCATCTCGAAGAATGGCCAAACCTGGTGAAATGGTCACTAAACCAACATTTGGGAGTAGCACCGGTGAATCAAGTGTGATTATTTTCTGTTAGCAGACACATAACTGTTGCCCAAGCTGTGAGTAAACTCCCACCTGGGCTGTTCAGGAGTCCTTCTCACCTGCTGTAATGGACCACTTACACCACCCCTTGAAGACAGTTTGGTGAAAGTAATAGTCATCCTGATTTCCAAGTTGACTGGAAGAATTATAGCAGTTGGCAAAACCTACTAAAATTCTTTCAGTGATTTTTAGGCTTCTCATATCAATGTTCATGGTTGATTTACATTAGCAAGATTTGGTGTTGATATTGAGTCTGTTCTGTTTGTTGCAGTTTAGGATGCAACAAGAAATGGACACTTCTACAGGCCTGGGAGGAAAATCTCTAGTGTAATATTGAATCCTCTTTTTTAAGAGATTTGACTGAGATACAGAAATGCTACTCACAAAAGACAATGTACTAATAATAGCTAAAATAATAATAAAAATTTCTATGTGCTAGGCACTCTACTAAGTATATTTTATGCAGTTTTTTTCATTCAAATATAGGAAAGTTTAAATCAAACTGGTATCTTTTTTTTTTCTACACAATAATTAGTTTAATAGGATTTAGCAAGACCCAGATGTTACTCTATTCCAAGAGGGTTGACATTTCTGCTCGATTAGTACTCAAGTTAAACATTCTAACTCAGGACCACAAGCATATATGGCAAATTTCACTCCAGTAGGAATATTCTATTACCTGCAGGAAGTCCCTCTATGGTGAACAATTCTTGCTGATCCATGGGCTCTGCTGCAAGACTTAGCATGCTTCTTTTTTTTTTTTTTTAAATTATACTTTAAGTTCTAGGGTATATGTGCACAATGTGCAGGTTTGTTACATATGTATACATGTGCCATGTAGGTGTGCTGCACCCATTAACTCGTCATTTACATTAGGTATATCTCCTAATGCTATCCCTCCCCCTGCCCCCTCCCCACAATAGGCCCCGGTGTGTGATGTTCCCCTTCCTGTGTCCAAGTGTTCTCATTGTTCAGTTCCCACCTATATGAGTGAGAACATGCGGTGTTTGGTTTTCTGTTCTTGCGATATCAAACTGGTATCTTGATCTTAATGTTATGTCCAGTCACGGTAAGGAAGAGGCTTGGAGCTCAGAGAAGGACAAGAAAATTAAATTTTACATAAAAATCCAAGACTTTACTAACTTATGCAGGTCTTTACTAATTTAATGAATTCAACATGCAAAACTGTTAATGGGAATTAGACTGTGGCCATAATGGGATCTTAATTACTTTTATATAACTTTCTTGGCATCAACAGGAGAGTGGAATTTGACCCAATACATGCCACTTTTCTATGCATTCCTTGTTGGTGATGAAATGTGTATCTAAGAATTACAGATAATATCATATATGTCTTTTGAAACATGAAATAACTGAAGCACTTTTTCAGCAACAAACATGGAAAAAGTTAAATAATTCATAATGGTAGTTCATACTATAGTCTTACCTTGTCTGTTTTCATAATAAATCTGCTCACTGGCCTGAAAAACATATGAAAGAGCCATTAGACTTATAACCACTGTTTGCCACTCCAAAAACCATAGTGGATAATGGGCTCTGTTATTGAATGTGTGGCCAATTCAGTCTTGATTTCTTATGTAATTCACCCAGGCTTTGCTCCATTATCAGTGGCTGATATCCGTGTAAAGTTACCTCTCATTTAAGTAGTATACAGTCATGTGCTGCATAGCAATGTTTCAGTCAAGGACAGACTACAAATATGACAGCGGTCCCTGAAGGTTATAACGGAACTGAAAAATTCCAATCACCTAGTGATATCTTAGCTGTGGTAACACTGTAGTTCAATGCATTACCATTTCTATGTTTAGAAACAAATATCATTAGCATTACAATTGCCTACAATGTATAGTAGAGTAACATGCTATATAGGTTTGTAGTGTAGGGGCAATAGGCTATACCATATAGCCTAGGTGTATAATAGGCTATACTATCTAGGTTTGTGTAAGTACACACTGTGATGTCACAATGACAAAACTGCCTTACAGGCATTTCGTTGAAATCCTTGTTAAATGACAGATGGCTGTAGTTGTCAACATGGATCGATGTCTTATTCCTTATGGCGTAGTACTTGTTTCCCTTAAAGCTGAAGTCCCTGAAATTCTGCCTCAATCACTGAAGCTGACATCCAACAAAGGACATTTTTGGAATGGCCGGACTTGTGTGTGGTGTGAATTTGTGACTGCCAGCCAACCATTAACTAACAAACCATTCATCAGGGTCAGGGAAGGAGGAAGGGAATTTCTTTAGTTCTTTTGGCTAGAGTTATCAGTGTACAAGCTTATGGGAAGAAAATGTACTCTCTTGCTGTTGGGTGCTATTCAGCCCTCTTAATACATGTGCCTTATCTCATCAGTCACCCCATGTTGATATTTCAATATCACGCTTTATATTTGGATTTAAAGTTGTTTTAAAATTACCCTTTCAAATCCTTCATGCATGTAAGTGTCTCCTCCTGGCAGAACTTTCTGGAGTTCTTCTAGGCCTTGACGGATTTGTTCTCTGAAATCCAAAGACACTCTGTTAGTCTTATTTGAGCATTTTTTACTTTGCTGTTATAGTCATATGTACTGGTCTTCTTCTTACCTCTGTGGATACTGCTGTATAGTCCCAGTAATTCCCCAAAAGCCTATCAAAGGGAAGGCCTTTATATTATCCATTTGGGGTCAGCCATAGCACAGGATGAGTGAGATTTCAAGGATTAAGGGAAAGACTCTTCTGCAGGAATCTCCATCTGCTTGTAAACACTTTCCTTTCCCTTAACACAGTGTTTTCCTTCTACACTGGAAATGAGTCTTTAAATGCTGCTCCTGATGGGACACACAGCAACTCAGGCAACAATGCAAATGGCTCACGTGAGCCAGAAAGAGGTGAGAACCGAGAACCCAGGGAAAGGCCACCACAAGGACACAGGTGGGAGAGGGTGGCGTCCACAGCAAACACGGGTGTGCCAAAGGCAACGGAAAATAAAAGCCCAAGGAATCTCCGCTTTCCAGGACAGCCAAGAGTGTTTTCTGTGCGCTGGTGGCTGTGTTTTCTTACTTTGATTGTTCAAGGTGACAGTGCGGGCAGGAAGAGGAAGTGGGATATGGCATTGGGAAAGAGTCCAACTGGAGTGGGAAATCTAAATGACTTGGGGGCCAGATGGAATCTTTGTGGACCATTCTCTCTGGGATGTAAGAAGTCTACATTCATGTTCCTGTCTTTTAAATAGCTCCATATTGTGCCAAAAAGGGCAATAAAGTATAATTTCTGACTCACATACCTTATTCATAAACTGTAACGCTGTGAAGGGTTTGAAATTTTGCCTTCCTCCTACTGGGGTCTTTTTAGTAGTAAGGGTGGAGATGCTCTATTTAAATTAGGAAGAGAAACTCCTTTTGAATAGGAAAAAATCTAACATTTATTGAACATCCGCTATATACAAGGTAGTGACCAAAGATTTCTGATTTCATCCTCATAAAAACCACTGAAAGTGGGTATTACTGTCCTCATATTACAGGTAAGAAAACTTGGGCTCAGAGAGGTTAAGGAGAGTGGAGACTTGAAGTCAAATATACCTAACTCAAAAAAGGTTTTCTCCTCTGCAAAGCAGCCTGTAGCATTGAACAATGCTAGAGAAGTGGGAACCTTGCATCAGTGAAAGGCAATGGCAATTCCTAACACTGTCTGGGAACTTATGGCTCTGAGAACTTATGGTGCCAGACTCTGTCTAAATACATGAAATACAATCAATCAACTTAAGCCTTATGACAGCTCTTTGAGGTAGTACTATTATTACTGCCATTTCACAGATAAGAAACTGAGTCACAGAGAGGTTACAGAACTTACCCAAGGCCCATCTTACCTAAGGCACAGGTGGGATTTAATCCCAGAGGCCCTGCTCTTAATCAGTATGATAAATACTCTCCTTTTCTCTCATGTTTATCCTGGCATTGCTTGGAGGGGGAATTCTAAAGAAAATGGTATCTTCTGTTAAAACTGATATGATGGGGAGACCATGGGTGAGGGTGGATCACCAGACTGCTAGAGATTTTAAAAAACAAACTGAAAACAGCCTGTGCCTGTCCCCGCGCTGCTGATGCTTCATAGGTGGAATCTTTAATACCAAGTAACTCAGACTTCAGAAACTGACTATTGTCTTTTCAATACCCATGTATCAGACCACACACCCAGCTCCCCAAGTCAGAAACTGGAAGCCCTCCTTGATCCACTACCTTGACTTTCTTTCCTCTCACCATCACCACATTCTTTTAGTTCTGTCTTGAAATGGACTACTTCTCTGTCTCTTTGGCCAACACCATTGTCCCAGCTGCCATCATCTCTTGCTTAGCCATTGGGGTAGTCACCTGCTATCTTTTGACTGGCCTCTTGCCTCTTCTCCATTCTTTCTCCATAAGGCTGCAAGAATATCCTTAAAGTACAGATCAAACCATGGCATTCACTCTCTGGCTCAAAGCCCTTCAAGAGCAACCCATTATACCTAGGATTATATCCCAAATCCTTGTCATGACCTTCCAGTGCCTACGTGGATGGCTCTTGCCTCCCTGTGCAGCCTCATCTCACATCACTGTGCCCCCACTCTCTTGCCTTCAGCCACACTGGTCTTCCCAAGCCCCTTTCTCCAACAGGCACTTCATATCAGCAATCACTGCTGCCTGGGAACACTATTTGACCAGCTCTTCACGGAGCAAATTCTTATCCAGCCTTCAGTACTATGTTAAATGCCACTTGCTAGCCACTTGAGTAGTCTTACTTGACCTTCCTAAACGGAATTGTCTTCCTCTATTAGACTTTTTCCTGGTACCCCACAATTTTTGCTTTATAGCACTTAGGATATTTTATAACTAATAACATTTGATTATGCAATTATTCGTTCAGGTTTTATTTGTTTCAGTTTCAGACTTTAAATTCCTTGAGGACTGGGCCATGGCTGTTTTGGTCCCCACTATATCTTCTGTGCCTACTACAGTGCCTGGAACGTAACAGACATGGAATGGATGTCTCCATTGTTACTCATTCTGGGAAGAAACCATTCTGGGGCAGGGATGAGCTTCCCTTGGCCATGTGGAAGGAGGCCAAGCATGACCTGACCTGGACATTAGCCAGATCTGGTCATTGACAAGTCTGGGCCCATGTGGTGGTTAAAAATCATTCTCTATGTTGTATCTCTTACATTACCTCTAATATTCCAATAAATCCCATCAAAAGGCATACTTTAATTTCAAAGTCTGTTGTTTGGTAATGAGAAAGAGCATATATCCTGGAGGATAAAGATGAGAGCAGTGTCCCCCACCAAGGCCATGCCAGGGGCAGTGCATGGCACCAGCAATCCCCTGGCAGGGGGCAGCTCTGCCCCATGGGTTGGTAGTTTCATGAGGGTCCCAGCAGCAGAGGTAGTGGCAAGGGGACATGAAGGGGAGGCTGGGATAGGAAAATTGGGGTCTGTTTGTGAGCACACAGAATTGGCACCATGGAACCCCTCACAATAGCTGTGGGGCACTATGGGGCAGAGGGATAGTTTCTGACAGTTAGGTGGGAGAAGCTTGGATATTAAAGGTAAATATGATCTAATTCCTTGGTCATGGACTAGTGAAGTCTCGGACATTTGGGTAACACTAAAAGAGGAATATTGTGTTAAGACTTGAGATTTAAAAAGAGGGCAAAAAAAAAAAAAAGGCATCTTGGGGGTGTGGAAATATTTGTTTGGCTTCACTATATTTTTTCCCTGCCAAATAAAGTCTGGGAACTGGGGTATTTTCTCTAAGCCTATTTCCCTTTCTTTACAAGTATTTTCTTAAGGTTTGCTTTTTTTTTTTTTTTTTGTACCAGAACAATCAAAGGCTGTTTTGGAAAATGTCCTTATCCTTGATGCTTTGTATCTGGCAAGATATGAGCTCACTAGTTGCAAGTGGCGAACACAACCTCCCCATTATACCGCCCTTACTGCTCAAAAGATCAAATAACACATGACCCCATCTCCCTACTCTCTGCCCTTCTTGAAGGACCCACAACATCTAAGCAAACAAAATGGATGGTTTCATAGGAATTGTGGGTGTGTTTTAGTTCTGGGACAACAGAACTATTAATAAGGGTCTATTTTTATTTTCTCTTGGAAACTGAAGGACATTGGGAGAAAGATCTTTCAAGGGATGATAAGAACCTCTCTGAGGACTTGGTTATTACCAAGTGAAATGTTATCTTCCTGGGAAATGAAAGGGGCAGGGCATCCTATGAAGATAGGCTGCTATTACAGAGCCCCTGTTTTCCTTGGTGATTTCACATGTCTGCCAGTGTTCCTACTTAGAAGCTAAGGGTTTTAGGCCACATGTTTCGTGTTCCTTTTGCAACTCCTGCTACACTTAATGATTGGCATCAAGCAGGTGACTGTCGAATGAATGATTCCAGTTTGGGTGCGTTAACCCATCATTCATTATTGGCCACTGCTATTTGTTGAGCATACACCATGTACCCAGCACTATGCTGGTTTGCAGGGGTAGAAGATGGGAAGAATCAGTCACAACGTCTTCTGGGCTTTCTGTTGTTCTAGGAATTTCTCTACTCTTCATGATTACTTTCTGGGATTCTGGTTGTGTTATGACAGTCTGATAACTTTGCTGATGAAAACATTAAAAGATGAACACAGAAGAAAAAAAATTAAATAAAAAAAAAATAGCCGGGCATGGTGGTACATGCCTGCAATCCCATCTACTAGGGAGGATGAGGCAGGAGAATCACTTAAACCCAGGAGGCAGAGGTTGCAGTGAGCCAAGATCACGCCATTGCACTCCAGTTTGGGCAACAAGAACAAAACTCCGTCTCTAAAAAAATAAATAAAAGAAAGAAAGAAAGAAAGAAAATTTAAATAAAAGACGGACACATACAGAATGTCAAGAAGTGCTTCAACAAGCCTTTATCCAGAGTATTCTACTGAGGTTTCCACTGCAAAATCTTCCTTAGGATTCTGCAGTGGCTACCACATTTTGGTTCTATAAAAACAACCTCCATCATCATCCAAAAATAACCTAACATCAGCTCTGCATTGTCAGCTTCCTAGTCTTCTTGTGAAAGACCTTTATCATTTCTGGTACTCTTCCTTCTTCTTTCTTTATTTCAAATTTGTTTTTGTGGATCTAGTTTACACCTGGTATCATTTTCCTTCTGTGGAATTGGACTCTTCTCAAATGCTTTGCAGTTGTTGGCTTTGGATCTCAACTTATACAGTAAACACCTATCACTATTTATTACCACTAATGCTACTCTTGGAACATTTCCAGATGACCTTATGGCTCCAATTGTTGACTACAAGAAAACAGTGTAGTGAACGGGAGAACACAGATTAATTAAAGACATTTTGCTGTTACTTTAGGAGTTATTAAATTCTACAACCAACTGTAATCATTTGTTTACAATGTATATAAAACATAGTCTCTTTGAGACTTTTACGTAAGGATAGACCAACATGATTAATTTAATATCAAGATGCACGCTGAACCAAAGCTCCTCTTATGTACTTTTAAGTGAAATAAAATTTATACACAGTAACCTGCCCAGATATTTGTTCATTTCCCTTATAATTGTTGAATATATTTCTATAAAATTGTTTATAATATTCCTATATTATATTTTAACATTTGTAGGATCTGTAGTAATATTCCTTTTCCTGATATTATCTGTAAGTTGTATTTTCTCTCCTTTTAGAAAAAGCACTCCTTTTTTTTTTTGAGATGGAGTCTTGCTCTGTCACCCAGGCTGGAGTGCAGTGGCACTCCAGCTCACTGAAACCTCTGCCTCCCAGGTTCAGGTGGTTCTCCTACCTCAGCCTCCTGAGTAGGCGCCTGCCACCACACCTGGCTAATTTTTTGTAATTTTGGTAGAGATGGGCTTTCACCGTGTTAGCCAGGATGATCTCAATCTCCTGACTTCGTGATCCTCCCGACTCGGCCTCCCAAAGTGCTGAGATTACAGGCGTGAGCCACTGCTCCCAGCCCAGAAAAATCACTCTTACCAGTGGTTTATCAATTTATTCTTTTCAAATACTCAATTTTGAGCTTTGTGATTTTCTCTATTATTTGTCTTCTTCTACGTCTATTTTCAGTTTTATTGATTCAGTTATTATTTTCCTTTCCCTACTTATTTTGGGCTTAATGCATTCTTTCTTTTTACTTTTTCATTGGTTTTAAATCATTTAAACTTTTCTTCTTTTCTAAGGAAAACACGTAAAGTGTTATATTTACCCTAGGTATGTGACTTTAGCTGCATCCCACAAATGTTGATATGTTGGGTTTTCGTTTTTTGTTGGATATGTTTTCTAATTTCCCTTGTGATTTTTCTTTAACCTATGGATTGTCTTTGACACACAGATTTTCTTCGATAACTTTTTATCTCTAGTAAATACTTTTTATGTTGAAGTCGGCTTTGTCTGATATCCATTCCAACTTTTTATGATTGGCGCTTGCACAGTGTATCTTTTTACATTCTTTCACTTTTAGTCTATCACCATATTTATATTTAAAGTGTCTCTTGTAAACCATATATAATTGTATATGGTGGACTGTTATACTAATGTCCCCAAAGATTACCCCTCCTGTTGTATGGTCCCTGTATGGTCTCCTCCCATACTGGCTCTGCATGTGGCCATGTAACTTGCTTTAGGCCACAGGACATCTGTAAATATGACAAAAACTAAGACTCTATTAGCACATGAATATTAGAGTTTGTTTTGTTGGACTGTGGCAGCCACCATGAGGGAAAACCTGGTCTTTTCAACTCCTTGAGAAGGAAGGACCATATTGAGAGAGAGATCTTCAGCTGTTCCAGATGCATTATATTTCCCAGCTGAGCCTAATCCCCAGCTGATCCTATATATAAGCTGCATAAATAAGTCCAGGTGAAATCAGCATAAGAAATTATTGTTTCAAGCTGTAATATTTGGGGTATATTTTATGCAGTAATAGATCAATGATATGCTGGATCTTGCCTCTTTAGCCAGTGTGACATTCTCTGCCTTTTATCTGGAATCTTTAGTTCATTTTACATTTAATGTAAGTCTTGGCATGGTTGGGTTTGAGTCTACCATCTTGCTATCCCGCTATTTGCTTTCTAATGGTCACTTCTGTTCTTTGTTTCTCCTTTCCTATATTATTTTGCATTGATCATGTACTTTTTGGTATTTCATCTCGTATCATCTATTAGCTTTTTAAAAATGTAAAGCTAAAGGTCTTGTCTTTTTTAAAGCAGTTGCTCTATGAATTATAATATGCATCCTTATTTTATCACAAGCTACTGTAAGTTAATATTAGCTTACTTCTCATATAATAGAAAAACCTTTTAATATTATATTTCTGTATAGTTCCCTCTTATCCTTTGTGTTATTTTATTTCTCTGTTTGTAACAAATCCCAAAATAGTGTTATTTCTGTCTTAGTCAATTGTCTTTTATGAAAGATGAAATGATAAAAAATAACCTTTTATATTTACCTAAATATTTATCATTCCTGGTACTCTTCTTTCTTCTTCTTTCTTTCTTTTAAATTTGTTTTTGTGGATCTAGTTTATGCCTGGTATCATTTTCCTTCACCCTAAATAATTCCGTTAGCATTTTTTTTCATAGTGCAGATTTGCTGATGATGATTCTCTTACGCATTTTCCCCCTTCTGAAAATGTCTTAACTCTGCCTTTGATATTTTAACTGGATATAGAATTCTAAGTTGATTTTTTTCTTTTATCTCTTTAAAGATATTGGACCTTCATTTTCTGGATTGCATGATTTTTTTCCTAATAAAAAGTAAGTTATTATTTTTAACGTTGTTTCTCTTTAATATATCTTTCCTCCTTTCCCTCTGGCCGCTTTTAAGAGTTTTCAGAAACTTGACTATGATATACTTAGGTGATGCTTTCTTTGCATTTGTCCTGCTTGAGATTCTTTGAGCTTCTTGGATCTGTGTGTGGATTATGTTTGGTATTCCAATTACACAAATACATGTTATCAAGTAGTATAGATCACTTGATATTCTCCCATAAGTCACAGGACTGCTTCATTTTCTCCCTCCAGCCCTCAAACTGTTCCAGAAAGGGAAATTATCAGTTTGGATAATTTCTATTCACTTGTTTTTAAATTTATTAATCCCTTGTCTGTGGTGTTCAGTCTGGTTTTAAGCCCATCTGAAAAATTTTTTATTTCACATAATGTATCTTTCAGTTCCACAGTTTTCACTTGGTTCTTTGAGTTTTCTTGTTTTAATTTCTGATGACCCATATCTTCCCCCATTATATTCACCTTTTCCTGTAAATTATTTAACCTATTTATAATAGTTGCTTAAAAGTCCCCTGTCTGTTAATTCAAATAACTGAGTCATCTGTGGTTTGTTTCTATTAGCTATGTTTTTCTTTATTGTGTGTAATATTCCTGTGCTTTTTCCCATTTTTCATAATAGTTTACATTTCAGTCACTGAGTATAAAAAAGGCAGTGGAGACTTCGTTATAATATTGATTTGCGTTGTCTACTCACTGCAGAGCGTAAGCCTTTTATTCTTTGTGAGCTAGGATGAGGGGCTGATCATTAGATTCCTCCTTGAGTCAGGGTGAGCTTGGGCTGGGCTGCACCTTTTGTTAGATTCAAGGTCCCTGTTATTAGGCCAACTCCTGGACTTTTGCCCTGCCCTGCCTTTGTGATCTTCTCAGTATTTGAGTTGGTAGATGGCTAGGTGCAGCTTCAGATATTTTTGCTTGACCTTTGTATTTCACTCCGGTAGGACTCCAGAATCCAAGCACAATGGGAATCCACCTAATTATGTGATTTCTCTCTACTTTGCAGGCAATTCCTCCACTGCTGCTTTCTTGGAAAAATGCAGAAGTGTGGGTGAGGGGGGATAACTTAGGCTGAGAGATTTCTTTTTCATTTCAGATTCTAATGCCTCCTTCTGGCACACATGGTTATATAAGACTCAGTTGACTTTTCCTTATCCCTGCAGAGTCTCTGTCTATGGCAGACCCACTCCTCCAATTACCCAAACCTAGACCAGGCATCCACCTTTAAGTGTGGAAGCTTCTGCAGAAGCTTCTCTGCTTAGCTGTTATATAAAGGGTTTGTTTCTCTCTAATTCAGTTAATCAGTGCTTCCTGCATCTCTACTAGCCTCAAGGAAACATAGGAATTTTATTTTGTCTGGGCTTTTCTGGTTGACCATGGAAATGAAGGCTTTTCACATCTCTGAATATCATAAACAGAAGCAGACATACTTTACAGTTCTTTCCTAAATGTCTGTGACTACATATTTGTGTCAAATCAGAAAGAAAAATACTAGATGCTGACTACCAGCATACAAATATACTCTAGTATCTCTTATCTTAAAAAAATTTTTTTAAGTCCTCTTTGATCCCACATCTCCCTCTAGCTACTGACCTATTTATCCACATCTCTCTTTATGACACAGCTTCTTGAAACTTGTCTCCTCACTCCCTGTCTTTTCTGGTGGGGTCCTTCTTCAAATGGTTAGTGATCTTTGGCTGTCTGTCCATATCAAATGAATGAGACTAAAAGCTTTGTTGGAAGCTCTGCATGCACGGTGGGCATGCTGATTGATGAACCACCAGTTTTTTTTTTTTTTTTAACAGTTTTTTGTTGTTGTTGTTGAAGACCCTCAAATATCATTGTATGTGTATGTATTTTTCCCTCTAAGACATTTATTTCTACAGAGAAGTAGTTTTCAAACTCTTTTCTTAGATTTTAAGTCTGAAATTGGACAAGGAAGAAGGCTGGAAGTAGCAACATTTGTTCTGCAGATGTCTCTATAATTTCTCTGTGCCTGGTGTCCCTGACTATGAAACCATTCTTGTGCAATTTTGTCAGAAAATATGCTTCCCCTCTCTGGTGGAGGAAAAGAAGGGATAATTTTCAAACTATAGTGGGAGGGACGGATGGTTCTGAAAGTTGAAGAGCTTAGGTAAACTTTTAAACAATCAATATTCCAGTTTCACTCTCTAACCCTTCCTTGCCTTTTGCAATATCCAGGTTTTGAGCTTTCTAGGATTCTACAAGGCTACATGGCTTATTAATCTTCAGTATTTCCTTCCACAGGATTATATTTGACTTTTCTCCACAGTGCCACATCATTTGCCATTCTTCATTCCCTTCTATTCTTACATGTGGTGTTTTTATGGTTTAAATATTTCTCAGTTTCCTCAAAGATGGTCTTTATGCTTTTGTTTCAAGTTTTCCTGGTTTGGGGTTGGCTTTTTGAGAGAAAGGGGAAAACATTTTAACTTATTAAAATTTTTTATTTATTTTAATTTAAAAATATCGTTTTAAAATCGGAAGTCCTCATTTTTTAACCCACTCTGCTCTGACTTTTGTCTCCACAACTCTGCCTCTGCTGAAACTGCTTCTAGCAAGGTCCTCTACGTTACCAATCCAGTGGTCACCTCTCTGGCTTCATCTTCCTCAACCTCTTTCCGCATAAGACACAGTTGACCTCATTCATTAAGCAACGCTTTCTTCTCTGAAAGATTTGAGAGTAGATTTGTGTTTCATGGCATGAATTCCATTACACCATACTCTCTCCATCTACCTCACCATCTGTTCCTTCTCACATTTCTATGTGAGTTGTTCCACCTCATCTAGAACTCTAAAAATTTGAGTTCTGGCTCCAGAACTCAGTAAGATCAGACCTGTTTTACAAGGTCACCTCATTCTTCCATGACTTCAGAGCCAAACTCCATCAAAGAAGCATGAGCTTTGGAGGAAGACAGACTCAGGATGAAAATCTTGTTCTACCTTGTGCTGGGTATGTCAGCTAACCTCCCTGAACTTTAGCTTTTTCAAAGTAAAACAAAGGTGTGGAACGCTAAGATCCACCAGATTTCTTCCAGCTTAGAATACTGCATTTGATTTGAACTGGGAACCAAAGAGCAAGCAGAAATAGAACCTGGCTATCTTCAGGGAACTGGAGAGGACACACTTGGCAGACAGGAATAGTCCGTGATGTGACACAGGATCCAGTGCAGAGCCTGAAGTGAAGCTGACAAAGAGGCGCCCATCAGGGAATTTTTAAAGGTTGCAGCATAAGCTGGCATAGAAGGTAAGAGTGATGGTTTAACCACAGGACAAGATGAATTTGTCTAAACTCTTCTTTACACAACTCTATTTTCATTGGTCACACATTTGTGCAGTAATTTCACCTTGTGGTTTTCTATGGCACCATCTGGCTTTTGAAATAAACCCTGTGAGACCTTCACATACCTTAAGACTTAGCAATTTAACTCCTGGTTATCTATAGGTATACCTTGGATATATTGTGGATTCTGTCCCAGACCACCAAAATAACGTGAATATTGAAATAAAGTGAATCTCACAATGTTTTTGGCCTCCTAGTGCATATAAAAGTTATGTTATACTATATGGTAGTCTATTAAGCATGTAATAGTACTATGCCTTTAAAAAATACATACTTCAAATTAGCCGGGCATAGTGGCAGGCGCCTGTAATCCCAGCTACTCAGGAAGCTGAGACAGGAGAATCGCTTGAACCCAGGAGACGGAGGTTGCAGTGAGCTGAGATCATGCCATTGCACTCGTTTGGGCAACAAGAGCAAAACTCCGCCTCAAAAAAAAAAAGTGCACACTTCGATGAAAAATGCTTTATTGCTAAAGATTGCTAATGATCATCTGAGCCTTCAGTGAATCATAATCTTTTTGCTGGTGGAGGGTCCTGCCTCAATACTGACGGCTACTGACTGATCAGAGTGATGGTTGCTGAAGGTGGGGTGTCTGTGGCAATTTTTAAAAATAAGACAACAATGAAGTCTGACCCATCAATTCACTCTTCCTTTCAAACAAAATTTCTCTGTAGTATGTGATGCTCTTTGATAGCATTTTACCCACCATAGAACTTCTTTCAAAACTGGAGTGAATCCTCTCAAACCTTGTTGCTGCTCTATCAACTAAATTTATGGAATATTCTAAGTCCCCTGTAATTTCAACAATGTTCATAGCATCTTCACCAGCAGTAGGTTCCATCTCAAGAAACTACTTTCTGCTCATCTTTAAGAATCAAGTCCTCATGAGTTCAGGTTTTATCATGAGATTGAAGCAATTCAGCCACATCTTCAGGCTCCACTTCAAATTTTGGTTCTCTTGCTGTTTCTACCACATCTGTGGTTACTTCCTCCACTAAAGTCTTGAACCCCTCAAAGTCAGTTGTGAGAGTTAGAATCAACTTCTTCTAAGTTGCTGTTAATGTCAATATTTTGGCCTCTCCTGCATGAATCACAAATGTTCTTATTGGCATCTACAATAGTGACTCCTTTCCCAAAGGTTTTCAATTTACTTTGCCAAGATCCATCCGAGGAATTACTATGTATGGCTATAGACATGCATTTCTTAAATAATAAGACTTGAAAATCTAAATTACTCATTGATCCATGGGCTACAGAATGGATGTTGTGTTAGCAGGCATGAAAACAACATTAACCTCCTTGTACATCTTTATCAGATAGCTTAGGTGACCAGGTGCATTGTTAATGAGTAGTAATATTTTGAAAAGAATGATTTTTCTTTCAAGAAGTAGGTCTCAACAGTGGGCTTAAAATATTCAGTAAACCATGCTGTAAACAGATGTGCTGTCATCTGGGCTTTGTTGTTTCCTTTAGAGAGGACAGACAGAGTAGATTCTGCATCATTCTTAAGGGCCCTAGGATTTTCAGAATGATAAATGATCATTAGCTTCAACTTAGAGTCACCAGCTACATTCACTCCTTACAAGAGGGTTAGCCTGTCCTTTGAAGATTTGAAGCCAGGCTTTGACTTCTTTCTATCTATGAAAGTCCTAGATGGCATCTTCTTCAACAGAAGGCTGTTTCGTCTCCACTGAAACTCTGTTGTTTAGTGTAGCCACCTTCACCAATGATCTTAGCTAAATCTTCTGGGTAACTTGCTGCAGCTTCTCAATCAGCACTTGCTACTTTGCCTTTTATGTTATGGAGATGGCGTCTTTCCTTAAACCTCATGAGCCCACATCTGCTAACTCCAAACGTTTTCTGCAGCTTCCTCCCCTCTCTCAGCCTTCTAGAAATAAAGAGTTAGAGCCTTACTCTGCATTAGGCTTTGGCTTAGGGAATGTTGTGGCTGTTTTGATCTTCTATCCAAACCACTAAAGTCGGCAATAAGGCTGTTTTGCTTTTTAAACATTTGTGTGTTCACTGGAGTAGCACTTTTTGTTTCCTTTAGAAACGTTTCCTTTGCATTCACAACTTAGCTAACAGGCACAAGAGGCCTTGCTCTTGGCCTGTCTTGGCTTTTAACCTGCATTCCTCACTAAGCTTAATCATTTCTAGTTTTGAATTTAAAGTGAGGAACTTGCAACTATTCCTTTCACTAGAGCACTTGGAGGCCATTGAAGTGTTGTTAACTGGCCTAATTTCAATATTGTTGTATCTCAGGGAATAGGGAAGCCCAAGGAGAGGGAGAGGGAAACAGATGGGGGAACAGCTGGTTGATGGAGCAGTAAGAATATACACATTTGTCAGTTAAGTTTGCTGTCTTATATGTGTGTGGTTTGTGGCACCCCAAAACAAGGACAGCAGATAGTAACATCAAAGATGACTGATCACAGATCACCATAACAGATATAATAATAATAATGAAGGTTGAAATATTGAGAGAATGACCAAAATGTGACAAGGAGACAGATAATGAGCAGATGCTTTTGGAAAAATTGTTCCAACAGACTTGCTCAAATCATGGTTGCCATGAACCTTCAATTTGTAAAAAACATAGTACCTGCAAAGTGCAATAAAGCATAGTACATAAAGAAATTCTTGCTTTTGCCCACCTTACCCTCAACAGGAGGCAAGTATAAGCATGTTCATTTCTGCTTTGTTTAACTAATGTTGATTGAACACTTACTATGTGCCTGCATTGTTAACCCTTCCAACAGTTCTGTGAAGTGGGGATCATCATTGTATTCACTTTATAGATTAAAAGAACAGAGGCACAGAGAGGTAAGGAACTTGCCTATGGACTCAGACCACATAGTATTATCTCCCAATCAACAGTACAAGAGAATAAACAAATGCCCCACTCCCTCACCATTTGTCTTAATTTCGCCATCAAGCCCTCACACAACTAAAAGAACAGTACCTCAAAATGAAATGAATCCAAGTTCTTTCAAGCACTAAATATCTTAAGACTCTTTCTCCTTGTTGCTTTTAAATTTAGAAAAGGCCTTTAGAACTATGTCTCTTGGTAATGGCAGCCTGTAATCATTCTGCTCCAGGAATCAAGTGATGTCTTCAGAGTATGTCATTTTCCCCTGTGACACTAATAGCAAAACCACACTCTCAACCAAACCAAAGGATGACTGAGAGGGAGAGAGACATGTGGTCTCTTGGTTTCTACTCAGCAGTTGCAGCCAAGTGTTCTTGGCTTCCATTCTACCTCCTCAAGCAATAAGTAAGATACTCAACCTCTTACCCCCATCTGTGAAATGCTGATGCTACCTCTTTACCTCTCTGTGAGGAGTATTTCCAAGCTCCAGTTTCCAAAAGCCCACGAAGATGAAATGTGTAGAGGGTATAGGCTGCCTCGGGGAACTGTTTTCTTAAAGATGTCAGAGGGTTTGAGTGATGAATTGCGTATGCTTGGATTTGTTTTAAGTTTAAAACTGTACATAATAGTAAAATCATGGGAAATCCTACAGTATAGTAATTAAGAATATGAACATTGGGATCGTGCTTTTTGAGTTCAAATTCAGGTTCCTACACTTTCACATTACAGTGGCCATGAGCTTTCTCCGCCTTGATATCCCCATCTTTGATAATACATATAATAAATGCAATTCTCAAAACTACCAAATTAGGTAGATACTATTATTTTCTCTGATTATAGATGAGGAAAGTATACGAGGCTACTGGTATATAATAAGCCCTTAATAAAAGATTATATTTAGATATACACACATACGCATATGTATGTACATACACATATTGGTGGCTTCCATTTGAATATTACACAGACAATCAACAAAATAATACATGCAGAGGCAGTATGTACTGGGTAGCTTTGTAATGTAATAGAAAAATCACTGGGTTTAAACTTTTTAATTTTGCGAGTTAAAAAAGAGGTGCTGCCAGTGGGTATATGAATGAATTTGAGCAAAGAATTCTGTCTCTCTGGGAATCATTTTCCTCAGCAGTAAAATGAGGTCAGTGGGTTGGATAAGATATAATAATTTTTTGACTCATAGTTGTTCTGTTATGCTATGTTTTTTAATCTTGCAAAGTTTGGAAGAAAGGTGAAATTTCCAGTCAAAGATAATGATCTTGGTCTGCATATTTTAACTGTTGCTTCTTTTTCCAAATTTCTGTGGAAATAGCTAACTGGTATAGTAGAGAAAATGTTTCTTCACTGCTGAAAAATAGGCAAGGATGCCAGAAACTTCGAATTTCTGCATGATGTGGAGCTGCTGAGGTCAGAGTGAGGGAAGGACCCACCATCCTGGGACCCTAGAGCACAAGAAGAAAAGCCTGGAGGATGGCAGGGAAGTGAAGGAAGCTAGTTCTTAACACAGTGATCCAGCATCTACACCTGACCATCTTCTTTTAGCTTCAGCTTCCTCTTTGTCTTGGAAAGACTGCTGGGTTTCTACTCTGCCTAAGATAAAATTATGCTACATATAAATGTTCTCATTTTCCTTAGCCTGAGCTCTTAACATTTTCAGCAAGGATCTTGCATGATCTGCTGCAGAACTTTTCCCAAATCCCAGTACTGAAAAGTCCATGTGGTTCCATTTTTAAGTCACTACACTCAGAAAAAGTCTCAGCAGTTGGGAAGAAGAGGACCAGTTTTAGCAATTTGAGAAAATATTCCCCTTTGAAATAAAGTCATATAAAAAATAAGGGAGCACATATAACCGATTCTAATTTATATTTATGTTGAAGATGTACCTTCAACAGCAAAGTCATACACAGGTGGAAAAATTTAGGAACAGGAAAGTATTCATAGGGATGAAAGATATTAATTATCAGTTGAAAAATGCAATGGAAGCAGTGAAAAGTAAGCTGGGTGACTGTGAAAACAGAAAAAAAGCAAAATAAACAACTTAGACTGGTAATTACAGGACCTGAATGAAACATTCTCTCAGACGTCAAAGAAAAATAATAGAAAGATTAAAAAGTTAGACTATAGAGAGATATTGGATAGATTCAAGAATCGAAAGGACAGAAGAAATGTTAATCACAAGAGGCACAGAAGAAAAATGTTTTAAGCTAAAAAAAGTGTATTAAGTCTTCAGATAGAATGGCTCAAGTACTATACAAAGTACTGTACAAAATCAATGAAAGGACTATACCTGGAAATATTCTGCTGATATTTTAAAAAATATGTATGATAAAGAGAAAAGTTCTATAAGCAGCCAGGAAGAGAAAACAGGCTACCCATATAGGAGAGATATATTAAATTGGTATCTCTCCTTTCTAATACATGCAAGTTGACTATGTCTTTAGAAAACGTAGGGGGAAAGATAGTTAAGATACAAGAACTTTATATTCAATGGAAATATTTACCTGGAGGTGAATACAAAAAAATTACCACTTAGTGGTAATAAATAGTGACTTAGAAGTCTTAATATTCACATATTCTTCAGGAAAATCTTACCTAAAAAAAAGACTCAGCAAACTGAGGAATTAAAAATATATAATTAAAATTTAAGTACTGGAAAGGAATTATGTGTGTGAATGTGTGAATGTATTCATATATACTCAATGAAATCAGTAAATCTTAGAGTAAGTTTAAATAATTATTGTTGATACGTTTATAGAATACAATGCAAATATTTTTTAAAAGAAATTCAGCAAGAAGAATCAGTAGATACTTATTCAGTTCTTGTCACTATCAAGGCAAGCAAAATTCATTGGCAACTGTTACTAGGATGCAAATTATACTTTTCAAATCATTGAAAAATTACACAAAAATCAACGAAAGTAAAAAATAAATGAATGAAAAAGATAGCAGGAAATTCAAACAAAATTCAAGTTTAATAATATTAATTTTGGGCAAAGGATATAAAGCCAAAAGCACTAAAGGTGACAAAAAGATTATTTTATATTGATTAGATTACAGGTATGAGCCATTGTGCCAGGCCCATTAGGAGAGCTTTTGATTTAAAATTTTTACACTGAGAGGTCAAAGGAAACAAAGAAAGATATAACTATTTTGATACAGCAAAAGGGTATTTAACATAACAACTATCTCAGATAAAAAAATGTTAATAATCTTGCATTTGAAGAATCCTTCCTTAACAAAGTAGATAAAATTTATGAAGTTAGCATCCAATAAAATGCATAATTGTAAAACCGAACTGGGAATTAAAGTCTGAAAAGTTTAGAATGTAAGAAGATACACAGGAAGATATACTAGCTATAAATATTAGAAAAAAGGATAGAATTAATCACAGATACTACAATCACCTTATTGGAAAACTACTTAAAAATTAATTAGAAAACTATTAGAACTAATAAAATGTTTCATTAAAGTGGTAGTATAAGAGGGTGGGGGTGGTGGCTCACACCTGTAATCCCAGCACTTTGGAAGGCCAAGGTGGGCGGATTATTTGAGGTCAGGAGTTCGAGACCAGCCTGACCAACATGGTAAAACCCCATCTCCACTAAAATGCAAAAATTAGCCTGGTGTGGCGACGTGCACCTGTAATCCCAGCTACTAGGGAGGCTGAGGCAGGAGAATCACTTGAACTCGGGAGGTGGGGGTTGCAGTGAACGGAGATCGCGCCACTGCACTCCAACCTGGGTGACAGAGCAAGACTCCCTCTTAAAAAAATAAAAATAATAAAAGAAATAAATCTACCAAAAACCTGTTGGAAACCTATTGTTTTCCCCAAAACTAATATTTCTGAAGATTTTTTCTTGGCAGGGGATGAGGATGGGGGCTGCATGCATATTCTCTCCTACAGAAAACCCACTGACATGCACATTTTTGTAAATCATTTTATGGAGTTTGATAGAAGCCCATGGATCACAAACTATAGGTTCACCAGTCAAGAGTGAAAATGGCAGCTGGGAGAATACAACAGCAAAGCATTTCTTTCACAGTGGAGGCGAGACTTAAGATGCCTGGGAAAAAAACGTTGACAATTAGACTGCTGAGTTAATCTGTATTTTTCACACAGTTCGAGTGAAAATCCCAGGGATATCTGGGAACATAAAAAATTATTTAAAATGTATGTGGTTGGAAAAATCCAGTAAAGACCAAGGAGATTTTCACCCAAGATTAGAAATGAGGATAGATTGGTCCTCCAGATGTTAAAACTAATTAAAACAATGTGATCCAAGTATAGTAACAGACAGAAAAACAGAACAGAATAGAAAACCCAGTAATAAACCCAAGCCTAGCAAAGAGTTTAACTGTTCAAGTTGCTGGTAAAAGATTATTACACAATGGTGTGGGAAGAACTGGCTAATCAATCGGAGAAAGAAACACTGGACGTTGACCTTGTACCTTACATCATAATAAATTCTAGAAGAAGTACCAATTTAAATAAAAAAGAATAAAAAATACTACAAGGAAAGGTAGTAATAAAAAGAACAATGGCAGCCCAATTACAATTATAAACAGGGGTGCTAAATTTCTAAATAATATTAAAAAACCAGAATTCAGATATACATTGAAAGACTACATCATAAGCAAACGTATACGGAAATACTAGAATAATCCAATATTTAAAAATGTTTTTTATGACATTCACTGCACTAGTAGGTAAAAGAAAAATATCACCATCTTAACAGAAGGCAAAATTGCATTTGATTAAATTGAGCATCTATTTTTTAAATGAATAGTTGAACTTCCTTGATACAGTCCTATTTCCAAATGATGATACATTTGAAGTATTTCAATTAATGTAAGAACAAGACTCTCCTTGGAGTTTCCAGGGACTCATAGGCAGTAGTTAACATCATTTTATTCTAATAGTACTTAAATTGACATTGTACACTCTATTATACTAATGAAGTGACCTGCAAACTTTGTTACAGTCTATCAACTATTTAAACTGATGAAGCCAGGAAATCTCGGAAGAGCAACATGATACAATACAAAGCACAGGAGTTGGACCAAATTTAGAAACCAGAATCAGAATACTAGTTCGGCAGATTACTAGCTATTTGACCTCGGCAGGTTACCTAAACTTTTTGAGCCTCAGTGTCCTTATCTGTAAAACTGAAGTAACAGCAGCCAAGATAGAGTATACTTGCTACTGCCTATATCACCTGCTGATTACAACAGAAAAAGCAACCAAATAGACTGGAAAGTAAACAAAACTGGTGGACTGGGGAGGAAAATTTAAACCTAGAGAAATGACCCACACTGCCATGAGGTCCAGAATTTCCCCCGCCCCCAACTCAAGTAGCTGCAAACTCCCCAGATATGGTGACAGACAAGTTTATAGATTCAAGAAGCTCTGCAAAGTCAAAATAGGGCACCCTGAAAGAAAACCATACCCACACAAATAATCAAACTGCTAAGAACTAAAAAAGAAGAAACTGTGAAAACAGAGAAAAATGACACATTCCATATGTAACAATGATTCAAATGACTGCATAGTTCCTTCCCATTAGAAAATAGAGCAACAATGGTTATATGAGGATAAATAAAAAATGATATATAAAGTGCTTTGCAGATAAAAAGACACAAATCATAGGCATTATTATTCTAATTGGAGTTTCTTTACTATATCTTAACACATTATATTTATTTTCCATTCTATTTTTTCATCTTCTTATAGCTTTACCCTAGGTCTATTTGATCCCAAGAAGTGAATGCAAATACAGTCATTCCTCGGTATAGGCAGAGGATTGGTTCATGATCCCTGAGTATACCAAATCCATGCACTCAAGTCTTGCAGACAGCCCTGCAGAACCTGCATATACTAGAAGTCAGCCCTCCACATATGTGGATTTTGCATCCCGTGAATACCATATTTTTGATCTGCATCTGGTTGAAAAATACCTGTGTACAACTGGACCCATTCCGTTCAAAATGTTGTTCAAGGATCAACCGTATATCTTTGATATTATTTCTTTTGATTTACCCAAAACCTTTTGCTGAAATGAAAGTCTTTGCCAATTCATGTCTTGCTTTTGAACACATTTTTTCTTAATTCTATAATGTCCCTCAAGTATTATACAGGTATCTTAATGGACCCTTTACTGTTTTATAGGGATAGTGTGAAGATCAAGTGAAATAGAAAAATATAAATTCCTGTGACCAAATAAAACACTGCAAGTCATATATTTCAGAAGCAGTACTAGCTTGGAAGATCTGAAAGCCTGATTCTTTTAGCCAGTCTCCTGAGAAAGAGTTTCAGAGAGATCTTGCCCACATTTCTTCCATAGGCTGATGAGGTTGGGGGTGTGTCCATAAACCACGCTGTGCTTTGCCAGCTGACGTAGGCCAAGCAGTCACCACATGAAATCCACACAGCCTTCAGCAAGGCATTTTTGGCTGTTGTTTGATGCCCATTTGACCGATACGAAATGCTGCTTCCAGCAAACCAGGGACTCTACCCTCTGTTTTCTCTTCAGAACAGGAAACTAGCAGTAGTGACGTTAAGTTACACAAAAACTAGATTCCAAGTAGATTTGGAGGATGACTAATCTCAACAAGCATAACAAACCACAATGAGTCTGGAAGACTTGGCATTCTGATAGTGTTTATAAATCCCTGACCCCTCTGCCCCCCGTCAACTTCCCAGAAGCTGTGAGCATTAGCACACAAAGCACCTGCAAGGGATGTGTGAACCTGGTCTCTTGGCCAAACTCCTATGCATGGGGCATGTAAGCCAGCATGAAGCTGTACTAGGAAGCCTTGGGTTGTAGGAGGATGTGAAGAACAGGTGAGAGGGGTGTTTAGCTCCCCATTGCGGAACAAAAAACATCTCTGCATAAAGGATGGCATCATCTAAAGACTGAGCAAGATGAGGAGTCTTGAGATGGCTAGAGACACTTTGTCAGAGCTTCTTAAAATCCTTGGCCAGTATTGAAGGCAAGTCACACTAGGGTCTTGGATTTTGTGATTCTCTGTTGAACAGAAGGCAGCAAGGTAAACTGGAAAGAATGTGGAGCCTGGGTCTGGTCTGGGTTTTGTTTGCTATTCTTGGGAAGGTGATGTGGCCTCAGTTTCTCCTTCTGTTAATAAGGGATCAGAAACTCCTGTTTTTTGAATGGGGTTTTTGTGCATCTCAAATGAAATGCATGCATATAGTAGATCAGGTTGAAGGAGAAACAGAATCTTAAAATTCCTACATGGTACTGAGTACACTTTTTGTTACAGATGGGGAACAAAGCTGTGGAAAAAAAAATAGGGACTAGCTCAAGTTTGCTGACTTCAGCCAGAAAATTTTCCTCTATCTTGTTAGTCCTAAATTCATTTCTATAAGAATGTTAGAGAATAAAGTCTTCCTGCCCTCCCTGTACTGGCCCTTCTTCCTTTTCTTTTTCCAACATTTCCATATGTGAGTCTCCCAATAATCCCACATGTGTCCCCCATGGTGCTTCTCTCATGTGGACCATCTCACTATTTAAAAAGTGTACAATTTCATAAACGGGGGTAAACTATCCTCTCCACTCTCTAGTATACCATCCTAACTGCGAATAAATGACATGAGTCTGTTATTGCTAGTTTTCATATGCAAGTAAAATGTGGCAAAACCTAAAATATTTTTGTTAAGCTGGGTCTACCTAGTTTAACTACTTCTTTGTGTCAACAACATTCTTTTATACTTGATTTAAATTTCCTTTTATTTTGTGGTACCATAAGCCCTCCCTTTCTACTCCGTGCCTGGGTAATTATGAATAATAAATATTTCAAGCTCTTACCTGTCTCACAGTGCACTTATATCTCTGAAACCTTAACCTAAAATAAGTCCAATTTAAATAAAGGAAAATATAGTCCCCCAAGAATATCATTTGCCAACATTTCGCTCCAAGTTAGCAGATGAAGTCAACAATCAAATGTGAGATTTATCTTAATGTAATTTCATCATTTATAAAATTTCACCAATATCAGGACATTCTATCAAAAGTAACTGAAGATTAAACTAGCAGTAGGACCCATGTGCCCATATGTAAGATTAAAAATTTAGGGTAAAAGAAGGAGCTATTAGATTTAAGTGATCAACAGGTCAAGGCTGGCACCAGATCACAAATCTTAGGGATACTTAGGAAGTGACGGACTTTTTAACAATAGGGATAAGAAGTATCCTTACCTGTCTTCTGTCAGTTTCATTAAGGTTGTTCCTCGGGTGGAGAAGACAATAAAGGACATTCTCAACTGTGGGCTGGAAAGGAAAAGAAGCTCTATTAGGACAGACAATAAGACTGTGCATGCCACTCCCTTCAGGCTCCTTCCCTGTCCTTCCCTTTCTATCATGGCTGCCAGAGCTGAAGACCCGTAACCCATAGGGGGCCTCCAAGGCTGGTGCTGCGGGTATTGATTAGCTAGCAGAGGACTTGAAGTGTGGGTCAAAGAGAACACATGCTGGGTCTTCCTGGAGGCTGCTTCTGACCTGATACCATTGCTCAGTGAGTGTGGATTATGAGTAAGAATGATAAACTTCATTGTTGCCCTGTGTTTTGAAGTGCGTCCCAACAAGGGGACAAATCTGTATGTTGTCTATAAAAGGGGATCCTGATAGACAAAATTTGATAATGTTTCCACAGTAGCCTGGTGTATTCTCTAATGATGAGTTGCAGCTTGATGCCATCAGTCATTAACATCATAAAACAAACTCCCTTCGATCTGAAAGTGGGATCACCATCAACTTTTAATTTCTCCTTTGCTTCTCAAGGAGATTATCCTATAAGGAGAGAATGTGCTGACTTGTCATAAGAATATCTATTCCATTTGATAGTTATATTTCTCATTATTAATGAATAAATTGGCATGGTTTTTATATGGCAGTGCTCAGGAGCATTCTCAATGTAAGAGTCACACTCTGGAGACAGAAGCACTCTCACTTGAGGACGAACTTGTTTCTCAGTCTGCAAGATGGACCATCAGACTGCAGTGGATTCAGCAATGAAATGCCATTCTGTGTGTCCAACTTGTTCTTCCGTGATAACATCAATTTATTTCTTCACAATGCAATAACCTCCCACACCTGATCAGGCTCTGAACCTTATGTTCCAGTTCCCCAAGTGTTTCTCAAACCTGCCTCACTTCTTGTATCTTAGCTTAGGATCCTGGCCTCAATCGTCTGACCACTACAATTTCCTAGCTGGTGTCTTGCCTAGGAAGGTTCTTTGCTCCAATACACTCTTCACACTGCTCCCAGAATTATTTTCCTAAAACAAAAATTAGAACCTGTCACTTATCTGCTATAAAATTTCCGATAATTCCTACTGTCTCCCAGATAAAGTCTGCATTTATTACCATGTGCCTGATGTACCTTTGGAAGCCCTTGACATGGTGTTTAATATTTGACAGGAGCTCAGGCAATACCTGGTGAATTGAATATTGGTCCCTAAAACAGATCTCAGTTTTCTGTCCATGACCCCGTGCTGCCTGCGACTACTTCCCCAGCACTGGGGCAGCAGGCCACCATGTCCTAAATAATAACAACAATAATCACAAGGATTATAATAACATAATAGTGGCCAACCTCACTGAGTTCTTACCAAGTGTGAGATAATAGCAATTTGCACGTATGATCTGATTATACTTGAACAACTTTATGAGATTGGTACTAATCCTGACAGTTCGTATCAAACTAATCGTTCCTATTTTCCACAAAAGGAAATTGAGGCCCTGAAAGATGAAACAATTTCCTCAATAGCGGAGACACAGTGGGAGACTGGCATACCTGGGGCTTGAAGTGAACTGTTTTAATTCTAGAGCTTGGGCTCCTAAGTGCCACATTATATACTGCTTCCCTTCTATCAAGTTCAGCTCTGGAAATAATAAATTTGAAATGTGGAAAATAAAGGTCTCCAAGAGGCAAATGGCATATAAGTCTAGGCTAGAGGCATAATTTGGAAGGTCCTCAGCGTACTGATGTGGGCAAAGTTGTTCAGAGAGAGTGTCAGCAGTGAGGAGGGAAGTGAGCCACATACAAAACCAACACCAGTGTGGGAAGGGCTGGCTGAGGCCAGTGAGATGGAAGCAGAACCAGAGCCAGTGGAGGAAAGGGTTTCAAGGAAGGATAAGTCTGGATCCAATGAAACCCCTGCATCCAGTGGACTAAGGGCTGCAAAGTGCTCCTGGATTTTTTCTCTGGATCATCCCTTGGTGAGACCTTGGCGAGCAAGCAGGTGAAGGGTGGGGAGGAGGGCCAGAAAGCAGTGGGTTAAGGAATGAATGAGAAGTAAGGATATGGAGACGGCCAGTCTTTAAAGAAAAGTGAGTGAGAGACTAGTAGAGAAATAGGGTCCCATCTATAGTAAGACAAGATCAAGAGATTCACTGTCATTGCTTTTTTGGGACAAGGGGCAGGAGAGATTAGTTTATGTTTGTAGACTGTGGGGAAGGAGCCAGAGGAAAGGTAGAGAAAAATACAAGACAGAAACAAAGACCTGGAGTAGACAATGGGATAAAATCAGACAAAAATGGAGAGGTTGACCTTACACGGGAGGGATACTTGGATCCCAGAGACTAGATATATATATCTTTTAGGAGTAGATTGGAACTTGAACTCATGTCCACTACTCTCTGGATTCCTGGTGAAGTAGGAGGTGAGGTTCTTTGCTGACAGTGATGGGTGTGAGGTGTAGGTTGAAGGCTTGAGGAAAACAGCAAAGCATAAGAATCATTATTAGAAAAATGACAGAGAGTCAGAATAAAGATAAATAAAAGGACTCAAAATGTCAAAACTCCCACTGAGATTAGAAATGATGTACTTGTACTGGCATCAGCCACTGTTATTGAATGAATTTTGCCCTGCAGTCCCAACTGCCTTAGACTTTTTATTAAAATGAATAAATAAATGAAAATTGCCCACTCACTCACTTATTTAAAAATACTGACTGAGCATGTACTATGTGTCTGGCACTGTTATGGGCACTCGGGCTGTGACTGTCAACAGACTACAGCCCAGCCTCTGCCTCGTGGAGTCTGGGTGATGGTAAGATCTTGGCTCCACATTTTGAGGGGCTCCATGGCCAAGTAGGGATAGCGGAGACAACCAGAGAAGGGTGCCTTGTCTGGATTAAGCTATGTCAACCTTCCCGGTCCTCAGTTTCTTCATCTAGAAACCAAGGGAATTGGATTAAGGGTTCTCTTAATCCCCTTCCTTGCCACTGCCCACAATTTTCTAAGATTCTAAGATAGTGAAGAGTCTGGGATTGCTAAGGCAACTGAGAAAGATGTGTGCCCACTCTAAACCAGGTGCTGGACCAGTGGGCTCGCACATATTTTCTCTTATAAGCCTCTTATATAAACTAGGGTTCAGCCAAGGTTGGTGAATTGCTATGGTTGCACAATGGAACTTAGATTCAAACTCACATATGCCTGACTTCAAAGCCTATTCCACTAGACTCCTCCACTTCAGAGGGAACAGAAGCCCAGAAGAGCAAATTAGAGACAGAGCAGATACTGTGAAGGGTGTGGAGGCCGACTTGCTTTATATCACTCCAAAGGACCAATGGCTGTGAGTGAAGAAAGGACATCTTGGCTTAATGACAAAAAGACTTATGAAAACTGGAATTGTCCAACTATTGGACTTTTGCCTCAAAAGGCAGTGAGTTTTCACCAGAGCTATTCAAGTAGAGAGTTACACAACGCCTCCTAGGATAGGCTGGAAAGTCTCATTCCTTTTAATTCCTAGTTTCTATGATCCTTTCAAACATTTTCTAACACCACCCATGTATTTGTTTCTCTCCTTTTCCTGTACTTTTTCTACCTTCTGTCCTCTCAGCATCTGTTTTTTCCCTATCATCTGGGTTTAGATGCTTCCTGCTGTAGCTTCCAATTTTTGGTATAACAGACAAGCCACCTCCTAATCATTTCCCTCCAATTAGGCAGGTAGGTATGTGTTGAGGTCAGTAACCGAATTTGAGGGGAACATGCGTGTCACCACCCAGGGCTTAGAGCATAACCTGTATTCTGAGACAAAGAACCTTACTCAAAGAAGAACTTTATGGTCATGCCTATCAACTGGAAGACTCTATGGAGGCCATCAGCATGAAGTGGAGCTGTGTTAGAATTTATGATGATCAGACCAATTTTACCAAAGACTTTGACAACTTGCTTCAAGCACTCTATGAAAGCTGTTACTGTTGTGTTATCCCTTGGAGGCTGCACACAGCAGGGTGAAGTGACCTCACTTCCTTACTACTAAGTCCAAGACTCCCATGATATTTGCAGTGACTTTGTTCAAAACTGCATTGTCTTGCCTGGGAAAGTGATGTTGAAAACGCTCAGAGGATTCTACCTGATAGTACACACAGCTAGAGTGACCAATGATCACATTTTGCTCAGGACTAAGGAGGGTTCCCCTTAGGATGTGAGACTTTCAGTGCTAAAACTGGGAAAGTTCTGGGCACACTGGGATGAACTGTTCATCCTACACGCTGTACACCCTACACGTGAGTCCAGCTAAAATGTGCCAATTGCTGCTGCATGATGCAGTGTGCAAGAAAAATGTTAAAGGTAATAAGAATAGGCTATTCAACAGAGAAGGGAGAATGCTAAATATTTTTGGTCTTATAACCAGATCCGGCTCCTCCCAAAAACATAAAGCCAAATGTTACTCTAAAACGTGGCAAAGATGAAAACAAAGTAAACAGTCTCTGGTCCAAGATCTGAGAGCCCACCTTAGTCAAAAACATCCCTGAAGTATTCAGTAATTAATAGAATAGCAAACATGGACTGAGTAGTTCTCATGACAGAGAACTACAAGTGAAGAAAATGCATAGTGTTTCTCACCTGATGAATTTATGAGCCAACTGTTCCACAAAGTAATAGATTTCATTCCAGTGGTGCAGCACACTTCCTGATCTAGGAAAACAAAAGCAGGTGTTGCGTGACTCAGGTGTTTATTTGTCTTTACCTTGTATTATTTATCTTCACATTCTGTTATTTTACATTTGACCTCCCCAATAACTGGACTCGTTACTTGAAACTTCTGTAACTTTGGAAATTATTTGAAAGGCTGTTAGGGTTCTTTAAAATGTTGTAAAAGAACTCCCCTCACTCTACCTCGCACTGTCCCACCCCAAATTCACACACTCAAACCCTGAAGAACAACAACAGCAACAATAAACACTGGGCCCAAAGAGATTTACAAGTGAGTTTCGCATCTTCGAGAAACAGCTATTTTTGTGCTATTAAGTTATTTCTCTGATTAGTGAAGAAAAACTATTCTAATCCATTTAAATGAAATTAGCACACACGATAAACACATCCCTTCCCCAAAGGGTCCAACTTCATTTGTAAATATAGATGCAAAATCTCCAAATCATATTAATGAAATGAATCCAGCCGGAATCCAAAAGAATAATAATTAATTAGTAAAGTTTATTTCAGGAAGGTAGTGATAGTTGAACACTTAAGGAAATCTAATTTAGTCATACTAATAAACAAAAGAAGAATGACACAGCTTTTTGTTATACAGAAAAGGAATCCTCTTAGTGACAAAAGAGGGAAATTTCCCTAGGACATATGGAATCACAGGATTTTAGATTTGGAAAGTGGCTTCTTTATTTCCCAAGTTTGACTTCTGTTTCACTGGTACCATTTTCTACTGCTTCAATCAGCTTATATTTTCCATAGTGCTCATATTCAGTTTGCTGCAGTGGCTCTAATTAGTTTTTTTTTATTTGAACCCACTCTTTTTAGTAGCTGTGATGCCTCCTCCCTTTCACTTAAGGATCAGTTTCAGGCGAGCTCTACATTTCTGCTTGCCATTCTAATGACTGTTGAGGTTAGAGTTTGCTCTTTCTACTCTGATATTTTGTACTGCATCTTCCACTGATTTCTGATTATTTTTATTTGCTATGCACTCATTTACAATTTTAACATCCAGAGAGCTACTTGTTGCTGTTTTTCCTTTGTTTCAAACTATTTTATAGAGAGTTAAGAGAACTTTTTGCCTTCCTTTTTATGGAATGATATTCACAAGAATTCTCATTCTGATTGGGTATATTCCATTTCCAGGAGGACAATTTATTTTTCTTTGTCCAGAAATGATACATCTGTCTGACCTGAATAAAAGTGGTACCATATGTTCTGGCCATACCATTAGATACTCTGTGTCATAAGGATGTCTCACTTTCCTCAGATTAATGCAGAACTTCAATTCTAGAGAATGTACATAGGCACCTTTTACAGTGATAGTCGTTGTTCCACGGTTAGAGAAAAAAATTATAAATCCACCAGCACACAATTTCTATGAACATATTCACACACACAGTCTTATTTCTTTAAAAAATGTGAAAATAAGTTAACATTTGCTCATTTTATGTGGGGAACTCATGGGTGTTCATTATATTACCCTTTGTTCTTTTTTGAAGAACACAGATTGTTCTAGAATCTTATAATGGGTACTATAAAAAGGGCCAATTGAGATGATATCTGGCATAACCAGAGGCAGGAAGATTATACTGGGGATTTGATATTTCTTATTAACTATTAAAAATAACATCACATAGCACTATTCTAGCTGCCTAAGGTGCAGAGATGGCTAAGAAATGGTGCTTTCCCCTCAAGAACTCAGAGTTGAGTGAGGAAGACAGAAGAATTAACATGTAACCTGTCATGAAAAGTACTGCAGCTGAGGACTGTGCATTTGGAAAAAAGAAAAGGGAATGGCTCTCTGTGCCAGTGCAGGCTGTGAAGGGGGGTGGTTTTTAATCCCATTCTTCAAGGACAATTAGAAACTTGTAAGGAAGACAAGGGGAGCAAGATCATCCTTGGTGTAAAACACAGAAGTTGGGGAAGAGCAAGTGGTTTCATGGTGCAGCACCATGCAGCCTGCAGAGGGGAGGTGAGGAGCTGGGGAGATGGGGAAGTGATCTGGAAGGAGTGTGCCAGGGTCCCCTCCTGTCAAAAGCACCCCTTTGTCTATTCTGCTCACTCAGCCTTTATACATACTCCATACTGCTTGGGATACTCATTGTCCACAGTGGCAAGCAACTCTTCATTCAAGACTCAGGTGAGTGGGCGCGGTGACTCACGCCTGTAATCCCAGCACTTTGGGAGGCCGAGGCAGGCAAATCACGAGGTCAGGAGTTCAAGATCAGCCTGGCCAACATGGCAAAACCCCGTCTCTACTAAAAATACAAAAATTAGCCAGGCATAGTGGCACATGCCTGTAATACCAGCTACTCAGGAGGCTGAGGCAGGAGAATCGCTTGAACCTGGGAAGCTGAGGTTGCAGTGAGCTGAGATCGCACCATTGCACTCCAGCCTGGGCAACAAGAGAGAAACTCCATCTCAAAAAACAAAAAAACAAACAAACTCAGGTTGGTCTCTCCCTGTTGCTTTTAACCAACACAGACACGACTCACTACACCTGCCTTATGCTCTCAGGGCCACCGTGTCCACCTCTCTGTCAGCATCCCCTGATACTGGGTGGCAATCGGCCTTAAAGAAATTTCCCTCCTGAGCATTACCTGTTTATTGAATGAAAGAAAGAAGAGCACAAAGAGGAAAAGCCTCTATTGCTCACGGAAGCTTCCTGATCTTTTGCCAACTGATCCTCACCTATTCTGCCTCGGCTTGGATAAATAGCCTGGGTTTGGGACTCAGATGGCTCTCACCAATTCCCGTGACTTACGTGAACTAAGAAGCCTTCCCAGATGGGTCACTGTCTAGGGCATAGCTCCTTGGTGACTGGGCCCACGTGATCATCAGTAGATCTCCAAGCTGAATGGCAGCTGAAGTCTCCCATGAGCTCACCAGAACTGCACATCCTAGCCCTGGGCTTAAAGCTTTAGAAATCTTTCATAAAGACCTGGCCATCCTCCTGGACAGGGTTCACTTGTATACTTCAAGTTACACAGACTGGTCTAAGGTACCATCCTTCAGCCATGGGGTGGATGCTCTGGCCCTGGGGGTCCTGGGTGGTGATCTGGCAGAGATGGCCCAATGCTGTTCAGGTGCCTCCGAAGATATGCCACATGACTGGCTATAAGCCATTGGCCAATCCAGAATTCTACAACCCCTTTCCACTAGAATCAAGAGATTTCCTTGAAGACTGGCCATTAGTGGCCACTTCTGAAATGCAATGCTGTGTTTTGGTGCATACAACCAGGAAAATTAATCTTTGAAATTCTGGTTACTGAGGGAGTAGGGTGAGATATCTAATGATTAGAGAGAATCTCCAAACCTCCTTTATCCCATGTCCAATTTCCTCATTGGTAGAGAATTTCTGCTGGGAGGAATTTATACTGGGAAGATGGTTAATGGGTACAAAAAAAAAATAGAAAGAACGAATAAGACCTAGTATTTGATAGCACAAGAGGGTCGACTATAGTCAATAATAATAAATAATAATTTAATTGTACATTTAAGCATAACTTAAAAAGTGTAATTGGATTGTTTGTTACACAGAGGATAAATGCTTGAGGGGATAGATACCCAATTTTACATGATGTGCTTATTTCACACTGCATGCCTGTATCAAAACAGGCATACATACACATGCATGTATCAAAACACCTCATGTACCCTATAAATATATACATCCACTATGTACCCACAGAAATAAAAAATAAAATCAGGAAATTATACTGGGAGGAGAAGCAATGTGTTGGTGACATAGGAACTTGAACTAGAATTGGGAAACTATTATTGACTCACTGTTTAAGAAGCAAGAGTTTGAAGTAAATCCTTTTTGAGTTACTATTTCCTTATTCTCAAAGAGTGGCCCTATTTCACAGCCACAAATTAATTTGCATTCCTTTACTTATTAAAGAGGGTCACTCAATGATAATTCACACTTTCAGCTTTCTTAAAACATGTCATTTTCACTATACTTCTATCTGACTGATGTAAAGTTTATACAGTTTTGATGTTCACCTGATTTGTTGATGCCAGATATAGGGAAAGATCCAAAATATATCCTTGGGTGTTGAGAAAAGTCTACATCCATAAAAAACTCTTGCTAATGGGCAAAAGCTGAATTTTCTGAAGAAGAAAATAAAATGAGAGCTTTAAGACAAAACTGGAGGCAAGGAAGCATTGACAGGCTTGCTCCTCTGCTAACAGCTGCCCTGTCGCTGCTGGAGTTTGTCACTTCATATATATAAGTGATCATTCTTTACACAATTATGTAAGCCTTGACCAAAATATACACCCTTTGAGCCACACTGGAGATGTACATAACTTGCCTCCTCAAATATCAAAGGTAAAAACACAACCTTCTAAGATTCTAGGAACCAAACTGGGTTTGTCTTCTCTGGGTTACCCTGGGATTCCGAGGGGCCTCAGCTACTAACGGAAAAAGGGAGTAAAGGGTTATCTCGATCTGCACCTCGGACTCCTTCTACTCTTTATTTCTGAAACGTCTTAACCCACACATGCGGGCATTGTCCTATCCCAAGATCAAACCAACTCTTGGAAAAATAAAGAGGCCTATGTCCGCTGCTTGTAGTTTCAGCATGGCAGCGAGCTTGTTGGGGGTACTGATTATATTTCTTTAACCCAAATCCCCAGTGGCAGGAGGTTTACCTGTCTGGTACTACAGTCCTCTCCCCTGCCTCACCACCACCCACCGATCCCAGCTGACTTCCTATGCATGGCCACTGGGACCTCAACCAGATCCCTACCCTGCCCCCCGCTGCCCTCTCCCACAGGGATGAATTTGCTGGGTCTATGACTCAGTTTAGACTTTCTGTTGAAACATGTATGTCTCATCCGCACTTGGCCTTCTAACTGATCTTCTGGTGTGGAAACTGCCCTAGTGGCTACTGCCAGAATAATTGACTCAGGGTAGTTCAGACCCTGGGCTTCCTCTCAATCCTGAAGACCTAAGTGGACTCCCGGTCACAACCAGGTGTTGGCTGGGGGAAATGGCAGAAAGTGGATCCAATTCCAGTTTCTTTCCACCCCACAATGTGTAGAACATGCCATTTATCATGTCAGTCTCTTTATGAGTCAATGATCTTAAACTCTGGCTATGGCATCCTGATACCATCTTCAGATAGTATGGCCCACCCAGCCATTATCACCAAAGTTGCAGTTGGAAATTAAAACCTTCTAAGCCCAAATATAAATAGTACTAGAAAATGTTCCACTGGACTCTGTTGTAGATTTTTTTTTCCAGAATTGTCTTTAACACGTAACTGCTGGGCAAACTATAGTCACAGAGAGCTGCAGTGACACGTACGTGCTAGAAATCAGAGGATATAGAAAGTCTCTAATTTTGACTCCATTAAATCCTAACTCAAATGCAGTTCTAGCCCTTGAAGGCTATCATAGGTCAGCTTGGTCTCAGGATGACACAGAGGCTCCAGGCCCCTTCTTGGGATTTTGTGTCTCTGTTTCACTGCACAAATCTCAGCAGAATTTGGAATTCAAGTAGCCTCCCGGGAATTCTGCTTGAAGACAGTCTTACAGAGTTCTGTGCTTGAAGATTCTTTCAATACACTTGGGTCCACTCAAAACCAGAGTCAATGCCCTCCCACACTATCATCTGACTTGGCCTTGGAGAAGGGCTCGCCAGACCATGGGGAGGGAAAGCCACCAGTCTTCACTACTAGTCCCAGAAGGTTGCTGCTGAAAGCAGTTCCAGAGTGTCTTACTTATTTTTGTTTTTCTATGCTCTCTCTTGTGTTTGGAACATGATAAGAAGTCAAGAAATTTTTGTGACATTGCACTCACTGTGTGTTCCCAGTGCAGGATTCTGCATGGAACTTGACACTGCCCTCAGATTATTGTTCAATTACTTCCAAGGGCCTAATATGCAAAGAGTAGAAGCAAAATAAGAACTCCAAATCTCATTCTAACTTGTTTTCTGAAGTGCATTCTTTTCTGTTTATGTGAGTTTCCAAACCTCCCTGTGGTTAAGCTCCTTAGAAAACACAGGCTCTTTCCATTAGCCACACATACAACCAGTCAGAAAGAATCGAGTTGGCCAAACTGAGTTTAAATTACCTTCCCTTCTTTTGAACACAGATTAGAATAGAATAAAAGGGAAAAAGAAAGTTTGCAGTTGGAACCATCACCAAGAAGTCTTCTAATCCTGGAAGAGCAGAGCAGCTCTAAGGATGGAAATTATAAAACTGCCAATTTCTACTTGTCCTTAGCCCCACCCAGTTGAAGTCACTGATGTCCTCAGCGACCCACTTGGGTCCCCTGCCAATCCTGGAAGGATACAGATATGTTTGGCAGCTTCAGGCACATGTAAGTGGGACTCACACTTAGTTCTGCTGTCAAAGACCCTGCGTTCATTTGCTGTTGTGCTCCCTCCCCAGCTTCTTCCAAGGAAAAGAGTGCACTTCAGAAAACAAGTCAGAATGAGATTTGGAGTTCTTATTTTGCTTCTACTCTTTGCATATTAGACCCTTGGAAGTAACTGAACAATAATCTGAGGTCAATGCCTTCCTCTTCTTCCTCCTAGCCTTGCCCTCTCCTCTGACTGCTTGGAGTCTTAAATCTGGCCCAGGCCTTCAGGCTTTGTCCTCCTATTACTGTTTCGAGTCACAGCCATGCCTCCCTCTTGCTCAAAAAGCTTGACCTTGACCTTGCCTCCACTCCAACTTCATTAGACACTGATACAGACCCAAACCTAGTCACTGAACACTGTACTTTGAGTTGGGGACACCCACCCTGCTCCTGTCTGTGTCGCAGGGACCCTAGCAC
Source organism: Colobus angolensis palliatus (assembly GCF_000951035.1). NCBI lineage: Eukaryota > Metazoa > Chordata > Mammalia > Primates > Cercopithecidae > Colobus > Colobus angolensis. The sequence goes on from NW_012115599.1 coordinate 4,936,986, forward strand.
AGGGTGCCCAGCGCCACTCGACTGACTTGTGATAGAATGTCCCATTAGTATATCTAACTGATGCCTATGGACAGAATGGAACTTATTAGTGATTTGGGAAAGCAATTTCATGGGACATTGCCAACATTAAAAAAATAGAATAGAATAAAATATAAATACCAGAATATACTGCATACAGTAACAAAAGAATGTAATGTGTAACTTTTGTTCAATTACACATAAGTATTGTATATGTACTGTGTCAAGATGTAAAATGTATTTTTCTTGTGGATCATGATCAAAAAGGTATTACGGCAAAATATGTACTCCTTTCAATTCCACTCTGCCTTTTCAACAGGCACATGCACACACACACACAACACATGTACACCAGGAGAACCCTAAAAACATTTTCTAGTATCAACTGTTGGTACTTTTGGTGCAGATTCAACACAAAAGCACTGTTATTAAGAATACAGACAATGGGTTAGTAACCCAAAAGGTATTTCCCATAATTGAAATGCACAGCTGCGGCTCCGTTTCTCACACTCGCCAGATTCACAGAGATGAAGCCACAGTAGCCACTTTGCATCCCCCAGAAAGATCAAAGGGGGATGGGTCAACATCATCGAGTGAGAGTGGCTGCGGATGATGTCACTTGGGAGGAAGTGACTCAGAATGAGGGCACCAAAGGAGAGGGTTTACAAATATTGTATCACAAAAGCAGCAGGTCCATTGTTGGAAATTTTGCGGGGGTGGGTAGCCAGGAGGGAAAGACAAACAAAAGGAAGAAAATAAAAATCACCCATTATCCCACAGCTCAGAGAGAGCCATTGCCTTCACTGCAGTGATTCTACTTTCAGACTTCCCCAAGCATCTTCACTTTGTGTATTTACAGGTTATGGTCTCTGCTCTTTTCACTTAATGTCATTATGGTTATGAAAAAATTTTTATTTCATTCACTAATCCTTCCCAGCATCACTTGTAACATCTGCATTTTTTCCACTTTATAACTTGTATAATTATAACTTTATAATAGGTATAATTCCTTTTTGTACATTGAGTTGCTTCTATTTTTTCACATTACAAAATAATTCTGATGAATAATTTTTAACAATATCTTTACATACATAATGGGGGTAATATTTTGAATTTTTTACTGTACTTTTCTCTTTAGCAACTGCACAGAAAGTGACCCAACACACCCTGGTCAGCTGGAGACATCCATCTGGCAGGAGCCACTGGAGCAGTGGGGGATTCTGTTTTTCCAGCAGTGATGCAGAAAGGGGGAAAAAGTTAACATTTGAAATTCAAAATATGATTTTTGCAGCAAGACAACTGGTTTGGAAGCAAGACTTTGTCAAAGAGAGATTTTCTAAATTCCTTTAGCAGTTAAAGAACCAAACTTGGAGGATTAAGATCACAATATAAGGAGGACATAATTTCCTCTTGTGTCATTTGGGAAGAAATCCATGCCTTAGGGTAGGCAGTACAGCAGAGGGACAGAAAGCTCTTTGCTATCTGAGGATTATGAAAAGAAAAGAGAGAGGGAGGGACAGATGCTAAGAATGAGGGGTTCATGTTTGGCTCTCCAGGAGCCAATTACCCTATAGACTGTCCCCACATCAAAGTAATTAGACTGTGCAGTGAGGGTAGGCAGAGGAAGGACAAACTGATTTCATTATTGTTTTAATTTGGATGTATTTAACTATAAGCCATAATTTTTTCACATTTATGATTCATTTTTCTTTGTATCAACTAAGATAAGTTATATAACTTGCAGAACCTGGGGTAAAATGAAAATGCAGTGTCTCTTGTTCAAAACTTATGAAATTCGCCGGGCGTGGTGGCTCAAGCCTGTAATCCCAGCACTTTGGGAGGCCGAGACGGGCGGATCACGAGGTCAGGAGATCCAGACCATCCTGGCTAACACGGTGAAACCCCGTCTCTACTAAAAAAAATACAAAAAACTAGCCGGGCGAGGTGGCGGGCGCCTGTAGTCCCAGCCACTCGGGAGGGTGAGGCAGGAGAATGGCCTAAACCCGGGAGGCCGAGCTTCCAGTGAGCTGAGATCCGGCCACTGCACTCCAGCCTGGGCGACAGAGCGAGACTCCATCTCAAAAAAAAAATAAAAACAAAACTTATGAAATTCAAGATGGCAAGATGGCCCTTAAACCAAGGGCCAGGCCCTTTGAAATGAGAGGCCCTGGGTGACTGACTGACCAGGTCCCATGCCCATGAAGCTGACCCTAGTCTCAATATTCTTGGCCCATTTTATATTCAGTTGCAAATGTTTTCTTAGTCCAGGGGTGGGCAAGCTTTTTCTGTGAAGGGCCAGACAGTAAATATTCAGGCTCTGGGGGCCATGTGGTCTCCGTGGCAACTACTCAACTCTGCTTTTCGTAGCACAAAAGCAGCTATTGATGGTACATGAACAAAGTGAATGTGGCTGAACTACAATAAAATTTTATTTACAAAAACAGGCTGCAGGCCATAGTTTGCCAACCTATGTCCCAGACAATCACTTTCTTTCAGACTTGTTTTTTTCTAAATTTCTATATTCACTGTCATGTCTTTCTCATGACAAGATGATATACAAATCTGTATTTTTTTTCCTGATAGCTGAAGTTTTGGTGTACTTTGCTATTCATTTCCTGTTATTTATTGCTGATAATGCAGACTGGAAAAATTGTGCCTTGGGAGATATATGGAGGCATTCTTTGTGACCTAATAAATATTTCATGGGCATTTGAAAGGAAAGTTTATTCTCTGTAGGGTATAGGGTTCAAAATATATTTATTAAATCAACCTCATTAATGATGATTTATATCCCCTATATCCTTGAATGCTTAAATATTCAGAGATGTCTTTCAGATTCTGTTGAGATATGGTTTTCATCTTCAGCCGTCAAAAAAATTGGAGTTACCATAAACATTTCTCAAATATTGAAGCCCTGTTGCATTCCTAGGATAAATTTTACTTGGTCTTAGGATATTATTCTTTTACTATACTGTTAGTTTTCTAAAAAAAGTATTTAATTTAAAATTTAAAGTTTTTATTCAGAAGTTGGTGGGAAGTTTTGTGTATGAAGGTATTATATTTGGTAGATACGGATGTTAGATATATGCTAGCTTCATAAAGTGAATTGAGAAACTGATTTTTTCCTGCTGTCTGTATGCGTTTAACACTAGTATTGAAATTTTCTGTTCCTTGGAAGATGTGACAGAACTTTCTATGAAACCAACTGGTCCAAAATCTAAGGACTTTTTCATAGAAACAAATCCATCTCCTTCAAATACCCAGATTCTACTGGTGAGGGAAAGGCAACATTTGAAAGACCGAGCTTTTTACCTAAAGAGATTTTTAAAAATCACCACAATGGACTATTATCACAACTTGGGTTCAAAATTTATGGATTTCCCTCCCTCCTGCTACCCAGAAGGTAGACTTAGAAGGAAGAAAAGAGGAGTTTGGGAGCTAAGAATAAACTGCACCTTCTTGCATATGTAAATGTAATATGAGTGATTTTTGCTACCATGCATAAAAATTTTCATTTTTCATTTTCTCTGTTGACAATCCATTCTTTCAGTTTTATATTTTGCTGCAAAGTCTCACTGATAGCCTTATTATAACTTCTTAACTTTTCTAGAACCATTCCTTCTGTTTCTTTTATGCCATGTCTTTTTCTTAAACATTTTTTCAGATATATTTTCCATTTTGATGTCAATATTTTCAGGTAACTTTTTCAGTAACTAAGTAATACAATTTTAAAATGTGTATCATTTTAAAGCCTGGCTAAGGAATTTTAAAATCACATTTCACTCAAGACCTTATAACTATTGAGCTTTTTTTGAACACTTAGTGTTGTAGAGTAAAAAAACTAATGCGTCTGAATCTCACTTTCTTTTTTGTTGAGCCTATTTTTTTTTCTTTGTTGGAAGAATGTAGACTTTTCTATTCTTACATTTTAAGAAACTATTGAAGATTGTACGAATTGTAGACCATTTTAAAAAACTAATTAGGCTGAGTATTTTACCTAAATCTTCCAAATCTAAAGACTCCAATCTTTCTGCAGCTCAGGAAAATTATCTTCCTTTTATTATTATTTTTTATTGTATCTTTTTCCCCAGAATTCTTATTTTGTGTGTATGTGTGTGTGTGTGTGTGTGTGTGTGTATATACACACACGATATTAGATATCCTGGACCTAGTCTTTGTATTACTTTTCTCTTTTCTCATTATTTTATTTTATTTTATTTATTTATTTATCTTTTTTGAGACGGAGTCTCACTCTGTCGCCCGGGCTGGAGTGCAGTGGCCTGATCTCAGCTCACTGCAAGCTCCGCCTCCCGGGTTCACACCATTCT
>NW_012115599.1:4942012-4959726 GCF_000951035.1 Colobus angolensis palliatus
GGTGGTGATTATTTCTAATGGATTTCAATATTCAGAAACAGTGTATTTTTCCCCCAAAGTTTCTTATTTTCAGCTTGTTCCTTTCTCATGACAGACTGCTTTTGTCTGTTGATGCAATATTATTTTAAAATTTATTGAAAATACGATTTAGACATATATTTGCTTAAATTGATTCAATGGTCATTTCCACTTCTTTTGTGTAATAATTATTATATTTTATTTTTTAAAACTTTGATTCACATTTCAGATAATTTCCTGAAGAAAATTATCCCACTCCCCTTTCAAGAAGAATCTATATGTATCTGAAAATGCTTTTTTATTTTTTTCATGTGTAAGTGACATATTGGCTAGGTATAACATTTTAGTTGATAAATCCATCAAAATTTGTTCATCAAAAATTTTATCCATCATAAAAGATTAATTGTGTCAATCAAAATTCACCATTTTATGTTCAGAGCCTTCGCAGGTACCATGTGTTTTCTTCCCACTTCTAAAGTTCTTCTTTTGTCTTTTAAATTAAAGATTTTCACCAGGAAATGTCTAAGTATTAGTGTCTTTTAATGAATAATTAATTCAGATTATCACTTGATGAGCCTACTCAATCTGCATTTTCAAATTTTTCTTAAGTCAGAAGAGTTTTCTTCTATTAAAGCATTGAAATTTTCTTCTAGACTATACTTTAGCAATGCAGTTATTTGGTCCTTCGAATAGCTATTTTTTCCATTCATTATTTATCATTTTATCATTCATCATATTCTTCTTACTGCATTTTCCTCCTCAAATTATGAGAATTCCTTAAACATGTCTGCATCATTTATTTCATTTTCTGCATTGTCAGTTCTGCTGTTTACTGCTTCTTTGGTGACTTGAAATTTTTCCACATTATTTTATATTTCCTTAACTGTTCTAGGTCCCTTATCTTCTCATTTTGTATTTTATCTCCTGTTTCACAAATTTACTGTTTTATTTAACTTAATTGAAGTCATATGGTGCTACAATTGACCTTTTCTTTTTTCGCTACTGAAAATGCTTTCCGTATATATATTATTCTTCTACCTCAGGAATTTTGTTTAATCACTTATCTTAAGGTGCTAAAGTTTTGTAGGCCCTATTTTCATCCTTGAATGTGGAAAGGTATAACTTGGCTCGGCATTTGCTTCCAAAATAACTTACACACACACACACTCGCATCATCTCACACTTACAAACTTCTCAAAGGAATTAATCTGGTGAAAAGGAGTTAGTCTTGATGGCTAAAGTAAGCTCATGTTGTTGTCCATCAGCTAGGGGAGAGTGGGGAATGGAATCAACCCCAGTCATTTCCACAAAGGAACTTCACCTTTGCAAGGTTTATCTGCTTGTTTTGGACACAGTTACATCATTCCAGCTTGCCATATGTAGGGGCTGTTTTGGCCTAGCCTCTACTTCAGGTTTGCATTGCGCTGTACCTGGCCTCATTCTTGATCCCTAGTACATCCACATAATTAAACACAAAACTCTGCTGTTTCCCTGGAGGCTCGTGATCTAGTGGGAGGACTCAGCAGTGCTGGACAGGATCACAGTCATGGAGGTGCCTGGTTTTCATAGGCATCTCTTGTGGCTTGGTTTCCCCTTTGACCCCCATAGAGCAGCTGCCTCTGCATGATGCTGATGCCCAACAGCAACAGGGCTCCAAGGAGATGGTTCTCATCTCTCTCAGGTCCCCACTGGACTGCAAACTCACTTCCAGATCTGGGATTATTCTAGGGGCTCCTCACAGATCTTTCTCTGCATATTTTTTTACAATTTGGCAACAGAGTTGAGAGTAGACCCTGGCTTGACCTCTTTCATACTCAGTCCATCTGCTTTATTTCTAGTGAATTTCTAACGCATGTGTTGCATGTCAGTGTCAACGCCCTTAGTCTCTGGACCTGATGTAGCGTCTCCTAGACACTTTCTTCGACTTTTTCTTTTGGGAGATGGGACAGTTTTAGATGACAGAGGGGGAAGGAATGAGGGAGAAGCTAAACATTTATGCTCCAGATCTTTTTCTGAGGTCATAAACTTGCTTTCTCATCTCCTGTTAAGCCTCTCAGCTCATTTTTCGTTTCTGCTCTTATGATGCCCCAAAACAGCACTTCCAAAAGTCACCAATGTCCTTATTTCTGCTAAAGTACATGGCTTTTTTTCAGTTCTCATCTTGCTGGGCCTACTTATAGTATGCCACTTATTGATCAGCAAACTGATATTTGAGTGCCTGGTTGGTCCTTTGGAGTCTATACAAAGATGAATAATTATGACACTTGACATTTACTGAGCACTTACTAAGCAGCAGGCATTGTGCTGGGCACTTTACATTCACTGCCACTTAATAATGACAGCTAGCATTTCCAGTATGGCCAACGCTGTTCTGAGCACAGCCTTATGTGACACATACTATTGTTATCTCCCTTTTTCCAGGTGAGGAAACTGAGTTCATAGAGAGGTTAAACAGCTTACTCAAGGACATACAGCTAGTATGTGGTAGGGCTGAGATTTGAACCCAAGCGGTCTAGACTTAGAGTCCATGTTGAACTCCATGCTTGTCCAGACACTATGCTCATAAAGTCTTTCTGGGTTTAACCCTGTGCTCTTAACCATTAGACAACACTGCCTCCCCATGGAAGGGTCAGGAAATGTACAATTACAGTTCAAAGTGTTAGGTGCTAAGATAGTGAAAGGTATTAAAGAACTTCCGCTAATTGTTATGGGAATTTGGGAGTGAGGATTCCAGAAAATACTTAAAATTAGAGCACTTAAATGGAAGCAGGAGTGCTGAAATGGCTGCCCATTTTAATGGAACAAAGTGCGCAAGTTGCTTTACCTGTTTGACCTTCAATCCCCTTTCCTTTTGATATTGTCTTTTACAACAGTTAATAATCAGGATGACCATATAATTTAAAATCCAAACTGAGACATTTTTTAGAGTAAAAGAAGACATTCATAATTATGCTGGGACAACAAGCATAGACCAGGTCTGTCCTGGGCAAATTAGGATTTTGGTCACTCTGTTAACAATGAGCTTTAACGTTTATTTATGCTTAGTGTTGTCTAATAGCATCTGAAGTTTCATTTTACCTTATATTGTTTATTATTGTGACTGGTGTACAGTTACAGTTAGGATTCTTCACTTTTCTCTTATTTGCTATAGAATTCTTATTTGCAATATAATTTCTGCAAACCTGGAATCTGCATTATTTTTAATGTCAAGAGTGGTGGTAAGGGGACTATGATTCTGAACACAGTCCTTTTGCAATCAAGATGTTGGGAAAGCCATCTTCCAGGAAGTCCCTACAGGTATTTATAATTAGGGCTGCATATCATTAAGCATCAGGGGAAAATCAGGTCAGGTCCCTGGATGAAACCCCAGAGGACAAACACTAAGGGTTTTTCCTCTCCATCTCCTGAAAATGGACCACTCCATGGCTTGTCATACAATATGAGTTGTTATGGGGTTAGGAGATTCTGAATAAGGAAGGAACTTTGAGTGAAGAAATAACATAGAAAAGTGATTGTTCTTCTTATTATTTTTTCTTACCACAGGGAACCCACAACTAGTAATAGGAGGGGACTATGTACTAGTAATCATCTCAAAGGATAAATGGGCAGGCATCACCTAGGTAAAGATGTGTGTGGTGGTGAAGGGCATTACAGCTAAAGGCAAGAGAGGGCAAGGATTAGTTTGGGGACTTTTTCGTTCCGTTTTTTTGAAATTCAAAAGGTTTTGGGTTTTGTTAGGTTATGAAGTTTTGGAAATGCATAGTGACCTGAGCAATAAAGGTCTTGGACACTTTGCTGAAGAGTTTACACTTTATCCTGAAAGAGCTTCGGAAATGTCTAAGGCGTAAGAGGTGAGAGTTAGGGCAGATGGTATCGATATTAGATTTGTGTTCTAAAAAGATCAATTTTAGAATTGATTGTCAAGAATACAAGGTGGGGGGAAGGGTAAAGAAAGGAAGCAAAGAGACCAATTTAGAGAATATTTCACTGAAACTGGGTGAAAATGGTGAATGCCTGAGCTAAGACAATGACAAGGTAGAGAACAAGGTCAATCTGGGAGAGATATAGCAGTGGATATCGTCAGGCTTGAGTGTGGACAACAGATTACCCTCATATCTCTGGCTTAAGTAGCTGGACTTATAGTGCCACCATTCACCAAGACCGTACATTGAGGAGGAGATGATTTCAGGGGAAAACATCTGAATGATCACCCCTTCCCCCACACTGAAATTCTGTCCCTCCTTGCCTCACTAATACAAGTCTTTGCTGGTTCTCTGACTGTTCTGCTTCTTCTCAGTTCTGTTTAGTGGATTTTCTTCTCTTGCCCAGACAATTCCCGTTAGCAATTCCTTTGGGTTGGACCTTGGCCATCTTCCTCTTCAAACTCCACCTCTTCTTGGCATTTTAAAATCCTGATATTATCTTGATATTATTTATTATCCATACCTGCATTTTCAACTATTACCCTTGGGCTTACAACACTCAAGTTTTAATTTTCAGCTCCAGGGTATCAAGCCAACTGCCTACTCAACATCTCCACACACATGCCCTACATGTTCAGACTCAGCATGTCCACACCAACTTCTCTTTCCTTCTGATGCTTGCTCCTTACTGTTGCAATCCTTCCCTCTCCCATTCACTCACAGCCAATGGCTCATCCAATCCTGCTGATCCTTAATACAAAAGAACCCCCAATCTCATTTATTATTTTTTTCCTTCATTCCCACTGCAAACATAGATGATAGATATGTATTTCTAAAACACATACATAAGCTTGACACTTTTGTCCTTAGAAACCTTTAATCTCATAAGCTATTCCTGATGGAATAAAATCCAAACTCTTTCCAGATTATTTCCCTGTCACATTCATATCACAGAGTGTGTGTTAGTTTGCTTTCCTAAATGTTGGCTTTTTCTTTACTTTGTCACCTGACAAAATCCTGATCAACTTCCAAGCTCTAGATTCAAAGTCACCTCCTCCCTCTCATCTCAACCAAAAGTAAATTATTTCATTGTTTCCCCATCTCTTCTACAAAACTATGAGCTCCTTAAGAACTGGCACTTGTTTTAGGCATTTTGTGATTCCAGAAGTCTAGCACAGCTTGATAAATATTGAATTGACACATTCCTTATCCTAGCCAGGCAGTCCTGCTTGGAATCTATAAAGGTATCTTTTGTTAGAGCACCATATTTTCTTTCTCCAGGGGTAACTGCTAACACCACCACCACCATGACCACTGCCATCATCATCATTATCATCATCATCACCTCCACCTCCACCATCATCACCATATCACCATCACTGTCATCACTACCACCACCATCACTATCATCACTACTACCATTATCATTACTACTATCACTGTCACCACCACCACCATCACCATTATCCTTATCACCATCACCATCATCATCTTCATCACAACTATTAACATCACCGTAATCACCACTATCACTATCACCATCACCACCATCACGTCCACCTCCACCACCATAACCATCACCATCACCATCGCCATCTATCGTCTCAGCACTCATGTGCCAAATGATTAATTAAAGGTTTTAATCTTTACCACACTTTTGTGAGGCAGACATTTTAATGCCTATCTGATTAACAATACTGAAGTTCAGAGAGGCTAAATAATTTGCCCAAGGTCACAATGCTTGGTTGAGCTGATATTTGAAGCTGCAGATGCCTGATTCCGAAGTTGGCCTTCTTAAGCCCTGTGTTAAGCATTCCCATGAGGCACATTTCATGTAGGGAGACTTATGAGAAAGGAAGCAAAGGAGTGTCCTGGCTAGTAAATATCATGGCTTAAATGTATATGTACACACAGCAGGACCTGGCAACACTGAAGGGCAAAACATGGCCTCTCAGTGACCTTTGCTCTTCTGCCTTCATATTGTATGTGGCTTCTTCTGCCACCATCTAAAATAAGAGCTCTGCCTGTAGCTCAGCTACAAGGTGTGTGTTGCCTCAGCTATATCCTCACCATAAGGCCATAAGCATGAGCCATCATTATGGGGCAGCTTTTCTTGTCTTTCTGTTCAGTCTTACGACTCACTGAGGGAGGGACCTGAATCAGAATCAACTGAGAAGCTTTTCCAGAATACACATGTCCTCCTCAACCCTCTGAAGTAGTGATCTGGCCCTTGGTTGAGAACCACTAGTTTAGCATATTTGTTCCCAAGGTCTACAATTTCCACTGGAGGTCTTATCATGGAAGCCTCCCAATTTCTTCCTTCAGATAAATGCCCAGATGTGGTTCTTGGGTGCTAGGAATCAACATCAATGGCATGCCCTGCTCTGCCCTGCCTTCTTTTAGTCAGGAGTTCTCAACCAAGGTAGTACCAACCTTAGAAATAAGTATAGAGGCTGTCATGTATTGGTCATCGCAATGACCAGAAAGGCTAATGGTATTTAGAAAGCAAGGAGGAGGAATGCTAAAGCAACCTACAGTCCATCACAGTGAAACACTGTCCCATCAAAAATGCCAGCAGCACCCTCATTGAGAAGCACTAGTAGGAGCCCAGATACTCTTGATTCAAACTCAGAATCAGCCCCTGCAGTGTACAGGCATCCTCTGAACTCTGCTGCTGCAGTGGTCTGTGTTCCATGGGCCGCTGTCTTTCCCCAGCCTTTCAAATTCCCTCATATTCCATAAACTATGGAAAAAGAGAGTTTTGTCTTTCAAATATATTCATGTAACACTTAGGTGGCAGGAGAGCATGTCTAATCTCCATTTCTACTTTCCATTTAATCTAATTTAATCCCCCACCCACCTCACTGAATGTTTCACCTAAAGTATGAGGAGAATGTGGAAGGGAGGAAAAGAGAAGGAGCTACCATTGCCTTTTGGGCACATTTGAAACATCACGTCTGACAGTAATTCTAGGTTGGTGAATGCTGTATATCCAAGACATGGCTCAAAACTGACCTTTCTCCAGAAGTCTTATCTCTTTATTCTCTCTCAATGGCTACTTCTTTCTTGCTTATTCAAGCCAAAGCAAACTATAATTATAGGTTTTCAGTAGAAGCTTTTATTGTCCACCCATATCTGGCTTTTCCTTCCATCTAGGCACATGGAGGATTATTCTTCAAGTCTTTTTCCATAGAGTGAGGCTATCTGACCAGTTCTGACCAATGGGCTGTGAGTAGAAGGACACACATCCCTGCTGGCTGGAGCATTTCATGGCCAGCCAGACATCATCTAGCATTCTCGTCCCTCGCAGCCCTGATGGTGGCAGGAGGTATCAGGAAGCAGTGTCCACCAGCCTGGCTCCCAGAACCATCACCATAAGAAGAGCCCCGCTGACTCCTATCAGACATGTAGTATATGCAGAGAATAAAACTTTGTTGTTTTGTGTAATTTGGGGGGTTATTCGTTACCACAGCATAACCTGACCTACCTTGATTGATTCAATGTTCTTTTGCATATTTAGATTTTTTTTTTTTTTATCTTTGTGCATAGATCATGAGTCAGAGGGGCTTGGGTTTGAGGCTTAGTTTCACCACTCAGAGTGACCTTGGGTAACCTCTCTAAACCTTGGTCTCCTCATGTGTGAAATAGTAATGATGACTGTACAGACCTTCTGGAGGTTGTAAACACTAAACAAGGTCATACAGGCAAAGTGTTTACTATAGTGTCTGGCAGGTAGCAAGGGCTCAGTAAATGTTACTTCTTATTTCTTATTGATCTAAAATTGACTTTACTTGGCCCCTTTCCCAAATCCTCATTGAAGTCTTTAGCTTTGGCTGCCTGGAGTCCTTCTAACACTTTTCTCCATAAAAACCTGATAGCCTGGGACTTCTTTCTGTTTATTTTGCATTCCTTGCACCTCCCATGGCAGGACATTGCTTGCAATAGGCGTTGTTTTATCCACGCCTGTATTGGAATACACACTTGTGATCAAAACTGAGTACGTCATCTATGCCAAATCAGTGGAAGAAATCTGCTGAGTCAAATTGGAGAAATCTAATTACTTTTTCAGTATGAACCTGATGTGTCTGAAAAACATGTCAACAAATGTTGAAGTATTCTCTTTGTCTTTTATTGCAGAGTAATCAGTGGGAGAGGCGAGATCCAGTCTCTTGGCCGCATACCAAACACAGACACACGTTCTAAATTAGCATAGAGCAAATCCCATTTGCATTTATGTTACAGCCAAGTCTCCCTAATTGATCCCAGAATTTGTTTCTGGACCACGAGGAGTCCTTTAGCATTTGGACACAATTACAGGTTATCTTGGGACAGGTGCCTTCCTCCAACCCTCCTTGACACTGAGTTTACCCAGGTCTCCACAGCTAAATAAAGCTGAGGTAGTTACTTGGCTGACCCACACAGAAACACAAAACAAAACAAAACAACACAAAACAAAACAGTTTTGCCTTATTTATTTTTATTTTTGACCCATATGCCAACCCATCCAATTTGCAGGCAGTCCTACCAACTATTTCCTGGCCTGAAAGGCCCTCTCCAAATGTGGAACTTAATTGGAGGAGCATTTAAAACCAAGCATTAAGTCCACCTCAGTACAAAAATAATAATAATAAAAGAAATTCCTGGTCCCAATAACTATTTTTCTGATGCCCTTTAAAATTATTATTATAAAAGATAGTGTGGCAATTCCTTAAAGACCTAAAGACAGAAATACCATTCGACCCACCAATCCCATTACTGGGTATATACCCAAAGGAATATAAATTGTTCTATTATAAAGACATATGTATGCATATGTTCACTGCAGCACTATTAACAATAGCAAAGGCATGAAATCAATGTAAATGTCCATCAATGATAGACTGGACAAAGAAAATGTGGTACATATACACCATGGCATTCTATGCAGCTATAAAAAAGGAGATGATGTCCTTTGCAGGAACATAGATGGAGCTGGAGGCCGTTATCCTTAGAAAACTAATGCATGAACAGAAAACCAAATACCGCATGTTCTCACTTGTAAGTGGGTGCTAAACGATGAGAACACAGGGACACACAGAGGGGAACAACAGAACTGGGGCCTGTCGGAGGGTGGAAGGTGAGGAGAGGGAGAGGATCTGGAAAAATAACTAATGGGTACTAGGCTTAATACCTGGGTGATGAAATAATCTGTACAACAAAACTGCATGACATATTCTTATGTAATTTCTTTTCTAAAAATCTTTTATTTTAAGTTCAGGGGTACATATGCAGAATGTGCACGTTTGTATGTACCCATGAACTTAAAAGTTGAGAAAAAGAAATTAGAGTATGAAATGGGAAAAGAGGAGATAAAGTTGTTATTTGCAGATTATATGATTATATATCCAGAAAACCCAAGAGAATCAACTAGGAAATTATTTTAAAGAGTAAAATAATTCACAACAAAATCAACACAGATAGTTGTACTCTTTATATGTCTAAGAGCAAATAAGTTAAAAGTTAAAATAGAAGAAAATTTCCCATTACAATAACCAAAATGATCAAATACTTAGGAATGAAATTAACAATAAATATACAAGATTTATATGAATTAAAATCCAAAAATATATAAAATATCTTGTAGCATCTTCAAGGTGCCTTCTATTGAACTCTTTGCTTTCCTTATTCAGAGTCAATTCTGTAGACACTAAGCCATCTTCCAATGTATTTCTGAAAATAAGCTACATCTGTGTGTTTTAGCATATTTACAGACTTCGTTTCCCTTTTCCATCAGATTCAGTCTGAACAAATTACTAATTTATCATAATCAAATGTCCTGAACACACCTTAAAGTCTGACTCATTAAATAACCCTCCAGATCTCTGGAGCATTTCTCTGGATTGCAGGGAGCTGGAGTTCCTGATACTTTCCATCAACTACAGCTGATTTAACAGCAGAGCAGTAGCTCCTCAGTTAAGTAACCTTAATCGCCTTATGCGCCATGATTTACTGAAACTTTGATGCACGGATTCTGCATTCCTGGAATCTACCCAGTTCCTCTAGTTGTATTGCCATGTGCTTCTCATTATGGCCCAACTGTACAGAGAAGATGAGTGGAAAGAGCTGGTCTGGGAGTCAAGGGCAGATACTGTCCTGGTTCTGTCGTGATCTAATCCTAGGTCCTTGGGCAAGTCACTTAACCCACTGGACCGAACAAAGGTTTTCTTATCTTCAAATTAGGGACAGTCATGCTTGCTCTACCTAACAAACAAGGTTGTCTTTGGGACCCTTGTGAGAGAGCATGAGTCTGCAAGACTCACACAAGTTCCCAATCCAGTATTTCTTTTGTAAGTTAGTAGTTGGGAACTCAGAAGATATTTTCCCAGAAAAAAGCCAATACTATACCTGGTGGTGAAGTTTCCAGTCTAATGCTACAAAAATCTGTCTGATGATCCTGTCCCTGGAGTACAACATATAATAGTGGTCTTGCAAATCAGCACCACCAGGGCATCAACCAGTTGTGGGTGCTGTGGTTGGAACTCTGGGGGAGTGGCAACACGGAGTCCCTTTGTACAGTGGAAGAAAGAGAAAATTGGTGCCAAACAGAAGGGAAGTGGCAGGCGGAGTCGGAGGTCTTATGGGGAAGGAGCACATGGTAAGCCTGTGGGGGGCCTTTAGACACATAAGGATTTATTAGGTGCAGAAAATGAATGACAGGCAATGGCTTTGGAAAGTCCTATAAATAAAGCAGCTCAGCGTTTACTCCTGCCTTCCAGCCCACTATCTCCACTCCTGCTCTCTTTCCCACATTCTATTTTTGAAGTCTTCAGGGCACACATAACATAGCCAGCCACTTGAGATTCATGATGCAGAATCCACTTGCTCCATTCAAGTGACTAAATAGCTCCATGTAAAACAGGCCAATATGTAATACATAAACATATATGTAATAACAGAGGTGGGGGGTGCTGTGAGAGAGGGAAGGTACAGTTATGTCTGTGGGTTGGTCAAATGGGTGCGTTCATCTTGGAAGATTCCCCGGAAGACTTGAAAGAGGCTAGCTGTGTCTTTGCTTTTTGTTGAACAGAGCCTTCCAAATCTAACTTTTCATATCCCTGATTGAATTCCCAGCAATCTACTTTTCCTGACTATAACCAGAAAAGCATGTTTAAGTGAACATGAAATTCCATCAGTATAAAGCCTTGCGCAGCCCAGTCCATCAGCCGAGTCACCAAAGCCACTAATAATGCCCTATTGTGTTACTGTGGTATTTTCTAGGTTATCATTATGAAGTCTTTGCTCCTGGTTGAGAAAACATGACGTTCCATTAAATGTATAATCTGGATTCCCTCCAGGCCAGAGACGCAGCTTGCTTAAAGCTGAAATGAGCTGAGATTTAATGTCGTGGAAAAGAGAACCAGTTGCAGGGGAAAAGGAGTTGCAGGGACTGGGAGAAGAATGGTGGATTCAGTCTCCCATGACCCCTTGGTTTCAGACTGTAGACAGTGTCTTGCCAGCCAAAGGATCTAAGAAGCCCAAGGAAAAATGAGTCAGCATTTTTTCACTTTCCACTCTGGCTGTGGCTGGGTGCTGGACAGCACTGTGTGAGGAGGTTCTTTCTAGGACAGAAGATCATGTCTTTGGCGACCACCCAGGGGTCTGTTTGCCACCACTGTCTTTTGGCCCATGCCCCAGCTCTGGACTCATCAATCTCATAAACTAGCCTGGATCGAGATGGTAAGCTGTTGGTGTGTGCACTATCACACCAAGTTCTAGTAAGTTTTTCATTCAGCACAAAAATATCCTTCTCTTCCAGCAATAGAACAGCTAAAGGAAGTCAGAGGAATCCACCTGAATGTCTGTAAAGGTCTCCCCACCATTTCTTTTCCTGGAGCATTTTTAGGTCCCCAGGGTGCTTCAAAGAATCCTGTGGTGCACTTAGACATTTACTCCAGGATTAATATAAAAGCAGCAGCATCCTTTATAATAGCAAGGGGCTTGGAAGTCAGCACGCTGGTTAGACTTGATGTGATTTTTTAAACCAATTCAAAATAACTTATTCTTGTTGAATATAAAAGTAATATATGTTCATTACAGAAAAATTAAGAAAAACATGTAAACAAAATTTAAAATTCTACCTGCTAGAGACAAATAGTACTGTCATATTGGTAAATAGAGACATACACGTGTGTGTTTAACTTTTTAAACAGGTGGAATCATAATGCGGATGACGTCTGGTAATTGCATTTTCATCTAAAAGTATATAGTATATTAACAATTACATATTTCTCCTAAAATAGCTTACAAGCTTGTATAACATGCAATGCAGGTTCAATACTATGCATAGATCATATCTTAGTAAATCCCCTGCTGTTAGACACATGTAATCCTCAGCATTTTATTATAAACAGCACCTCCATAAACATACATGTAGGTACTTCTTTGTGACTATTTGGATTTTTTTCTTTAGGAAATGAAATTGCTGGATGGAAAGGTAGACCCTCATTTTTTAAAAGCATTTGATACATGCTGCCAAATTATCTTCTTGTCTGCTATACACTATGGTAGCCACATGTGGCTATTAAAGTTCAAATTAGTTAAACTTATATGAAATTAAAAATTCACTTCCTTAATCACACTAGTTACATTTCAAGTGCTTGAGTCACATATGGCTAGTAGCTACTGTATTGAACTGCACAGATATAGAACTTTTCCATCAACCTAGAAAATTCTACTGGACAGCGCAAGTCTAGAAAGACTGCACCAATTTACATTTTCCCTAGTAAGATATGACACTGCCTACCTCCCACAAATTGGCCAATACTGAATATTGTAATTTTTTAAAACTTTTTGTCAACCTAACAAAAATTATATTTTTTTTATTTCTTTGATTAATAATGACCTTTTTGGTTCATTTATTGACTCTCATATTTTTTTCTCTTATGAATTATGCATTTAGGCTATTTCCTATTGAGATTTTGCTTTTATTGCTTTTTATATGTGAAAATCAATCTTAAGAGAGTGATTTATGTGGCAATAGTTATTGTAACTTCCTACGTTTTTCATGGCTTATTTTTCATTTATAGAAGTTTAATTTTTAATATATTCAAATCTCTATTTTCCTTTATGGTCTCTTCCTTGTCATTTTTAAAAGCTCTAAACCTAAGATTACAGTAATACTCATCTAAATTATCTTCTAGTTCTTTGATCATTTCATTCTAAATATTTAGATTTTCAATCTTTCTGAAATTTATTTTTGCATATGGTTTGTAAAGTATAAATCTAACCTTTTTCTTTCTCCATATTATCAATCACTTGTCCAGGAACCATTTTTTTAAAAAATTAATGAATCATTATATACTGATTTGAAATTCCACTAAATGTTTACACATACTTGGATCTACACGTATTTGTCTTTTTAGATTTTCCACTCTATCCACCTATTCTTTGGCCTTTACCATCCTGTTTTTATTAATTTACATTATAATATATTTTAATATTTGGAGAGAGAGTATGGCTTCATTATTCTTTTCCAAAAATGTTTCAGCTTTTTCTACCTTTTTTTTGCTAAGATAAACCTAGAATCATTTGGTTAAATTCTTATCATCAAACTCTTTCAGAACTTTGACTGAAAAGTTGAATTCAATTTCTAAATTAATTTGGGGGAAAACTGGTTATCTCTACAGTATCCATATCTCTCTAGTATCTCTACAGTTATCCATTCAGAGACATGGTGATTCCGTCCCCCACTCTTTTTTTTCAGATGTTCCTAAATATCATTCTGAATTGGCTTTTTAAAAAAGCACGAAGGAGGAGCACCTCCGACTGTTTTCAGACACTGTCTCTGAGTCTGTGAGCTGGTCCTCCCAGCCACTAGAAGTAACAAAAGAAATTCCATTCCTTAGCACTGGAGCATATTTTCAGTATCCACCTTCTCATAAATCTGCAGAAAAGAAATCTCACTTTTCATCCAAAGAATCTGGAGTTCAAAACAGCCTTTACGGAAAAATCAAACTCCAGGGGCAACTGCAAAGCACATTTGGTGTCCAGCTAGCCAGCTTATTTTGCAGGACTCTTTTTCCAACTCCTAAATACTTTCCAGTCTGTGAAATCCATCTCCCTACCACTGTAACAGCAAAGCGCCTCTCCTGGCACTGGAGAGCTCACTCAGTTTTAATGAGCACGGATCTTCAGTGAGGGGCTTTTTATCGTTGAAGCTGGTTTTCAGCAGATAAGAATGAAGCTTCCTTGGGTGACTGTGGCTTGGCAAACATATGGGGATTTGGGAAGTGCTTCATTGGTCAGAATTCAGCTCTCCCTTGAGCAATTCCTAAAGCCTAATCACTATCCATTTTTTTTTTTTTTTGCAAGGAAACCAGGGCTCCTGCACCTCCCTGGTAGCCCACCAGTCAAATGGTCAAGAGCTTGAATTCACCTACATCTGGGGTTCTCAAGTCGAAGGGGAGGGACATTTGGCAATGACTGGAGGCATTTTTAGTTGTCACCGCTAATAGGGAAGGAGTGGGGGGCGGGGGATGTTACTGGCATCCAGTGCGCAGAGGCCAAGGATGCTGCTGAACATCCTACAAGGCACAGGACAGTCCCCACCACAAAGAACTACCAGGCTGCAGTCTCAGAAGTGCCAAGGTTAAGAAACCCTGCCTTTCAATTTCACTCAGTGCCCGGTGAGAAGTATGCATTATATGATTAGGAGCAAAGATAATGCCTTCCATGGGACAGCATTTCAAAACAAACAAACAAAAAAACAAAACAAAAAATGCGACAGTTGGCTTTAAAATGCCCAAGCCTCTAACTTTAGGAGTGCCTGTGCCTGCAAGTTCTGTATTTGGTAAGCAAGCCTTTCCCATCAACACGGGAGGGAGTCACAGAAACTCAGCAAGACAATAGCAGCCTCCAAGCCACTTGCATGCTCCTGGGACACAGAAAGCAAGACAGAAAAGAAGTCTGTCCCCTTTCCAGCAAGCGGCGTCGCCTCGGCTGCGGGCTCTGGAACCGAGGCTGGGAGGAGCGCGCCCCAACAAAGGCTCAGCACTCCGCCGCCGCCTGCCGCGCGGTCCCTCTGCGCCCCTGGAGATGCGCGCCTGTCCCCAGGCGACCCTGTCAACGAGCCCGGCCAGGGGCGAAAGCGTCCTCGCCCGCCTAGCCTGGGGTGGGGGGACAACTCGCGGCACTTACTTGTCCAAAATGAAGTACAGGTCAAATCCGCCGTAGCAGGCTGGACCCCCATCCTCCCGGCGTCCCCCTTGCCCGGCGCAGATGAGCACCAGAGTGGCCAAAGAGAGCCACTGGAAGCCGATGCCGAGGGCTCTCCGCTCCGCCGTGGCCATGGCCCGCAGCCCGGGGAGAGCAGGGTCCGCTCCTTCCCACGCTCCGCGAACTCGCCGCGACCCTCAGGGACGCGCCATCCGCGGGCCCCTCCTCGCGGGTCCTTTATTCCCCCTCGCTCCCTCGCAACTCCCCGGAAGCAATTGTCTGGAGGAGTTCAAGGTTTTCCCTCTGGTTTCCGCTCCGATGCTGTTTCTGGGTTTCGGGTTTCAAGGATCCCAATCCTGTCCTCTGCTTCTTGAAAGGGGAGGGCCGTCTCGGGCCGGGGCCGCCGGGCCGCTCCCGAGGCCGCGCTGAGGTTTTGCAATGGAAGGAGTTCCGTCCCGACGGTTCTTTGTCCCAGATTTTAAATATGATGGGGTGGGTTTTCAAATTGTTCTTGGTGGGGGGAGTGCTTTGCCTTCTCTCCTTCCTCTCTGCCCCCTTTCTCGTTCTTACGAGGAAGAGAGTTCAAAGGCTGCCACCTTGTGGACAAAAGCGGCGAAAGCACGTGTAGGACCCGCGGGAGTGCGGCGGGGGCGCTTCCAGGCTTCGCGTATAAATCTCCTTGTCCTTACCATTCTCATGTGAGCTGTGCATGTTTTCTTACTCCTTCCTTCTTCCCACGCACTTTCCCTTTCTTTTTCCATGACCGCCTCTCCATTCTCTCTAGTCCTTCTATCCCTTCTTTTCCTTTCCTATCCTGCATCTTTTGATAAGGTCACTAAACATTGGATGAGAACTTGTTTCCTCCAAGCACAGTGACTCCGACTCCCCAGGCTAGGACCTTTGCAAACAAGCCATTGTGCAGATGAGTAGGGGAAAACGAGGCCTTTGTGGTCTGAGTCATCAGAGTGACCTTACATGGTCTTAGCCTGGACCATAAAAGAGACTGTTGGGGTCCGGTCTGAAAGCAGCACAAACAGCCCCACAGAGTGTGGTACTCAGGGCTGCTCCCGGCAAGGAACAGCTGAGCCTTCTAAATTGCCACCATCTCCATCTTTTAGAGATTCTGTGATAATAGTTCTTCTTTGCAGCCTGTGAACTTTGACTTTTTCTCTCTATGTCTGATTTAGGATGAAGGATGTAAACAGCTTACAAGAGTAGAGACGGTCCAAGCAGTTTGTAATTGGCAGGGAAGTTCTGTGCTAGCCTCTCTGAATTGGAGAATCAGCCTCTGAGCCCCAGTTCCGAGTGGTACCCCAGTTCTAGCTTCCTATTGTCTTCCACTCTGGGAGCCCACAGTGCATATGCATGTACTATTTTCCCAGGATTCTTCCTCCACACACACATCTTCCCCTCCACTTGTGTGCCCCCCAGACCCTTACACCTCAATGTGACAGTCCATGGTGGTTCCCCCAACATGTGTACCATGGAATCCTAGTGTCTTGGAATGCTCCACTAACCAATAATCATGTTGTCAAATCAGTCTTGAAGATTTGTCATGCATAGCACTGACCTGCCTCCAAAATGAACCCAGTGTTTCTCACCTCCTGGAATTCACACACCTTCCACCTTGGGTGAGATTGACCTGTGAGTAATTAATAAGATGGTGTGTGGCTTCTGAGGACAGGCCATGAGAGATGTTGTGGTTTTTCCCTTCTCTCTTGGATCACTCACTGTAGGAGAGCCCACTGCCATATCGTGAGAACATGCAAGCAGCCCCAAGGAAGGGTCCATGTGGTAAGGAACTGAGATCCCTGCTGGCAGCCAACACCACTTTGCCAAAGTTGTGAGTGACCCATCTTGGACATAGGTCCCTGAGCTCCTGTGAAGCCTTCAGCTGACTGCAGCCCTGTCTGACATCTTGACTGCAACCTCCTGAGAGACCCCAAACCAGAACCACCCAGCTGAGCCATTCTCTGATTCCTGACCCACAGAAATAAGCTAATTTTTATTAGTATTTTAAGTCTCTAAGTTTGGGGCCAATTTAAAATGTAACAAAAGATCACTAATGTATGCCTAGTATCATATTAAAGCCTTCAGAATTTCTGTAGGAAAAAAAAATTGCTGAACTGTGTTTCCCAGACTTACTTGACCTTGAAACTTGTTTCATAGGTAACATGTATTAAGCCCGTACTTTGGGAATTATTGCTCTCCGGAAAAAATAATTGGAGGGAGATTAAAATACCCTAACCATCCAAGTCTTCCTCTTCCGTATCTTCTTTCTCCTCAAAGGATTGAAAACCCATGCTGACCCCATTGCAGCTCGATGACTTGAAAGACAGTGAGGAAATCTATAGAAATCAGATGGGTGAGGGAAAGTGGAAACAGTGGCCAGAGCTGGTGAGAGAAGAAAAGGGATATGACAATGTGATGGAGAGAGTGTTTATGGGATTGGCAAGGAATAGGAAAGGGCTTGAATGTGGAAAGCGGGTGGAGGGGTGGGAGGAACCAGGGAAGTATTAAGAATGTCTTCTCTCACCCTCATGCCCCCAGGGCCGTCTCAGGTTGTTTAGAGTTTAGGTG
>NW_012115599.1:4959776-4991394 GCF_000951035.1 Colobus angolensis palliatus
AATAGGAAAGGGCTTGAATGTGGAAAGTGGGTGGAGGGGTGGGAGGAACCAGGGAAGTATTAAGAATGTCTTCTCTCACCCTCATGCCCCCAGGGTCGTCTCAGGTTGTTTAGAGTTTAGGTGACAGAGGAATGTGTTGAGAGCTTTACAAGCAAAATAGTTTAGGAAATTACCCCGGAAGGAAGCAGGAGGTGTCCTGATAGAGCTCTTCAAAGTTAGAGACACCATTATCCAAGATAGATGAGGGCATAGTTCTTCCAGGGGTGGGAGAAGAGAGGATATTCCGTGGGAAACAAAGTCATGGGGAAGGGGAGAGAGAGTAAGAGGCACCTCTGGACAAAGATGGTATTTTCCAGGGCAGACAGGCAGTGAGAGGAATTCAGATACTTGAGTGTCCCAGTGTCTCTGCCTTTCTTCCAGGATTCTAGGAAGAAGTCCATCTCTAGATCTTAAAATGACTCTACCCTTCTCTCCCTCCAGCCCAAGGAAATCCATTCCAGGCTGCCTCTTCTACCTAGAAGGCTTTGTGCCAGCCTCACTCACTGTAGGGAGGTGTCCTCCAAATATTCCCGTGAAGTGAGCTCAAAGTTGAGCTACAGAGATATGGTTATTCGCAGGGAGGGTTTAAATATGACAAAGATGTCCATAGTCTATAACAGTGGTAAATGAAGCCTCTTCTGTGATCCTGGCATGTTCACTCAGTGGGGAACATTGTCAGGTGTTATAAATGGGCAACAACTTTTGCCTTGGTTTGTTAGGCTGTAGTGGCCTCATAATTAGTGCTTGTAGAGAAATGGGAGAGGTGGGTCAGTCACTGCAGGCTAGATGGGGGCTTGGGGACAGTCTTGATGGGTTCCTGCTAGCATTTTCCAGAATGATTTTACAACTCAGGGACATCTAAATGTCAAGGTCTTCCTACCCAAATGTTACCATCCTCTTGAGGTAATTCTCGGTGTTCTGAGTTGATTGGAGTGTTCTGGTTCCTAATGCCGTCCAAGGACTCCAGTGTTCTGTAAGAGGTGGATTAGCCTTTTCAAGGCCTATAGAGATAGATACATGAGGTTTGGAAGGGACTCTTCTGCTTCTGTAATTCAAGGCCGTGGAAGAACTATATACATGGTGATGTTCAGCCTATAGATGAATATTTCTGGAGTTGGAGAAGTACAGGAGAAAATTAACCATGCAGGTGGGAGCAGTCGAATTGTAACCTGGAAGCCTAGGCAGGGAAGGGTTTCTTGCAGTACGAAATAGTCAACAGAACCACATGCTGTGGAAGTCAGGAGGATAAGCCCTAAGAAAACTCCAGTGATTTGGCACAAGTGTCACTGTCGTGAAGGAGCATTCCAGTAAAGTAGTGCAAAGAATGTTAGACTGTGCTGGGTTACCAGGAAGCAGAAAACTCTCTTTCAAGAAGATAAGGGGTAACTTGTAAATGTTCAAATGTTTTATTTGCCACAAGGAAGAATCCCAAGATATTCAAAGGTACCAGGAATTTCAAGGTCCTTGCCTTCCAAAAGATTGAAGAGTTTGTCTGACTAGACTGATTGTCTCAAGGCTTTAGTCCTGTACTCTGATCACTGTTCTACCTGAATTTACTAAGCTTCCTTCCTTGAGACAGTAATTATCAAATATGCCCTGCCTATCTACAATATCAACCTCTTAGTAACTCGCTCTCTCTTACTTGCCCTCTACTTTCAAACACATGTGACTGAGCCCTTTTCCCTGGTTGTCAAACACAAAGTTTACTGTCCTAATAACCTATCAAGAACTCACTGGGCACTAAGTACCATTTGTCTGCATTCTTAACAAAGGTTTTAGAAAAGGCTCCAGGTAACCCAGACTACCCTAAAAAATTTTGAGTAAAAAGCATTTTTTCCCTAGAAAAGAAATATTTGCCACAATATGGAAAAATCTGGTACTCTCCATAAAGTTTTATGTCAATCCTGTAGGTCCAATGTTTTTCAGGTTCTTGGAGAACCCTCTAGTCCCTGGGACCACCATAGGCAAAAAGTGAACTGAGTGTTCCCAGAAGCAATTTATCATCTGGAACAACAAAGTGTCTTAAGAATCTGAATCGGCTGGGTGCGGTGGCTCAAGCCTGTAATCCCAGCACTTTGGGAGGCCGAGACGGGTGGATCACGAGGTCAGGAGATCGAGACCATCCTGGCTAACACAGTGAAACCCCGTCTCTACTAAAAAATACAAAAAACTAGCCGGGCAAGGCGGCAGGCGCCTGTAGTCCCAGCTACTCGGGAGGCTGAGGCAGGAGAATGGCGTAAACCCGGGAGGCGGAGCTTGCAGTGAGCTGAGATCCGGCCACTGCACTCCAGCGCGGGCAACAGAGCGAGACTCTGTCTCAAAAAAAAAAAAAAAAAAAAAGAATCTGAATCAACTGAGTATTGACTTTTGGTGATAGGGAAAACAAAGATACAGTAATAAAATTAAGCCTAGAGGCAGAACCATAGGCTAGAGCAAGATGACCTGATGGTATCTTATAGGCCAAACCAGCCACAACTTCAGCCTAGAAACAGTCTAAGCTGTTTGAACTCAGCATCCCATTGATACCCTATCGAAAGCCCAACCAAGTCAACCTTAAAAATAAATTCAGTTCAATAAGTCCCTTGACTCATTTAAGGACACTCCAAAACACATCCCAAAGCCCTGCTAACGCCTACTTCAATGCAGTGATAAAACCCATTCAACACAGGCCCAATCAAACTCTGACCAATTCAGAGCCCTGTGAAAAATCAGCCCCTTTCCTATATCAGTGTCAGCCCAAAGGCAGATCCTGTTTAATCTGGTTTGCATCCCAGCTCAGCTAAGGCCACACAACATCCCTGTGCATCTTATGTCACAGCCAAGCCTCTGAAGAGTACATTCTTACCAAGGATCCAGTCAAGAGTAACCCATATTTATAACAACATATCCTAAAACATCCATTTCAGATGCTCAAAAAGGACCCAAAGACTTGTTGAACAAAAGATTTGTTTCATTTAGACCAGAGACCAGGCCAATCCAACTCAGAACTCAGATGAGAGTGGAAATGGACCAGTACAGTCCAGGGTCCTGACAAGCCCAGAAAGTACAATGCCCAATGGAAGCCTGTATTAAACAAGTCAAGGCCAACAAATCTAGACACAAGACCAATTCAGCCCAATCCTGTCCAATTCTGCTCAATTCTTGCATAAACATATTTAAGAGTAGGGTCTTACTTGGAGACACCAGATCAATGCACAACTGAAGATGCCAGCAAAAATCTACCCAAACCCATCAAGCCTGACACCCCTTTGATCATTTTGCTAATGGCCACCATCCAAGTCCCAAGCCAGAGAGACTAGTGATTCTCAAAATGTGTGAGCATGTGTGTTTTGTGGTTGATGTGGGGAATGGGTACTGTGAAGGTGGGGACAAAGAGATTTGCTCACTCAGAAATAACCAATGGAGCTTTATCAAGGTACCTTCATCTGAAGAATATCAATAATGAATGTGGGGTTTGAGGAACACATATACTTTTAAATAGTCTTAAAGTGACCCATTTTGTTTCCTTCTTGCTTCAGACCCTCTTCCTCCTGATGTGATCTTTTGAAATAGGTAGAATGAATGATAATTTCCATATACTGTTTGAGGCCTAGGCAGTACAACACACTGACTAATACTGTAACCTCATGTCAGGCTATTTGGATCAAAGCACAAGTCCACCAGTTTTAACTGGGTGACTGTGCAAGGTACTTGACCTGTCCACACCACAACTTCCTTTCTGCAAGATGGGGATAATAATATTATGTACCTCATTGAGTTGTTATGCAGTTTCCATGAGATAATGTATGTTATGTGTGGCCCTCAGGAAGTATGCAGTCAATGCTGGGTTTTATTGTTATTGGAGGGTTCTGGGAAATTGCTTGTGAATTTCTTCTTGGTATGTGAAAAAATTTTAGAAGAGCCACATTCAGAGCGGCTCACCAGTGAACCAAAGCTATTTCTCTCCTGTGGACATTCACATTATCAACTTTGAGACATGCAAAGATAAATATTCTAGCTCATCCAGGAACTACTGGGAGATGTTGGTTTCCTAGGATGCATGCAGAAAACAAATAGAAAACATGCTTTGGGGATATCAATTATCTATTGGCAGCCCTGCTGTTTCTGCTAGCCAAAAATGCTGGATAGCTAAGCTTTAGTGGAATGTCTTGAGTACACTGTAATAACCCATGATGCTTCTTTCTGATATTTGGTATTGAGATCTAGGGATCCATAGGAAAGAGCCATTATTATTCCTTCTCATTAACTCATTCATTCATTTAAAAATAGTTTTTGGATATCTATTATTATATGGCAAGCCCTGTGTTTACACTGAAGATACAAAAATAAATACAACCTGGACCTTAACAGAGTTTAGTTAGGAGAAAAAACACATAAAACAGGTGTTGGTACAATAATGTGGTTAGTCTGTCTTTTAGAGGAGGCTCAACATGTTCCAATCACTGCACTATGCCAATCCCAAGAAGCAGTTCTGACATTGTGGACTCCTTAGTGAGGCACTGTTGGATCACAACTCGTGAAGGCGACTCGTGCCAGAAGATGAATGAATTAAAACATGACAAATGTCTCTTCCTAATAGTAATGAGACATTATTTCACTAAGAATATTCAAAAGTGATCAGGGAGGCACCTGTGGCAATGAGACCAAGATCTGGGCTAATTAAGCCACTTCCAGTCTGAGTGAAAGGGATCTCTAGGGTGCTTGCTCTTTTTTTATAATCCATCATGGCTTACCAGGGCACAGAAGGGCTTGGGGCAGAATTGTAGCTAGTGACAAGGTGTGCATTTACCTGATGGGTTTGCCCCTGAGCATTGACACCTTAGGGAAGTGCTTGGGAGCACTCAGACCTGGGTTACATTTCTGGCACAGGTTTTCAGGCTGAAATGAATATGTCCAAGATGGGGGTCTAAAAAGTAGGCCTATCCTGGAGCGTCATATGTAATAGCATTTGTTCTTTCTGTGGCCAAAGTAACAGTGGGGAGATCATATGCCATTCTTATAAGAGAGTCTCTGTGTCCCTGAGATAGGGATTGATTCATGAAGCTAGGGCAGACTCTTCTCAAAATAGGGAGAGCTGAAGGCATGAATGGTGTTGCTATCCCAGGTCTTGTTTTCCTCTTCATTATATTTTTCATCAAGTGTTGAAGACTCACCTGCTATGCAATCTTAATTGTAGTCATAAATGTAGGTACCTAAATTGTGAGCTTAACCCAAAGAAATAGTGAGGTAAATTGATTAACAGATAAAGAACACCAAGGGCCTTTATGGCATAGGGAAATTACTATCTTGGCTTGAAATAGAGGAAAAAACTCCATGAAATTATTACAAATCCAAGGGCCAATAAGGAGGAAGTAAAGGTCCAGCCCTAGAATACTGTCCTCTAGAAATCAAATTTGCTCAGAGGCAGAGGCAAAAACCTCAGGTGGTAGAGAAGAAGGCTTTTTAATTTGCTGTCTGAACAGAAAATTGTAAAACAGAAGTATGGCAGTAGGTTATTACAACCTTAATGGTAATGGTGTCAGCTTCAAGCACAGTGTTTAATTATGTAGTCAATTCAGGAACTGTGGGAAAAAGAAAAACAGGGAAAAAATCCAAATCCTATAAATAGCAATACCCTATGCATATGTAGTAGATGTATTTGGAATGTTTTTTCCACATTTTGACAGTTACCCATAAATCATGTTCTCCTAAGAAACAAAACAACTATACTCTCGAGTCTTCATTGCGGCTGGAGTTTAGATTTACAAACTGCAATCCTACTATGCATCTTCAGTTGAATTACTTTCTCCCTCTCTGAGATGTTTCTTTATATCTTCTTTTCAAATTTTTCAGTGCATTGTCATTCACTCTGCACTGATACTGCTGCTTCATATTTAGTTGCAAAATTATAATCCTGAAGATGCTTACATGAATTTTATACTCAGGAACAGTGCCTAGGCTAAAGAGCTTTGGAAGTCATGAATGTACGAGTTGAAGCTATGAGTGTGCTTAAATACCACCTTGGGCTAAGTGAAGAAAGTAATAAAAACTGAGGGCAAGGATGGAGCCCAGGGGAGCACCAACATCTTTACAGAGCTTGACTTAGAAAGAGGAAACAAGAAGGGAAACAGGCATTTCTAGAAGAGAATAGTCATGAATATCAATTGGGGTAGGAAGGTCAAGAAGATAAGAACTTAAAGCTGTTCATTAGATTTGGCAGCTAGGAGTTCTTTAGTGATCTTTATGCAAAAAGCTTTGTGGAAATTTGGGAGAAGAATTTATGTTTTAGTGAACAGAAAAGTGTATGAAGCATTGAGATGGCGATGGTGGATGGAACACGCCCATCTAAGTCTGCTCTCTCTCAAAATCTCACTAAAACCAAAGCATGGGAAGTAAACGTCATCATCATAATCAACAACAACAACAATAATGAGTCCCAAAAGGATGGGAAAAAGAGGAAGAGGGAACAATGTCAATATAAATCTAACAGCTGGAAAGTTGCATCTAACCTGACAATGGGAAAAGTGATGAACCCTCCTTATCTGTATTGCAGAATCACTGATACTGAGGGATACAGCATGGGGCTTAAATAAAGAAGGTGATTGAAAGTTCTTTAAAAAGCAACTAGATCCCCAGATGCTCTCTGGATAGAAAGTCTTCCTCAACTTTAGCAGAAGATTGGAATGTCATTCTCCGATAAAAATAAAACAGAGGGTTTGGACTGGGATATGCCAGGCATAGCTGAGGCCATCAGTTCTCTACCGAAAATAGGAGAGTTGTGGGAATAAAGGAGTACTGAATGCACTGGATGCTTAAGGCTCAGACCTTCAGCTGTATTCCCTCACTGATCTCCATGAGTGCTGGGAGCCAGACCGTTACCTTCCAGTTAGGAGATATATATATATATATTTTGAATGGAGTCTCACTCTGTTGCCCAGGCTGGACTGCAGTGGCACCAGGCAGGAGACTGAAATGTTTTCTATTGGGAATTTGTCATCCCAAGAAAAAAACTCTAAAAATACTAACATCAGGGCTTTTTCAATGACTGACCGGGCCCAGTCAGTCTGCAAAGAAGCCTAAAGAAGACAAGCTCCACTCACAGACTTTGAGCTTCTAATCAGTTACCACACTTAGACATGAACAGATGAACCATAATGACCACACATTCACAGAAAGGACGTGTAACGGTTTGGCTCTGTGTCCCTACCCAAATCTCACGTCCAATTTTAATCCCCAGTGTGGGAGGAGGGGACTGGTGGGAGATTATTGCGTTACTTCACCCTTGCTGTTCTTGTGATAGTGAGTGAGTTCTTATGAGATCTGGTTATTTAAAAGTGTGTAGCACCTCCCTTTTCTCTCTCTTCCTCCCGCTCCTACCATGTAAGATGTGTCTGCTTCCCTTTTGCCTTCCGCCATGATTGTAAGTTTCCTGAGGCCTCCCCAGAAGCAGAAGCCAGTATGCCCACAGAACTGTGAGCTGATTAAACCTCTTTTCTTTATAAATTACCCAGTCTCAGGTATGTCTTTATAGTAGTGTAAGAATGGACTAATATAGACTGTTTTATAAAAGATTGAGACAAACACACACATACACACAGAAGAAAAGCACTTAGAGGTAACAGAGACTATGTTGAAAGGAGAGCTTCTTCCCTAAATTGCTATTTTCAGAGTGTTGAGAGAAGGTATTACATCTGTAAAATAAAAAGACAATGCTAGAAAAAGGAGCATTCAGATAAAAAAAGAACTTTGAGAAATTATGACACAATAGCATAATTGAAAAAACACAACAGAATATTAGAAAAATAAGCTTGAAGACATTTTTTTAGGAAGTAGAGCAAAAAAGACAATGCAATGAAAAAGAGAAGAAAAAATGTAAATAATGCACAAGTGTAGGAGGTCTAACATCTGAATAATAGAATCATAGAATGGGAGAACAGGGAAAATAAAGGGAAAAAATGTGGCACAGATATACACCATGGAATACTACACAGCCATAAAAAGAATGAGATCATGTCCTTTGCAGCAATCTGAATGGAGCTAGAGGCCATTATCCTAAGTGAATTAATGCAGAAACAGAAAACCAAATACTGCATATTCTCACCTATAAGCAGGAGCTAAATATTGAGTACACATGGACACAAAGAAGGAAACAGTAGACATTGGAGCCTAATGAAAGGTGGAGCGGGGAAAGAGGGTGAGGATCAAAAAACAACCTATTGGGTACTATGCTCATTATCTGGTGACAAAATAATCTGCACACCAAGCCCCCAAGACATGCAGTTTACCCTTGTAACAAACCTGCACGTGTACCCCTGAACCTAAAATAAAAGTTGGAAGTTTTTGGCCAGGGAGATCAGGCAAAAGAAAGAAATAAAGGGTGTTCACATAGGAAGAGAGGGAGTGCCAATGACATGATCCCATATCTAGAAAAAACCCCATTATTTCAGCCCCAAAGCTTCTTAAGCTGATAAACAACTTCATCAAAGTTTCAGGATACAAAATCAATGTGCAAAATTTGCTAGCATTTCTATACAACAATAATAGGCATGCAGAGAGCCAAATCATGAATGAGCTTCCATTCACAAATGCTACAAAGAGAATAAAATACCTAGGAATACAGCTAACAAGGAAGGTGAAGCACCTCTTCAAAGAGGACTACAAACCACTGCTCAAGGAAATCAGGGAGCATACAAATGGAAAGACATTCCGTGCTCATGGATAGAGTCAATATCGTAAAAATGGCCATACTGCACAAAGCAATTTATAGATTCAATGCAATTCCCATTAAACTACCATTGACATTCTTCACAGAATTAGAAAAAACTATTTTAAAATTAATATGGAACCAAAAATTAGCCTGTACAGCCAAAATAATCCTAAACAAAAAGAATAAAGCTGGAGGCATCACACTACCTGACTTTAAACTATACAACAATGCTACCATAACCAAAACACCGTGGTACTGGCATGAAAACAGACACATAGACCAATGGAACAGAATAGGGAACTCAGAAATGAGACTGCACAATCACGTGATCTTTGACAAACCTGACAACAACAAATAATGGACAACAAATTTCATATTTAATCAATCGTGCTGGGAGAACTGGCTAGTCATATTCAGAAAATTGAAACTGGATCACTTCCTTAAACTTTATACAAAAATTGGCTCAAGATGGATTAAAGACTTAAATGTGACACCCAAAACTATAAAAACCATGGGAAAAAATCTAGGCAATACCATTCAGGACATAGGCACGGGCAAAGATTTTATGACGGAAACAACAAAAGCAATTACAACAAAAGCAAAAGTTAACCAATGGGATCTAATTAAACTAAAGAGCTTCTGTGTAGCAAAAGAAACTATCATTAGAGTGTACAGACAACCCACAGAATAAGAGAAAAATTTTTGCAATCTATCAGTCTGACACAGGTCTAATATCCAGAGCCTGCAAGGAACTTAAACAAATTTACAAGAAAAAAACAACCCAATCAAAAAGTGGGCAAAGGATATGAACAGACACTTCTCAAAAGAAGACAGTCATGCAGCCAACAAATATGAAAAAAAGCTCATCACTGCTTATTAGAGAAATGCAAATCAAAACCACAATGAGATACTACTGTCTTATACCAGTCAGAATGGCCATTATTAAAAAGTCAAACAATAGCAGATGCTGGCAAGGTTGCAGAGACAAAGGAATGCTTTTACATTGTTAGTGAGAATATAAATTATTTCAACCATTGTGGAAAATAATGTGGTGATTCCTCAAAGATCTAGAAGCAGAAATACCATTTGACCCAGCAATCCCATTACTGGGTATATACCCAAGAAATATAAATCGTTCTATTATAAAGATATATGCATGCATATGTTAACTACAGCACTATTTTCAATAGCAAAGACATGGAACCAACCCCAAAACCCATCAATGATAGACTAGATAAAGAAAATGTGGTACATATATACCATGGAATACTATGCAGCCATAAAAAGGAATGAGATCATGTCCTTTGCAGGGACATAGATGGAACTAGAAGCTGTTGTCCTCAGCAAACTAGCATGGGAACAGAAAACCAAACACTGCATGTTCTTACTTATAAGTGGGAGCTGAACAATGAGAACACATGGACACATGGGGAGGTGGGGAACAACACACTCCGGGGACTATCAGAGGTTTGGGGGAAGGAGAGCATCAGGAAGAAAAGCTAATAAATGCTGGGCTTAATTCCTAGGTGATGAGTTGATCTGTGCAGCAAACCAACCTGGCACACATTCACCTCTGTAACAAATCTGGAAATCCTGCCTATGTACCCTGGAACTTAAAATAAAAGTTGATTTAAAAAGAAAAAAAATCATTAAGAAAATTTCTTAGAATGAAGGACGTGAGTGTCTAGTATGGAAAAATGTTCTTGAGTTCCCTGAATAAAGCTAAAAATAGACCTACTCCAAGCTGATTATTACATTTCAGAATATTTGGGACAGAGAGAAGGCTTTGTAAGATTCTAAAGGGAAAAATCAGGTCGTGTAAGGAGAATCAGGAATTGAAATGACCTTGGGCTCCTCAACAGCAACATTTGAAGCCAACAGATAATGGAGAAAAATTATTTACAACCCCGATTTCCACGCATAGTCAAACTGTCAATGAAATGTTGAGGTAGAATAAGACATGTTCCAATATGTGAGATCTCAAAAAATTTACCTGCCATGCATATGTTCTCAAGATGGTGCTGGACGAGATGCACCAAAATGAAAGAGGAAAGCAAGAAAGGAAGACTTGATACCAAGAAAACAAGGAACTAGCTAACTTTATGTGTCAACTTGGCTAAGCTATGGTGGCCAGTTGTTTGGTCAAATACCAGTTTTCATTTTGCTGTGAAGGTGTTTTGTAGATGGTGTTAATATTTAAATCAGTGGACTTTGAGTAAAGCAGATTACCTGTCCTTTGTGGTGGGCTTCATCTAATCAGTTTAAGGCCTTGACAGAAAAGGCCTTCTCCTGTGGAGAAGAAGGAATTCTGCCTCCAGTGCACCTTGGGACTCAAGACTGTAAGAATTCAACTCTTCCCTTGGTCTCTAGCCTGCTCTACAGATTTTTGACTTTCCAGTCCTCACAATTGCATGAGTCAATTCCTTACAATAAGTCTCTTTCTTCCTCTTTCCCTTCCCCACCTCTCTCTCTCTCTCTCTCTTTCTCTGTCTCCAAACACACATATCCTATCGGTTCTATTTCTCTGGAGAACCCTGCCTAATACACCAACCCAGGAGAAAGGCAAAGGGAATTCTTAGGATGACAGTAAAGGGCCACCCTAGGGGGATGGCTGTGCAGATGGCCTGCAGAGCAGCCATTCCAGAGAGAAGGAGAAAGAAGGTTCTTAAAAGGATACTGCCAAGAGGGAAAAGAGAAATTATTAATAATAGCTACCTCAATGTGATTGACATTGGAGAGCTAAGTCTCACTTCTAAAATAGAAAGTCAATTGATAATGTCTGAGATTGATGAATCAAAATATATCAGTGTATGCATATCATTGAGAAACATGGCAATGTAGAAATGACAAGATTTAGTTAAAATAGTTGAAAAGGTCTAGCTAGGAACAGGGAGAATGGTGAGATAGAAAATGAGAACATTTTGTTATGTGCCTTAAAGACAATTTGACTTTTAAACTATGCACATTTGTTATTTGGAGTAAAAATTTACAGCATTTTATTTATTTATTTATTTATTTGTTTATTTATTTATTTATTTTTTTTGAGACGGAGTCTCACCCTGTCACGCAGGCTGGATTGCAGTGGTGCAATCTCGGTTCACTGCAACCTCTGCCCCCTGGGTTGAAGCAATTCTCCTGCCTCAGTCTCCTGAGTAGCTGGGATTACAGGCACCCACCACCATACTCAACTGTTTTTTTGTGTGTGTATTTTTTAGTAGATATGGAGTTTCACCATGTTAGCCAGGCTGGTCTCTTAACTCCTGGCCTCAAGTGATCCTCCTGCCTTGGCCTCCAAAGTTCTGGGATTACAGGCATGAGCCGCTGTACTTGGCCAAAAACTTACAGTATTTTAAAAAATGAGATGCTTTAGATTTTTCTAATGGTTCTGCTAAGGAATCCAGCTAAGCTTGCTTCATCCTAATGCGTTATTAGCACAATGAAATGTTAGGCCATTAAAAGGGACAATCACATGAACTAGATATCAATACATGAAGACATTTATAAAATAATGTTGACAAAATTGAAAAAGTTGAAAAAACTGCACAGAGTAATTTATAGACATTGAAAGCAACACTAAAAATCATATATATACATAAATCATGCATACATACACAGTAAAAATTATATACACATATAATACATTGCCTCAATGTTTATAAATTGCTCTGTGTGTTCTTTGTTTTATAAACACCACACCACACACACACATACACCACTTAACAGTTATAATTAAAATGTAAAATAATACCCAACATTATGAGAATGATTTAATAAGTTTTGGATCAGTAACAACATCTGTGTAGCCATCACAAATAAAGCACATGAAGCCTGTAAAACATGAGAAAGTGACATCATTGTGCATTCTCACAAAAAATAAATGTACAATATATGGAGCTTATGTTGGCAACTATGAAAAATGTTCATATGGATAAGAGCTCAAAAGTAAATGTTACAAATCACACAGTGTCAAAAACAAACAGTAAATTGAAGGGGAGGCAGTAGATACAGTGAGTGTAAAAAGTTAACTGTGAAGCTATAAAATGGGCAATAGTGGGGATAGAGTTGGCAGTAAGGAAAGAAATACAAGGTTGAAGGAGCTTTTGTGTTTGCTTGTTTGTGTGATTTTTTTTTAAGTTGGGAGTTAAGTAGATATCCTTGTCTGAAAAGGAAGCTAAGGAAATGTAGAGGCTGGCAATGAGAGAGACAGAAAGAGGGAGAAAGAGAGCTAGAAAGAGTTGGATTCAGGGGTTAGCAATGACCAAAGAAATGAATTATTGTATGACAAGAACTCTGTTAAAGGCTTACACGAATGCCATAGTTCCATTAAGACTCACAACTGGGATTCTGATATCATGCTCCTCATTCTGTGAATGAAAATCTGACAGTTGTCAAATATCTTTGTTAAAAATCCATGTGGCTATAAGGGATACAGCTGGGATGCTCCTTCATCCATGTCACCCGTTGAGACAAAGGAAAGCTTGCCAATAAGTCTGTAAGTGGGAAGGTGAGGAATTGAACAAGTTTTGAAAGTAGGTTTGAACTTGATAATCCTTTTTTTCTTTTTGCAATTGTTTCCATGACTGGAATTTCTAGGAACTAGATTTTCTGAATCCCATTCATAACACAGTGCTTGGCTTTGTTATTTCTTTATTCTACTGCAGGATGTTGATTTTTGTGTCACCAACTTGCAATTTGTCTAGTTCCTTTGAATCCTTTAAATGACTGTTTAATCCTCATGTTCCGGTAAGTGGATGATGGGGATTCTTCCTTTGACTTACAAAAGGAATGAAGGTCCTTGAATTCAAACAAGGGGTTGTTGCTTTATTTACTGTAAAATTATTTTTGCAGAGCAGATGTATAAAGCAAGTAAACAGGAAGAAATCACTTGAATAAAAGTGTTGTAATTACGTTTGGTTTCCAAGAACATTGTTGGGCTCCTGTGGACATCCCCTATGCTCTGATGGGTGGGAGTCTTATGGGGAGCTGAGCCCCACGAGATCTGCCAGTGACTTTTCAGTGGCTCTCAGGCACTCTGTAGAGCTTCATGTGCCTGCCCATAGGCTTGTCTTCCCCAGAGCTTGTGAAATAGAAGTCAGTGCAGAATTCTGGTGAATCAGATTCTCAGATGCCTCTTGAATATGGCATCAAGTACATTAAGGCTCAAATGCAAAGATCGTCTACTAGTCAAGTCTAAGAGTCAATTCAATTCACCTTAAGTCTGAGTCATTCTGAGTCCCCATGAATGAGGAGTGTTAGGGAAACGTACATGCATCAGAACTCTGAACAGCCACCCCCTTTCAGCCCCTGGAAAGGCTTGAACTTGCATGTGTCCACTCTCAGTGAGTTGCTGCAAAACTAATTCTGTTTACCTCCCACACCATGGATACCTTCCCCACTTTGAAGTGAAAGGGGTTGGAGAGGGAGCTGAGCTAATGCTAAAAGCAACCCTGGAAAGGGGAGACAGGACCAACACCAAGAGGGAACTCTGGTGAGTCTGGGGATGAGAAGATTCTCTAGCTACCAGGGTTCTGCATGGCTTTGGTGACCAGTGGAAATATTAGCATTGGCCAGCCTTCTGCCTCCCTACTGCTGCAAAATAAACCACCCTAAAACATGATTTCTTAAAACAATGATTTATTACTTCCCATGGTTCTGAGGGCTGACTGGGGCTCAGCTGGGAAGCTCTCATTTGGGGTCTCCCATATGACTGCAGCAAGATATCAGCTGGACTCTGGTCATCTGAAGGATCAACTGGGCTGGAAGTTCAGTTGTATGAACTGAACTTCCCACTGGTATAGCTTACAGCTGATGCTGGCTGTTGGCTGGAAGCTCAGCTGGGGTTGTAAATTTTGACATGTACATGTGGCCTCCCCATGTGGCTTGGGCTTCTTCCAGTTTGGCCTTTGGGCTTCAGAGGGAGTGGTCCTAAAGTGGGCATTCCAATGACTCAGGCAGAGGTGACAAGTCTTCTTATGTGTTAAGCTTAGGAGTCTCAGACTGTCACTTCTGCTTCTCTATCTTGGCCAAGGGAAGTCACAAAGTTTAGCTTGGATTTGAAGGAAGAGAAGGAAGAGAATTATACTCTACTTTTAGATTTATGGAAAAGCATGCCAATAAAGTAAGGGAAGAAATTGATGGAAGCCATATTTGACTGCCTCCCATAGCCTGAAAAGACTTCAGCCAGGGCACTATAGCAATGGGTCTGGAGTGTGTGTAATGAAATGACACAAATGGTTATTAAATGCTTAATATGTATCACACATCATTGCATTTTATCTTTTCAACAACCCTATGCAGTAGTAGAGCAGATTGAATTTTTAGCTCTAATTCTTCACCACCCCCTTTTGCCATCTAACTGTTGAGTGCCTTTCACATGAGAAGTACACAAAGGGGTTATTTCCCTGCACCTTGACTTTTGGCTTGATCGTAAAACTTATTTTGGCCCGTGGGGTAAAAGTAAATCTGATGCAAACAGGGATTTATGTGGTAGACCATGCTCCACGAGAAGGGCTTCTCCCTGGAGGTGCTGCCCCTTCCACCTGGAGCCCAGAATGAGGGACATGGGGCACACTGGAGCCAGATGGACTTAGAGCTTGAAGCAGAGATGCTCAGCCAAGTCCAGCCTCAGTCAGCTAGTTTCCAGCTAGCTGACCATAGATGGGTGCAAAATGATTGTTATTGAATACTACTAAGATTTTGTAGTTGGCTGTAATAGTTGACAACAGTAGGCGTTATTAACTCCATTTCCCCCCTGAGGCCCTGAGCAGTTAATTAACTTAGCTAGGAACCAGTTTTTGAATCCAGCTCTGGCTAATCCACCACCCCACACTGTCTGCCACACGGGTATCATAGGCAGGTGTGACCAAACACCTAGGAAGTCTTACAGATTGCTGACAGTTTTGATCTGGGTGGGGGGGTGTGGGTTGGGAAGGAGGTTGCTGCACTGTGTTTCACTGTTTCTTGAATAATTTCCACTGAAGAGATGAAAAGCTGAGTAGGGAGGACCCATCTCCATTGCTCAAGCGTGAAAGAGAGCGTTGTTGATTTGACCGCCTTGTGCTATTAGCTAAAGAACTCAAAAGGCCTGGGAGGGCGTCGGTCTCACTGAGATTAGCTCGTGTGTGTGTGTGTGTGTGTGTGTGTGTGTGTGTGTTTGTGGTGTGTGTGTGTGTGTGTGTGTATGTGTGCTCAGGCACGCATTGTGCGCCCCAAAGCTCTGGCACTTAATACTCTTGACAATGAGAACAAAGGATTTAGCATTCATCTAAGACTTAGCTTTTGTTATTGATGCAAATTAAAGCTCTTTTTTTCATAAGCTGTGTTTGCTTTCCCACTGAATGATATTTGAATAAATGTCTGAGAGGAAAATACTGGAGTCAGAGAGAGAGAGAGCCAAACCTGAGGCCTGGTCCTGGTTTGGCCTGGGTGGTTCTGAGAGAGTCCCTTTGACTTGCTAAGGCTCAGTCTCTGTATGGCATCATGGCATCTGCCCTCACCACTTCTTGCCGTGAGAGGCAGATGACACCCCCACGATGGAGAAACGCACACCTTCATCCAACAGGTGGTAGATGAGCAAATCTACATATTTCTGGAAAATAAATTATTAATTCATATCTAAGACCTAGATAGATGAGATTTAATTTTTTTTTTTGCCTTTTTAATAAAAAATGCACGTGGGGCCTGCCTCTGTTAGAATCTGGCTGCAGTCTGTCCAGGTCACTGCTAAACATGGCCATTGTTCACTGCAGCCAAGCCAGACCAAAGACGGAGACATCAGCAGCTCAACAATTGCCCCTCCCGTTCCTCAGCTTCAGGGTCACCACAGCCCTATCACACATACCAGTCCCACTGGCCACTGGCTAGACCCTCAAAGCCTCTTGACAAGGCCATGGGTGGGGTCTGCCATTGACTCATCTCCCTTTCCGGCCTCTGGCCAAGGCAGCATTTTAAGCCTGCATATTAACTCCCCTCTCTTCCGTATTCCCTTTGAACTGAACAAATAATACAAAAATAGAGTAAAAATTTGTCCTAGCAGTAGAATAGATGAAGGATGCTATTGAGAAGCCAAAATCTGAAAAGTTTTTGTTACGTATAATAAAATGAAGGACAGATCTGAGGGAAGTACCAACAAGCTCATGATTAAAAAACAAACAAACCAACAAAAACAGTACTTGAACAGTACATTAATGGGACTTACAGCTAAGCCCCAAGGGGGCTGGATGTGAAAGCAGGGCAAGGAGGATCTAGATGCAGTCAAACCTCTAATCTGCAAATGATTTAGGGTCCATGCCAGCAGGAGAGCAGGTGACTGAAGCAACAGCCCCAGCTTCCGTTTCACTCCGGTAACTTGCAAGACATTTCAGCAACAAGGTCATGATGGGAATTGCCATTGTACACAAGAAAGGGGCCATTGCCCAAGCCTAACTTCAGCAGCACCACCAACAACCTGGCAAAGAAAACATTTGGCTCAGTGGGAATGTTTCCAACACTGAGGGTGCCTCTGGCCAGACCTCTACCCTGACACAAATACTGCTGTGTTCAGAAAAGGAGAAGACAGAATTGAAGGCAGTTGCCCCTGGGCAAGGTCTGACTCTGCCCACGAAATCAGGATTTTCAAGAGTAATAGGCATGCAGAGTGTGATGGGCTTTGACGCTTGTTCCAAGCAAGAGAAGCATGCTGATGTAGGGAAGACAGCAGGGGTGTCAGCTGCTTTAATGGTCCCCTAACTAGCGAATCCTATTAGAAGACCAAGTTAACTGTAGGCAGTACCAAAGTTGTGCCCAGCTGGGACATGCCTGCTATGCTAAGGGCCTCTGTTTTGGGGCTTTCTGCATATCACTCACACATAATACGTATCAAGCAAAGTAAAAAATTCAAAAGATTTCAGGGGGATTTTAGTTGTCGAAATGAATGAAGGCAGGGGACACATTACATACCCAGGTTGTTTGAAGGGATGTTCTGCTAACTTGGTTCGATTGTGTCTACAGCTGCATGCCAGGAGAATTTGTCCTGTGTTCCATCTGATTGTTTGTAATTTTCAGAGATGAGATATGAACTTGCTTCAAACATAAAGAAATTGACTTTGTAACTTTTTAGTAGGCACCAAAATTTTCAGGAATGCATGTACATTTAGGGAAGGCTGTATTCCTTTGTTTAGAACACTATCAGGAATTGTTTGCCGTTTCAGAAAAATCATGTTGTCAGTGCAACACAGCTTGTGACACTTAAGCTGTTGCCAGCAGATATGTATATGAGTCTGCAGTTCATGGTGATTCCACTTCCTGGTGCAAACATCTAAATATTGAAGTTTTTCATATTTTATTTTCATGATTTGAACTGTCAGAAACTGATAGAAACATCTTCCCATTTTGTAGGTTTGCTAGTTTCTTTTAGCATTTACAATAGTTTTTTTTGGTGTTATGCATCTTCAATCTATGTAATTTTGTTTCTAAACTTCATGACTTCAATGTAGATTGAATGTTTTGTTATCATAAAGGACCTTCTATTATTTTATTCACTAATATTGCCACAAATTGTTCTTTTTGGCAATATTACCATCCCTGATTTTGTTATTTATTTAAAGTGTATCTATACATTCCTTCCAATTTCTTTTTTTCACATATCAATGCTTCTTTAGTTTTGTCTTTTCTAATATCTAGACTTTTAAACAAAATCTCAATCTTTATCTTTGAATAAAGTAGTTCAATCTAGTCACTTTAAAAACTTGTAATTTTGAAACACCAGATGCCACCAGAAGCTGAAGAAGCAAGGAGGAACTCTCCTCATATAGCCCTGCTGATACCTCAACTTCAAATTTCTGGCTTCCAGAACTAGGAGAAAATAAATTTCTGTTATCTTAAGCCACTGAGTTTGCAGTAATTTGGCACGGCAGCCCTGAGAAACAAATACAATAACCTTGACACCTTTGAAGACTTCCATCAGATCTTTTGTAAAATGTCCCTTGGTTTGGATGTGTCTGAAGTTTTCTCATGATTATTCCGGGGTTATGGATTTGGGAGAAGAATATGAGCAAGGTGAAGAGCACATCATATGAGAAGACACAAGATATCAACCTGTTGAATGTTGATGATGTTCACCTTGATCACTTGGTGAAGGTGGTGTCAGCCAGATTTCTCCATTGTAAAGTCACTATTTTTTCCTTTCTACGTTCTGTATGCTAGAAGCGTGTCACTGAGTCCAACCTATGCTCAAAGGGAGAGAATTAAACTCCACCTTCTGTAATTTTACATTCTACTTTGAATCTTGGAGCTGACATATCTTCTTTTTAAATATCCCTGGAATGTTTTCAAAAATTGATCTAGACTTGAGAAAAGCTCTATAAATTCCAGTTGGAGATTCACATGCCACATTCATTAACTATAATAAAATAAAACTATAAATTAACAATAAAAGAACAAATGACATAACAATTCAAAATATGGTCCTACAGTATTTTTTGTCATTGAAGTAATAAAACATGTAGTTATTGGCTTTTAAAATAAATAATAATGATATCAAGAATATATGTCAAAAATTAAGGAATTAAGTGAGTTATACACAGAAAAAATTAACAATGGTAAATGGTTTTATTGTTTAATATAAAAGGAATGATAAATG
This sequence comes from Colobus angolensis palliatus, assembly GCF_000951035.1. Taxonomy (NCBI): domain Eukaryota; kingdom Metazoa; phylum Chordata; class Mammalia; order Primates; family Cercopithecidae; genus Colobus; species Colobus angolensis. The sequence continues at coordinate 4,979,120 of NW_012115599.1, forward strand.
AAACCTGAGAGTAAGAATTTAAAAATTAGTAAATGATATTAAAGAAAACATACACTGATTAATTATAAAATAGAAAAATGAGAGAATTGATAAACAAACGCCAGATCAACTTATTTGGTTTGGAGCAGAGCCTAGTGTTAAGATGACACACATTCGGTTGCAGAAGTCATCTGGTTGAACTACTGCAGCTCGGGCAGGAATCTGCACCAGGAGACAAATCTTGGCAATTCAATGTTCAACCTTAACCTCGTGTCTGACAATCACAAGTTTCAGGAGGGGCAGCTTTGTTCTGATTCAATTATGGGCCACAAGAGCAAGCATCCAGGCCTCTCTTTCAAGTTTCCAGGTTTCAGCATCAGAACCAGACCTTCTGTTTAGGGAACAGCAGCAGCTGCAATTCAGCTTATTCTGGCAGCCATTGAGGAGTCTTCCAGGTTCAGTGAGACATGTATGGTTCTGGCTTCATGTAGAGCTAAGAGTGACCAGGAAGTCCCTTCAGACACAGATATTCTCCCATGATGGTACAGACATGGTAGGCAAAGCCCTAGGGAGACAGAAAGTCTAGAATCTGGCAAATCTTGGCAAATGAGTTTTGAGTGTATTACCAGGGAGCTATTATTTGCACCCCAACTGTAAGGCAGGATACTCCAGTTATCTAGAAATAATTTATTAGGAGCTGAAGTCCATTTTCTGATTAAGTTAAATGTTTTATCTTGCATTATGAAACTGACCTTTTAATAATGCTCAAATTATAGAAAGAACATTAAAAAATCTGAGCAAAATTCTATCCTCCTAGTTCATTTAAAATAATCCATTCAAATATAAACATTTAAAAGTTTATCTTATTAATTTTTCTTTTTTTCCAAGTTAAGATAATCTAACAAATATTAGATAAAATAGGTCTTTCAATGTTTCTATGACAAACTGATTGTTGGAATTCTGTATAGTGATGAGAAAAATAGAAATACAAGTTGAGGATATCTACTATCACTTTTGTATTTTCTTTGTACTTAATGGTTTAACTAATTCAATTAGGCCAAAAACAAGTGAGAAAGAGAAAAAAAATGAAAGAAAGAAAATGAGAGAAATGGAGGGAGAGACAGAAAGGAAGAAAGAAATAATATACAGTACATATTATAAAAAGGAAATACATGATCAAATTCACAGACATTGTTATCTCCACAAGAGTACCTTTACTTTGGAAACCAGTTGCATGTCCAAGAGTCACCAGACCACCCTCTCCTCTGACCAGCCGGCTACAAATTCAGCCTAGTTTGAATATGTGGGTAGATATTATTTAAATGTAAGGTCGGGCACATTTTCTCTTATGCCTTGTTTTTTTTTTTTTGAGATGGAATATTGCTCTGTCTCCCAAGCTGGAGTGCAGTGGTATGATCTCTACTCACTGCAACCTCTGCCTTCCAGGTTCAGATGATTCTCCTGCTTCAGCCTCCTAAGTAGCTGGGATTACAGGTGCCCACCATCACACCCAGTTAATTTTTGTATTTTTAGTAAAGACAGGGTTTCTCCATGTTGGTCAGCCTGGTATGGAACTCCCAACCTCAAGTGGTCCAGCTGCTCCGGCCTCCCAAAGTGCTGGGATTACAGGCGGGAGCCACTGTGGCCAGCCTCTTATGCCTTAATTTGATTGTACTGATATTCTTGATTGATTATTTCTTAACTTTCAAATATTTGGGAAATTAAAACTTAATGAATATATGTATCTATCAATATAAAAGTTCCTTAGAAAAATTGACATATAGGTTAAAATGTACTAGTGAATGTTCTGGAAGGATCCAATTGCTGGAGGTTTGTTTTAAATGATATAGTTATGTCAGATAAACTCTTAGATAAGCCCTTGCCTTGCCCATTATTACAGTATCTACAATTGCGCAGAGACCAGAAAGATACTGTAATAATGGGCAAGGGCTTATCTAAAATATTTTTTGTTAATGTTGTTCTCTGAGAGGTCTCTAATAGGATATTATCCGCTCCTCTCTGGTGTCTCTTGGGGTCATGAAGTCAGGAAAACTTCAGATGACCCTGCAAGTCAGCCAGCTCTGTGTATGCTCTGCACCTCCCAATTCCAATAGGCCAAGTGCAGAAGGTGAACTGTGGCCTGGTGTCAGTTACTCAGGTCATCCCCAAGGCCAAACAAAACTGCACATGGAAAGCTGTGCACAGCAGGCTTCTCAGTGGTGATTTAGAATCTTGCAGAGAGCAGGGCTTGGCCCTGTCACAGCCCAGGAACAGTGAGCTCTCTGCAGTCCTCTTGCATCCTGGTGCTGAATGAACTCATTTTCACTTACACCACTCTTCTGGGAATATGGGTCAAAGGCTGAATGTTTGGAACCACCAAACATTGAGTTAAGCCAGCAATGAGAGGCCTCTGCCTCATGTTGGAATGAAAGAGCAGTTTCTTTCCATCTGCACAGGTCTACTCTCTTATTGTCTTCATAACATGATCTTGTGCTTTCAATTTTTTTAAATTGTGAGTAAGTACAAAGACTACTTTGAAATACATGTAAGGTGTGAAGAATAGTGTTACAATACACACCCATGAACACCTCTCCCCTCCGTCTAGTTTGAGAGAGAGAGAGAGACCATTACTATCACCTTGGAAGTCTTCCATGTACTCATCATGAACACTTCTCCCCATCTCAGGGGTTAATATCTATACCCAACTTCATGTTATTATTCCCTTGTTTTTCATCATAGTCTTACCACAAATGCATGCATTTCTAAAATATACATGTTGTCTATTTTGCATGTTTTTGTACTTTATATAAATGCTATATGTTTTCTTGTGCAATTTGCTTTTTGGGCCTTAAATTATTTTCCAGAGAGTCATTCATGTTGTTGTGTGTGGCTGTGATTAATCTAGTTTTCCTTTTTTTTTTTTGATGTTTAGTATTCCTACTAAATAAATATAATATGTTTGTCTGTTTTACTGTTGGCAAATACTTGGTTATTTCCAGTTTTTTGCTGTTTCAAACTCTGTTGCTATGAACATTTTTGTACATGTTTCTGGATGCCCATGTGCAAGAGTTTCTCTAGGATACATACCTAAGAGTGCAATTATCAGATCGGGATATTCACAGCTTCAACTTTATTAGACAATGCTGAGTTGTTTTACAAAGCAGTTGTATAAATTCACAGTTGTTCTGGTCATTGTCTGGTTGCTGAACTTTCTCTTCGACACTCAATATTAGACTTTTTCATTTTCCACTTGGATGGGTATACAATGATCTTCCCACTATGGTTTAAATTTGCATTTTTCCTATTACTAATGAAGTTAAGATCTCTTCATATCCAGAACACCATTCAGGGTTCCTCTAATGTTAGAAACCTGTTAATGTCCATTTTTCTATTAATCTTTTTCTCATTGATGTGTTAGAATTCTTTTTTTTTTTTTTTTTTGAGACGGAGTCTCGCTCTGTCACCCAGGCTGGAGTGCAGTGGCCGGACCTCAGCTCACTGCAAGCTCCGCCTCCCGGGTTACGCCATTCTCCTGCCTCAGCCTCCCCAGTGGCTGGGACTACAGGCGCCTGCCACCTCGCCCGGCTAGTTTTTTGTATTTTTTTAGTAGAGACGGGGTTTCACCATGTTAGCCAGGATGGTCTCGATCTCCTGACCTCGTGATCCACCCGTCTCGGCCTCCCAAAGTGCTGGGATTACAGGCTTGAGCCACCGCACCCGGCCGATGTGTTAGAATTCTTAACATCACTTTTGTACAAATCTCTTACCCAGTTTATGTGCTGCAAATATCTCTACTAGTTTGTGGCTTGTCTTTCCACATGATTTTTGTTGTCTTTGGGTAAACAGACATTCTTATTTCTAATGTAGAGAAATTTATTAATATTTTATTTTATGGCTAAGATTTTGTATGTGAAGTTTAGCAAATCCTTTCTTCTCTCAATAGTCATGTAGTTATTATTTTATATTATCTTCTACTTTTTTGCCTTTTATATTTAGAGATTTAATATACTTGGGATTAATTTTTTAATAAGGTGTGAGGTAGAGGTCTATTTCATTTTTCAGTTTGTTTTTATTCCATTTGGCTACCTAATTGTTTTAATACCATTGATTAAAAAGCCCATGTTTCACCCTCTGAACCTAGAGTGCAACCTATGTCCTATTCCAGCCATCTATAGATGTGTAAATTTATTTCTAGGCTTTCCGTTTTGTTCCATTAATGAATTTGAATATCCTAATACTCATATCACATCATCTTAATTACCATGTCTCTATCATAATTATGATAGACCAAGTTCACTCACTTCATTGTTCTACAGCAGTAACTTGGCTGTTTTTGACCCTTTGAAGAAGAGTCTGAAATTTTATCCTACTTGAAAGCTATCATTTCATGGATGATGACAGAAGACATGAGACTTCTGGATCAGAGACAAAGGACTTTATTACTCGTGTCACAGCAAGCAGTATGAGCATGAGCATGTTTGTGTCAGTGCTCCTTGCCTATGAGTCTCAGAAGTGACGATTGTGGGGGAAAGAAAGAGAGATCAGCCTGTTACTGTGTCTATATAGAAGGAAGCAGACATAAGAGACTCCATTTTGTTCTGTATTTGAGATGCCGTTAATCTGTGACCCTACCCCCAACCTTGTCCTTGCAAGAGACATGTGCTGTGGTGACTTAAGGTTTAAAGGATTTTGGGCTGTGAAGGATGTGCTTTGTTAAACAAGTACCTGAAGGCAGCTTGCTGGTTAAAAAGTCATCACCATTCTCTTAATCTCAACTACCCAGGGACACTTACACGGCCAAAGGTCGCAGGGACCTCTACCTAGGAAAGCTAGGTATTGTCCAAGGTTTCTCCCCATGTGATAGTCTGGAACAATGCTGCTAAAAGGTTTATGGAGATGTTTGCATATGTATATCAAGGCACAGCATTTTCCTTTGAACTTATTCATGTCACAGAGATCTTTATCCATATGTCTTACTGCTAATTTTCTACCTACAATGATCCTATTATCCTGCTACTTCCTTTTCTTTAAGATGGTAAAGATAATTATCAATAAATACTAAGGGAACTCAGAGACCGGTGCCGGCGTGGGTCCTCTGTAAGCTGAGCGCCGGTCCCCTGGGCCCCACTTTTCTTTCTCTATACTTTGTCTCTGTGTCTTATTTCTTTTCTCAAGTCTCTCGTTCCACCTAACGAGAAACACCCACAGGTGTGGAGGGGCGGGCCACCCCTTCAGACGATGTAGACCCAGATTGATGCTTGCACACACAGTGGATTGCATTACTGAGAGAAACCCTGAGCTTTGGGAATGCGAATCTTTTATAATAGACAGCATGCTTGTTCTTTCCTCTAAAGGAAGACACTATCTCTGTCTTCCAAAGCTATTTGCCATACGAAAAATCTTTGCAAAAATTAGTTAAGAACAAAGGGCAGTCAGTGCTTCTACTCACAAGATGTGTAGAAGCACCAACAACTCATGGAGAACTGTCTCCCAACTGGCCCCTGATCTTCCATGTATATTCTAAATTTAGTTTGTTATGTACTACACACACACACACACACACACACACGCACACACACACAATATATTGAAGATTTGTTTTCAATTTGCCTTGAATCTATAGATTGGAGAAGAACTGACATTTTGTAATATTAAATCTTCTAATTCAAGGCTATGGTGTATCTCTGCATTTATTTCGTTTACCTTAACATCTCAATAAAGTTTCCATAGAAGTCTAGCACTTCTTTTGCTAGTTATTACTTAGCAAAATGATATCTTATCTCTCCTTAAATTCCTGCAATGTCTCCCTCTTTTACTCAGAGTAACACCCAAAGGGGCTCTTCATGATTTAGTTTTCCATTACCCTTCTGCCCTCCTCTCCTATTACTCTCTGCTTTGCTCATCCTGCTTCAATCACATTGACCTCCTTGCTGTACTTTTAATGTGTCAGACATGCTTCTGTCTTAGACCTTAACACTAGCTGTTTCCTCTGCTCATAATGCTTTTCCCTCAGAAATATTGGCATGGCTAACAACTTCATCTCCTTCAGTCTTTGTTTAAATGTCACCTTCTCGATGCGTATCCCAATACCCTATTAAAAATTGCAAACTGCCTCTTACCTGCTGACACTCTTGATTCCTCTCACTCTGCTCAGTACTTTTTTCTTAGTATGCTAAGAAAAAATACTATGCAACTATGTTGTAGCATAAATTACTATCTTACCAAATATCCTACTATTAATTAATTATATTTATCATTATTTCTGTCTCTTCTAACTAAAATGTTAGCTAAAAGATGCAGGGTCTTTGCATTTTTATATGCTGATGGATTTCTATAGAGGAATAGTGCTATGGATATAGCACTATTAAGGTGCTTAAGAAATATTATTAAATAATTTTTCCTAGGTATGTCATATCTTTTGCAATTATAAGTGTATCTACAAAATATTAAAGTTTCTATGTTTGCTGCTGATGCATAAAAATACAATTCATATTTGATTGTCATTTTGGTACTTAGAAATCTCTAAATTCTCTGACTCCTATAACTTATATAGGTTTGTTTGAGTTTTTACACAGAAAATCATGTCATCTGGGCAGAATGATGGCTTTTTTCTTCTTTCTTTCTAATCTTTATGCCTTTTTGTTTATTTTTCTGGCTTTAAAAACTTTTAGCAAAATGTTTCTAGAAATCGTGATGGCAGGCATCTTTTTTTTTTTTTAATAGGAATGCTTTCATTGCTTTATATGATACAGTAGATTTTTGGAGGGGATGATCCAAACAAATGTTTAACTACTGAAGTAAACATTCAGTAGTTTAATGAAGTTTCTTCTGATTCCTAATTTTCTAAGAATTACTTCTTTTAAGAATGAATATTCAAATTTACTATGTATTTTTTGTTGCTATTGAGATACATCACAAAATTTTTGTCTTTTAATGCAGCAAATTACATTATTTCCTATGATCAAATCAACTTGGATTGCTATGAGACATCCAACCTAATCATGCTATATTATCTTTTGTGTACATTGCCCAATTGATTTGTAATTATCTTGTTAAGAAATTTTGCATCTATATTTATGACAGAGATCACTCTTTAAGTTCACTTTTTCATACGATCCATGTCAGGTTTTGAAATCAAGTTAATAATACTCTTACAAAATGAGTTGGAAGTACTCCTGGTTTTGTTTTCCCCCTATACACTTGAATAGTTTGTATATGCTTAAAGTAATTTGTATCGTCAATATTTGTTAGATTGCCTGTAAAAACCATCTTGGTCTGGAATTTTCTCTTGTGAAGTTTACGAACTTTTGACCCTATTCCTTTACTACTATTGTACATTTGTTTTCAATTTTATTAATTTCTGAATTGTCAATATTATTTCTTTCCTCATATGTATTTTGTATACATTATGCTTATCCCTCATTTGTAAAATTGAAGGCCTAACTCAATGTTCAGCCATTCTTCTATAAAATAAAGATTTAAGGCTACCAGTTTTTCACTACACATTGCTATAGCTGCTACTCATAAGGTTTTATATGCAGTGTTTTCATTATTGCACAGTTCTAAATGTGTTTTACTTTTATTCATGAATTTTTTGTTAGCGCTTGTGTTATTTAGAATTAGTATACCTGATTTCAAAACAAATGGGTAATTTGGCTTTATTTAGAGAAAAATGTTTATTTTATCCTAATTAAAATTAGGTCAGAAAAATTTCTTCTCTTATGATGCCAATATTTGAGCTTTTTGAGATTTTATTTATGTCTCAGCAAGTGACCAATATTTATAAATGGTTTTTTTTTTTTTGAGATGGAGTCTCACTCTATCACCCAGGCTGAAGTACAAGGGGGTGATCTTGACTCACTGCAAGCTCCGCCTCTGGGGTTCAGGCCATTCTCCTGCCTCAGCCTCCTGAGTCCCTGGGACTACAGGTGCCCGCCACCATGCCTAGCTAATTTTTTTTTTTTTTTTTGTATTTTTAGTTGAGACAGGGTTTCACTGTGTTAGCCAGGATGGTCTTGGTCTCCTGACCTCGTGATTCGCCCACCTCGGCCTCCCAAAGTGCTGGGACTACAGGTGTGAGCCACCACACCCGGCCATAAATGTTTCACACATGCTTAAGAGGATATATATTCTGCAGTGTTCTACACATGTTCATTAACGTAAGCTTGTTAATTGTGTTAAACATTTTTTATATCTGTAACTGCTTCATTTATAGCTTATTGAAAGATATATGTTAAAATCTTCAACTAGGATAATGAAATTGTTAAAGTCTCCTCAATTCTTATAATTCTTCTATTATATATTTTGATAGGTATATATAATCTAGAATTTTTGTATATCCCTAGTGAATTTAATTTTTTATCCTGAAATAGGGGCTACACAATTCTTCTAAGAAACATGGGATTTACCAGTTCCCAAAAGTCAGGTACATGATGTTGTATCCAGTTTATGGGTCACAGTTGTATTTCTTTCTCACTCACAGTAGGGAATTATCTAAGGCCATGACCTTTGATGAGGTTTTGATAAATTTTTACCTCTCACGGCTTCAGAATATTTTGGAAGTTCTACCAACCTCATAGTACACTTCATGTGAACAGTAACAAAATGGCATCAGTATGAGGAAAACTATAGCAGTTTCATCCCAATAAAAACTGGTAGATATTAGCATTTTTCCAAATGGTGAGAATCAATGTCTTTAGTTTTATTTGTTAGGATTATTTGTGGCTATTTCACCTGAAGACTTGGGACTGCATTAGATATTCCCCTATGGCACTGGGGATTTGAAAAAGATGTATGGGAGCAACTTTTAAAAATTAACAGTTTTATATTGAAATACACAATATTTAGAGTCTCTATTTTCTCTGACACCTTTCACTCTCCTGGCCATCAGTGAATGGAAGTTGTGAACTTTGAGCCAAACAGGATCAAGGAAAATGGAATTGGGATTCAACATGAGTTATTACCTCTTGAACCGGAAAGACATGTAAACACGGGAGATGAGGCTGAAAATTGGGTTCAGCCATTCTCTGCCATAAGCACAAAAAAGCCATCTGCAATATGGGAAAAAGAGGGAAGTAAAATTTAGAGAAGATGAGAGAAGAGGTAACACATGGCTTCAGGGAGAGAAGCAGACTTGGGTCTTGGTGTCAGCAGAGTTCCTGGTTGTATGTAGTCTTTCTGATAACCAGCTGCTTTTTTTGCTCTCAGATTTTTTGAGATATTCTTGTACCCTTGCAATAAACCACCCTTTCTGGCTTATGCGACTCTGAGTGAATTTCTGTCCTTGCTGATCTGAAACGTTACTGTGCACAACAACTATAGAGCAGCCTTCAGAGCAGTCGGAGAGTCTTGGAACCATTCCCAGGGTTGTGGTTAGTGGTGTCTGAAGCACCTGAAGGGGTTCTTTACAGGAAATAGGTCTTGAATATAGGCTAACAGTTGAGTCTAATGCACTTCAACAACTTGCCACCACCACGTGGCACTTTTGATCCTGTGCATTCCAAGTCATAAGAAATCGTAAGAAATGTGAGTATACACTGAATTCAGTGCTAAATGATTTTATTGAAACTTAAAGAAACTAAACATAACTAGTAGAGAAAACATTCAGAATGACATGGTAAAAACCACTAGAGCGCATATTTTTTTCTGCACAGCATATTCAGATGACTAAATCCATAGTGGCTTTAAAAAACTGTTTAGTACTCCACCTTTTCTCCACAGAAAGAAATGTTCACAATCCATAGTATATTGGTCGTGAAGCACTTTTCTGAGTAAAAAAGCAGGCTTGCCCCTAATAAAGAAAAAAGAAGAAGCCTATATTAATGTTTATTCAAGGACTCTTTTCTTGCAGGGGATTGGGGGAGTAGGGGTTTCCAAACTAGCTATGCATTAATGTCAAGGTTTATCTATCTGTTGTGATGAAATCAATCAATTCAGAGATCTGGAAAACTGCGGTTAAGTTAGGTCCCTAGGTAGACACTTTGTTTTTGTGCAGCTGTTCTTTGAATGTCCAGAAATTCAGTGATTGTCTGAGCTATAGAAAGTTAATAGATTCTATTAGCATTCTCTTTTCATTTAGCCATTCATGCATTCTTTTGAATATGACTTGAGTCTACTCCTGATTCACACCTGAAAGGCAGCGTTCCATAATATTTAAGAGCACAGAATCCAGAGCCAAAATGCTTGGAATTGACCCAGGCAAGGATTTTGTGACCTCTCTGTACCTCAGTTTCTTTATCCATAAAGTAAGATTAAAATAGAACCTATAAGATTGCTGTGAAGAACCAATTGAGTTAACACACTTAAAGCACATAGAACAGCAGCTGGCACAGAGCAAGCACTGAACAAATGTTGGCCTTGATGACCATCCCTGCATCACTGGTGCCCACTATGGAAACACGTGAGGATAGTCTGACAATCCCACCAGCACTAACTTGGGGTGCACAGTAGGGATGCTACTCACCTTGCATCTCCTCAGCCATGTATGTTGGAATCCCACGACACATGTTTGCAATGTTTACTCCTAACTTGCTCAGGTCATCGACTTTGTTCGGGTTGACTGAGTACATCAGGTCCTTGGGAGGTGGTCCTCCTGGTCCCTTACCCTGAAGCTGAGTGTGGAAAAGACAGGTAGAAGGGAAGAATGGGAGAGAATGAATGCCAAGCCCAGTGGTTTGTTGACTTGAGGGGTATTCAAGGCCAACAGTGAGTATTGCTCAGCTAAATTTTTCCATAATCAAGATGAAGAAGGCTATTTCTAGCTTCTTCTGTGTATCTTAACATTTCTAAGTGTCCTAACAGATTTAGCTGGTTTGAAACCTCAGCTTCTCATAAAAACAGAAGTCTGAGGCTAAATTTATTCTGAAACTTGGACCTCATTTGATCATCATAGATTCCTTGGATTGGACTATGTAATAATCATCTTCTGAGAATGCAGTTTATTTATTTTCTCTACCTTGTCAACGGAAGGTACCCATTTATCAGTTATAGGAATATGAACTCAGGCAAACATGTTAAAGCATTATGGATCTCTTCTTTCCACTCACCTGGATTAGTATGGCCAGACAAAATATACAATACCCAGTTACATTTGAATTTCAGATAAACAATGGATCTTTTTTTGTTATATCCTAAATATTGCATAGGATATATTATACTAAAAAGAACTGCTGCTTACCTAAAATTCAAACCTAACGGGATATCTTCTATTTTCATTTGCTAAATCTGACAACCCTAACCAACTCTTGCAGAAAAATGTCCTTCACAAAGTACTGAGGGCTCCTATTGGTGTGACCAGAGCTTCGCTCCTCTAACAGTCAAGGTTTCAAGTGCTTTGCTCAGCGGTTGTAGAGGTAGATGTGAGCCACAGCATTTGATGTGGCAGAAGCTGCCTTCCCTCAGGCAATCACCAATAACTTCCCCCTTTGTGCTGCACACTACAACATACTGTAGTCAGGAGGGAATGACTGTGATCTTCTCGTTATTTACTGAAGGTTGTAAAACATCTCCCCTCACCAAAAATAAAAAGCCTTTTATTTTTACCTTCTTTTCCTTGACCAGCGCATCAAGGGATTGAATGGAGGGCAAGACCTCCTTGTTCATTTTGTGCACAATGCATATCTTCTTTTGAAAGAGTCTGGTTGCAGCAAAGCCCTGTTAAAGTAGATGGCAAATAGTGAGGCATGTATTCTCCAAGGAGCTTTTCTTATCAGAAGTCAGTTCTACCAGCAGAGAGAAATGGAACTCCAAGATCATGATGAGCTGGGATAAGAGCACTGGATGTGGCACTGCTTGGCAATCATATTTATTGCTGACATTTGTGAGGACAGACTGCAATTCTGTGAGGACAGAGACTGAGCATCTAACTGGTTTGCTTTATTTTCAGGTTCTAGCATGATGAAAACCCCTCTATATATGTCTGTTTTACTGAAATAGACTTTAGAAGCTATCATGTTTTAGTCTCCTTTGATCCCCACATTTCACGGAGACAGGTAAGACAAAAATTATTTTTCCAATTGACCAGATAAAATGGAAACAATAAAGACTTTGCTATTTAAAAGTATTAAGTTCATTAAATATATAGCTGATAATTGCAGAGTTGAGTCTCCTAACTAGTGCTAAGTGTTCCTTTCTTTGCTCCTCTCTTTCTTTGATTCTCTTTTTCTTTCCTTCTCTTTGTCTCTCCCTTCCTTCCTTTCTTCCTTTCTTTCCTTCCTTCTTTCTTTCTTTTTCTTCCTTCCTTCCTTCTTTCTTTCTTTTTCTTCCTTCCTTCCTTCCTTCCTTCCTTCCTTCCTTCA
>NW_012115599.1:4991664-5001909 GCF_000951035.1 Colobus angolensis palliatus
TTTCTTTCTTTCTTTTCTTTTCTTTCTTCTTTTTTTCTCTTTCCTCACTTACCAATTAATATTGTCATTTACATTTCCTAAGTTTTAGGTGAAATGTCAATTTCAATCTCTTTAGAAGGGGATCATAAAACCTCCTTTGAAAACAACGTGAGATAGGCTAAGTTTTGGAAGCAGTAATGTTGTACAACATTATTTAGGATATCTGCAGGCAAGGCAAAAGGATGTTCATATTTGTCGTATATACACGCAATCCCTTGAACATAGTGCTTATTGGTTTGAATTTTAACTGATCATGCAATACTTCTTAACAGTAGTTATCTCTAGGGAAAAAAATTGGATGGGCAAAATGGGCATCTTTACTTATAACTGTATGCTTATGTGTAATTAGAATTTATTTTTAATTTCTTTATGGCTAGCATGCACATTTTTTGTTAAAAAGAAATCCTATTTTTAAACAATAAAGTGAAAATTGCATGTTGGCTACCTACATTTCCATAATCCCAGATGGAATTCCAGGAGTTCCATCCATTGTTATTGTCAACATTAGCCACGTTGTGTTCATTGTTGACACTCACTGACTGCTGCCCACTTCCAGCATTGTTGTTGTCATCGTTGACGTTGATATTCTGAAGTTTACAAGGGATTGAGAGTGATTTAGTACCACATTTATTTGCAAATGCATTTTGGTAGCAAACTTGAAAAGGTGAGACTTACATAGTTAGCAAGGGCAGGAGCTAGAAAGACTCCAAGAAGTCCAGCAAAGACAATCTGAAATGGCAAACAACAATGATCTCCTGTGCAAAATGATGTCTTCTTTCTTTCTCTCTCCAAGCTTATAAAAAATATTCGCTTATTTTATCAATGTGTTCAGTTCTAGTTTGATGTGTTTTGTTCTTCTCTTGCCTTGCATTTTTTAGCCATAAAAGTTTTAATGATAATGTGAAATTGCTGATTAATTGTAAGTAGTTATATTAATGTGATATATAGTTTCAGAATTTTTAGCGTAGGTCCTACGAAAAACTGGAAAAATTGATGAAGAAGGGAAGTTGAGAGCCAGGAAAGCTGCTTTCATCTCATTACCATCCAGTACTGAGGAAGAAAATGTAATTTTCAAGTAGTGATAAATCAAATTATTGAATCAAATCCCTTTTTAAGTAAAACCCAGAATGTACCATCTTGTTTCTCTTCAGTTTAATAAGTGGCATCATAAAGGTGACTTTGCTAAGATAATACTTCTGGAAATGTCAGAATAGAGTTTAAAAATTTTTAAGATTGGTGAAAATATTAACTATATAATAAAACATATACTTGGCAAATGAATTTCCTATAAATTATCATTGGTCAGAATGCTGTTTTGTTGAAATATATTAAGTAATATAAACCATAGGTGTTATTAGAAAGTAGAGAACTGCCTTTCTTACCTAGGGCTTTCAAGGACTTGCTATAAATGATTATTTTTTAAATGCTTTATAAGTCTTCATGATTTTTCTATTTCAGATAAACTCAGCTATAGTTAATGCCAGAGCATCCTACTTTGAATAGATATTTGGATTATTTAAATCTAGTAAAAGAAGAAAGTTATACTTCTTGTGAGTATTAAGAGGTGGGAGTAAAGATTCACTTTTAAGTTATTGAAAATGTGTGCATTCTCCTAAATATTAACAAAAATGATTTGGGGTAACTGACAGGGCTTGGTTATTCAGCTTAAATTTGTACTGTGGCTTATGTTACACAGGTTGTTGATGTTCACCTTTCTAATTGTTTTATAAGGTTTAAAATTCTCTCTTTAGCGAAAATCAGAAAATTCACCTGGTTCATATTTTGACCTCCTAAGAAACATATTTGTATCAGTATTGAATTTTGGTCAGTGCCCCCACATAAGAAAGTTACTGTTTTAAAATAAAGCAAACTGTCTTATTTTCTTTGGAAAAAAAAAAAAGAATAAGTTTCACAATAAATAGCATAGTATAAATGAATACTATGGTTTGAAATGGCTATAAGTTCTAAAAATCACATCTGAAAATGATTTCAGTTAATTTTCCTATTTAACATGGGCTGTTTTCTTCCTACTAGAAATAATCTTTTTATTAAAAAAAGACTTTCCACAGCAATGGATTAGTAGGCAGGTTGGATGCCGATGATGAGAAAGCAAGGACAGAGTGTCTGGCTGGCAAGAGTGATCAGCAGAGGCAATGCCACTAGCAGTGTCCCAGTATACTTGGTTTAATTATTTGTCACAGGGTCCCTGACACTGGTTGTCAGAGCACAGAGCTTTTATGCAGGGTGCCTCCTTCTGTGTACCTAATCTCATTTTCTTTGCCTGGGACAAAATAGTTTTGAGATCTGCTCTAGAGAGTCAAGGTAATTTAAAAAAAAAATTAAATTTTTCTCCCAATAGCTTAAAAAGGAGTTAAAAATTAGTCTCCTAAAAAGTCAGACGCAGAAGAAATTTTAGAGAACAACCACTACAATGCAGTCATTTTACAGATAAGGTAACTGAGCTTCAGGGGTTGAGTTGGCCAAACTTATACCTCTTGTTCACAGCAGAACTAGGAGAGAAATCTGATCTAACCTGTGTCTGGAGCCCCCTCTGACCCTTTTAAACTTTGCTGCTATTAAGAGGACCTGGTTCTAGATAATTATTTTACATTTGCAGTGCCATTATAAAGTAGAGTCTGCCGTAACGTTTTCTAGTGCGTAGTATGTTGAAACATGAAAACAGTCATCTGATTCTAGCCCCTTTGCATCCTGTTGTGAGAAACCTGGCACTACTAGTTACTTTGGCTGGATTTCTTGGTCTACCTCCTCCTAGAACCTCAGACTTCTGCCTGGAACCACAGAAGAGAGGCTGTGTTGGGAGGCCGAGACGGGCGGATCACGAGGTCAGGAGATCGAGACCATCCTGGCGAACACGGTGAAACCCCGTCTCTACTAAAAAATACAAAAAAACTAGCCGGGTGAGGTGGCGGGCGCCTGTAATCCCAGCCACTTGGGAGGCTGAGGCAGGAGAATGGCGTGAACCCGGGAGGCAGAGCTTGCAGTGAGCTGAGATCCAGCCACTGCACTTCAGCCCGGGCGACAGAGCGAGACTCCGTTTCAAAAAAAAAAAAGAAGAGAGGCTGTGGTAGCTTCATGTTTCAGATGCTTTCGTAAATAAATGGCCATGCTAGAGAACAAGGCAAATCTTTCTTTCTTGGAGACCCATTTTGCTGTAACAAATGTGACAAGAAGTCCATCTCACCCACTTATTTTGATAATAAGCTTTTCATCTTGCCTGAACATGCTCAAGAATTTTGGTAAAAGGAGGGATTCAAGAATGAGGCATTATCAGGCACTTTCTAGGGCTTAGGGACTGCTTACCCTGCATGGAGACCGGAATCAGGTGATGTGGAAAGTCATTTTGTTAAAAATAAGTCAGTGTAAGGTGCTCAGACAGCTGTCTAATCTCAGCACAATTATCCTTCTCTATAAAGATGCTTATAAATGCCATGATTACATAAATAGAAAAAAGATTTTTTTCATTATTTCTTCTTCTAAAAAAAAGGGATACATGTGCATAACGTGCAGGTTTGTTGCATAGGTATATGTGTGCCATGATGGTTTGCTGCCCCTATTGATCCATCCTCTAACTTCCCTCCCTTCAGTCTCCACCCCACAACAGGACCTGGTGTGTGTTGTTCCCCTCTCTGTGTCCATGTGTTTGAAAGAGAATTTTTTTAAAACAAATTTCCATGATGGTGCCATAAGAAACAGACCTCCTAAATCTCAGAATGTTGACAGTCTCCAACTATATGGCGGTAAATTCAAAAGGAAAAATCTACTCACTGTGAACTTCATCTTGTCTTCACCAAAGCAGTGGACAGAGGAGCAGGCAAGCATGGACCTGAGTGAGAAGACTTCTCATATTTGTACTTAACCAGGTTGACTCAAACTAGGTGTTACCAGGTGGGGTCAAAGACTTATCATCCTCAATTTCTCCTATCTGTGCCACGACCCAGTGTACCAGGAAACCTTTCAGAATATCTGCATGCTTAGCAAGGAACTTTCACGTGGAGTTGACCTGACTCATCACTTGTTGAAGCTGAAGATATCACAACAAACTCAATATGATTTATGATAACTTCTCACCCAATTGAAGCTGTGGGTGTGAGTATTTTACACGTTAACATTGCTCAGATTCAGAAAAAGAGTAGTCCCTAAAATCAAACAAAAAAAAGAGTAGTCCCTAAAATCAAACAAAATCACAGTCGAAAAGCTGTGGGTATACTAGGCCTTCCAGATAGCAGCTCCTATAGGAATGTAGGAATGGTTTCCTCTTCTTAACTTTTATCTGAGCCCATGGCTATGGTTTTGCTTAGGTTAAACATGTTCTGTGAGCAACTCTCACCAAACCTATCCCTTTTCTGCAATGTTGAGCTCACTTAATGATAGCACCATGTATCTGGTACAGCCCTTTTTCTCAGCCTCACCTCCAGTTAGTTACTGTCATTTTATTTCTGAAATACGTCTCAACTCTGACCATGCCCACAGCTCCCCTCACCTGGACTTTCACAACAGTCATGCAATTGATCACTCTGGTCATCAGTTTCTTATATTCCAATGCATTTTCTTCATTAACCCTGAGGTTGTCTTTCTGAAGTGCATAGATAGACATGACTCTATCATGCTTGGAAATTTCACTGGCAGCCTACAGAAAGTTCAAAGTCATTGGAATGGCATCCAGGGTCCCTTGTAATAAGATTTCCAAAGGCTTCCCGTCTGCCACTTTATGCTATGTACCTATATTCTAGCTTCACCAGCACTCCCACCATTGCCAGAAAAGTCAAGATGTGTATGCCTCCATGCCTTTGTACGTGCTGTTGTTTTATCGTGGAGGGCCACCCCCTAGCCTCTCTCTTGGTAGACTCCTATTCATTGTTCAAGGCTCAGCTCAAATATCACTGTCTCCATCACATCTCCCCCACCTGCTAGATAGAACTTTCCTAGTGTTTGTTTTTTTCTTCTGGGAACTATAAAAGAAATATCTTTTTATTTGCTTCTAGATAATTTAGTTTTCAGAAGTTACATTAAAATAATAAAAAATATTTTCATCAAAAGCAGAGAGTAGAAACTGTCAATTGGGCAGACAAGTAAAAGCTCAAAACAGTTTTGGACGTGAGTTGGTTTTAATTTTTTCCTGCTTCTTCCTGTACAGTGAAGCCAGTAAATTAAATTTACCAAAGAGGAAAACTGTATTTCATTAACTACCAATCTATAAATTTTCCCTTTGGAAACTTCGTGCCCACAATTTTCCTCCTGTACATGGATTGAAACCATAAGATGGGATCACATGGTTATAAAGCTTGATTTGCTATGAACATCTCTTCAGAAATGTTGGTAGGAATGGATTAGAACAGCTGCAGTAAGATACTATTGATATTTTTAAATGTGTCCACTGATTTCTTTTAAACTCACTCTTTATCCACATAAGGTAATAAGCCCGGGGTAAGGGGCAGACATGTGTGAAGAGGCCTTCATTTGCTTTAGGAAACTTCATGTCACTGAAAAGTCAATGAGTAGGCAGCATGGTCTCTACGTTTAAACTCAGCCACTGGTAGTCATCTTGGTACACAGGTGCAGTGCCCAGCACACATTTTGCATGTCATACCAAGGACAAGGGCCTAAAGTTTGCAGTGGACCTGTGAAATGCTGGCCTGGAAGATGTTCCATGACAGATAGACAGATGGATGGATAGATAGATAGATAGATAGATAGATAGATAGATAGATAGATAGACAGATACATCCATCCATACATGCATACATATATACACATACATATAGATACATACACATACGTAGATACATAGGTAGAGTTCAGGGTCCAATAATGCCCCCCTCAGAGAGTGACAATTCACGTTCACACACCAAATGGGCTAAGAAATTTATAGGGGAAAAAAATCTATGTTTCATCCAGATTCTTCTCATCTTAGTTGTCTACAGAACCTGATTGCTTTCCCTTTTTCTTTTATTTATTTGTCCTAACATCTAATAACAACTCTGGGGACCCCTGCCTTACTGAAATAATTGTGCTGACTCTGAGGATGCACCCTGGATTTGAAAATCCATTTGGGGAGCTACTGGATGAAGCTAGGAGCCAGGAGACCTAGATTCTATTTTCCCATCTTTCAGTGAGTCACTTATTTTTTTCCTTTAGACCTTAGGTTTCCTGTGGGTAAAAGAGAAGAAATTCCTCCTTTATACAATATTGTTACTTCAATGTCTCTACAACCAGAAGAACCTCTTTTTCTGTACTTCGTGTGGTGTGGGAGGTTGGGGGAGAGGGAGTGTGGGAGTCGAGGTGGGGGTTAACCCTCACCTCAATCCTGGTCTCATCCAAGGCCGAAAGCCCTAATGAAGCATGAGCAAGACTTTTGCCCTGAGAACTGTGTTTTGTGTTTCATTCTTCCCATGAAGAAGAATGTCTTCCCAGGAAGACAGAACATACCAATGGTTGTGGTCACCTCCATAGAATCTAAAATATGCAGACAAATATATGGTGCTCAGTAGGCTTCTTATAAAAATTTGACTTGCGTAAAGGAGATGTTAAGCTACAGGATAAAAAGTGTGTTATATTTAGTCATTTCTGATTTTGGTGCCATCCTGAGATGGGCTGCCCTACACTGGCTGTGGTGACACATTGAGGGAGTCCCAGTTGATGGTGTGACCTCTGTGGCTTGGGGTTAGTGTGGAACAAACCAGCCCATGGGTAAATAGAGCCTGCCCTGCCTACAGAGATTGACGCTGGGCCATGCCGAGAAACAAGCTCCTATCATCATTTTATCTCACAATGCACACACACCCAAGGCTTCATTCCACTCCACACCCTGTTGTGTTGTGCTCAGTGGAAACTCCCTCCATGTGGAGCAGATGGGATACATCCCATGTGCAATATGCTCCTGTGTGCAACTGGAGGGAGGCTTGCAAAGGACTAAACTGCTCATTAAAAGATGTCAATCAGATCCCAAATGGTTGGAACCAAAGTGCTTTCCCACAGAAATCAGACTTTTCACATTCCTTCTTGTTCTCTGAGTGGAAGGGAATGTTTGCCTGTACGGCACATTTTAATCATTAAAGATTCTTATTAGATTCCGTCTCTGTACAGACCTGTTAATGGGCTGACCTAGTAGTGGTCATTAATACCTATGAAGCCTTTAGTAATGTTGGCTTCCTTTTCATTCTTGCTCCATTTTCTGATAGTTAGGACTCAACTGGCCTTAGTCCATTTGCCTGCAAATGATAATTTATTTGTTTGAGTGTGGAAGTGCCTTCATGCAGAGACTCTATTTCAGTCTCCTTGCCTTTACTCTTGTCTTTCTGAGCAAACTGCACACCAGTCTGATGCTCCTTTTGACGGTCCCAAGTCAAGTGGTTCATTATGAGGTCTGAAGACACTTCACTGTGGAGAAATTTCTGCCCCTCCCCGGTCTTGATTTCCCAGCCCGTAGCTAAGACTCTTATGATGGTTCCGGTGACTACAGCCTTGGTGCTTGCAGCAGTGACACACCCTTAGTAAAGGCTCCATATGTACTTACGGCTAGGAAGGACACATCTGAAAAATAGCGACAGAAACATGTAAAATAACATTTTAATAGTTATTGCTAGAGAAGCTTCAAGTTCCAGAAAATCCAAACTTAATACATAATTATTTTTGTATAGGGGAGAAATTCTTTTCGAATTACAGCAGAGTGGAGGCAGCGCTTTGCATTACTGAACAGATATTTTTGTTGTTTCCTCTGGGACCATTGCCTTCCAAAATACATATAACTCTGGCTTTCTGGGGCTGCTTGTATGTCTGTTCAATTGCATTTGCCAAACCTTCTGGATCCCCTCAGAGGCAGGCAGTGATATATTATGCCTAAGATTAGTTGTTACCTTGAGTGATAGAGTGATATAAATGGGGTTTGGAAAAATCTTGCTAAAAGAAGATCTCCTGAGTAATTGCATCATGTGTATAAAATAGATGGAAGTAGAGGTAAAGACCATATTGACCAATAACTTCATTTTTATCATCGTGAAGGACAGTCAAGCCTGGTTAAACACTTCTGTTCTGAAAAAGATTTAAAGAAAGTATGCCCATATGAGGAATAGAAATCGCAAAGTGATCGCAACATGTTGCTTTATAATTACCTCCTGGCTAATCCAGAAATAATAACACTACGCCTTGTTCAGTCTTCATATGGAAGCGGTTTAGAAATAATGGTGTAAAAGCACTCATACTGGTGGTGTGTTCATTAAATAACAGCAGTCAGGCTGGGAAATGACTAAACTGCTCATTAAAAGATGAGAATAAAATCCCAAATGGTTGGAACCAAAGTGCTAGCGCTGGCAGAGCAGTGCCTAGAGCCAGGGCCTTGTGAGGACCCTGGGCCGCCACACCATGGCTTCCCTGGTGGAAGAGGTCAAAGTAAAGGCCTTGCCCTAAGGCCAGTGAACAATGAAGCACGGTTTTGTGAATCATTGAGTTTTCTGTAGGTTGACCGATCAGAACTGGTTTCCTTTTCTATGTCTTACATAGAACATAATACACACATATGCAATCTTTTCACTTCTGAAAGAACACATCTTCAGATGGTGACGTGGGATCCTCAGGGGTGCCTCAGGGAATTTTGAGTTGCCATGTTTATTCAATTATGCTCTCTCACTACCTACATTCTTAGTCTGTAATTCCTGGAAATGCTTAATAAAATGCATCCATCAGGATTCATTCTGGAGTGTGCTTTTCCTTCAGAGGTCCCACTGGATTTCAATAAAAACCTCTCATCCAGGCCGGGAAAGTTCTATCATTTGCTTGCTCAAAAATGGCTCACTGGGCCTAATATTCCCTACTCATTTTCTCATACTGAAAAATAGACCATTAATAGCAATAGGATGCTGCAGCTAATGCCATGCCCCAATTAAGCACAAGTGCTACAGAAGATTTAAAGATGTAAAACAAACTATGTTCACACTACAAGATCCTGAAATCTATATGAGAGGTAGGACTGGCTTTGTAGATGTGTGACTAGTGCAGTTGCGGAGGGCCCACACTTGGAAGAGAATCCCACACTTGGGTTTAGTGCTTTGCAGTTGCCACCTTGAAAATCCTAATACTTTTATTTTTGAATTTGTGTTTTCCAGTGGAGCGAATAGGACAACGGAGCATTTCTTTCATCCTTTGCATTCTTCCTGCTTGGAGCCTTGGTTCACACGTGGTCCTGCATGTCCACCTCATTGGATGGGCTCTCGATCACCACTCTTCTACTTCTCTCTACTGGTAGTACATGGCTACAGGTACAGGAAGCGTTAAGGTCAGACACATACGCCCAGATGCTGAGTTGCAGTGCCCACTTAAGTTGCAAAAATCCCTATGCCCAAGGGAGTGTGTGACAATAAATAGCAAATCAAAAACACTGTCACAAGTTGAGAGACAGAGATAACCTATGGATGAAAGGAAAAAGCTTTTTTTCCCTGCTGTCTGAACAAGGGATCCCACATTTTCATTTTGCGTTGGGCATTGCAAATTGCGTAGCTAGTCCTGATGGGAGGCAAGACACACACATAGTATAGACGCACCAAAGCAAGATGAGAAGAGGATGAGGTTTTGAGAGGCTTTGATCTGTCCAAGGTTACATGACAGGTAAGAACGGAGTGATGAATTCACATAACCCTGGAGCCTGTGTTCTTTCCTTTATGCCAAATGAGCGGTAGAGACAGACGTTTAAAAGAATGTGCCATCTCTTAGCTGGAATGGTTACAGAGGCTTCATGCAGCAGATGGGCCTTGGCTAAGTCCTGTGGGATAGACTGACATAGACAGAGAGAGAGAGAGGGAGTCAGGCCACTCCAGCCTAGAGGAGCAGCAGAGTCAGGTGGTGTGAACTGGAGGTTCAGTAGTTGTGAGGAGACTGTCTTATGGCATTCTTAACACTCTCAGATTTGCTTTTGGGGTTGCTAAATACCTCATTTAGTCACAGTTAGAGAAAAAATTGACTCAGGATTACCTAACTTGTCAAAAACCTACGATTTACTACACACTGAGATCAAGATATTACAGGGATTTAATCGTCACCAATTGCCACTTGAAACTCCCCTTTCTCTTTGGCCCAATACTTCCCTGCATGTCTGAAGGTTCTTTTCTCTTTTCCACACCCACACGTTTAAATAGACTTGAGCTCCTCCCAGTAAATTAATATTTTAGGTAGTGGCCATGGGTGTTTCCCTAAAAA
>NW_012115599.1:5002259-5009759 GCF_000951035.1 Colobus angolensis palliatus
TCTCTCTCTCTCTCTCTCTGTCTCTCTCTCTCTCACTCTCTCTATCTCTCTTTCTCTCTTTCTTTCTTTCAACAGAGTTTCACTTTTGTTGCCCAGGCTGGAGTGCAATGGTGCAATCTTGGCTCACTGCAACCTCCACTTCCCGGGTTTAAGTGATTCTCCTGCCTCAGCCTCCTGAGTATCTGGGATAACAGGTGCCCGCCACAATGCCTGGCTAATTTTTTTGTATTTTTAGTAGAGACAGGGTTTTCCCATGTTGGCCAGGCTGTTCTCGAACTCCTGACCTCAGATGATCCACCCACTTTGGCCTCCCAAAGTGCTGGGCTGTGAGTTTCTTGAGACAGAACTCACACTACTTGTGTCCAGCACACTTCCTGCCGTCAAATGAAATTCTGATACAAAAAAGGTTCTACTAATGTTCGCCACTTTTCTCAAATCTAGAAGAGGCCAATTTCCCAGAAAACCCCCTTCTCTCTTCTTGGGTGGGAGCCAATATAGAAAATAATTTAAACTTAAAACTGATTCTTACTGGACCTGTCATCAGTGGAACTCAGCTTTCGTGACCTGTCGCCAGCTTCTTCCCTCTTCCGTCCAGTGACTGTTCAAATCCTTGCCAGATTATCCAAGTCCTCTCTGTCACTCCAATTTTCAACCTAACAGCCTATTGCATGCAGAAACTCAAAGGTATCAGGCTTCTTGAACTGTCATCCCTCCATCTTCCATTTTGTCTTCACCCAAACTTCATTCCCTCTCATCTTGGAGGAATATGTTCCTACTATATCATTTCTAAGACCAGCATTTCTATCTCTGATTTTCATCTTCCTCCATCAAATAGCTGTCTTTTTTCTTAAACTTCAGTCTCTTCCTTTTTGATTTGCTTCTTCTTTTTGATTTGTATAGCCAAATTTTCTCAATACTAACAAAATAAAGCAAAACATAAAAACTTTCCCGTAAGTCTACTTTCCTCACAAATGGAGACCTTATATCTACCCTCCTCTTTACATCCCTTAAAAAAATCACATACATTTTCTGATTCTACTTCCCCACCTACCATCATGGCTCAACCCACTGCAACTGGGCTCCAGTATTGGTGAGACCAAAGTGAGGAAGACAAAGATCCTAACTGCAAAATTGCTGACATGCCACTCTCTTTTCAGTACTCATCTAACTTCTTTGTACTTTTTGATCCTGCAATAAAAAATTCTCTCGTTTCTTTACTTCTGTGACATCCCTTTCTGCCATTTGTACTTCCTCAGCCTCCTGAGTAGCTGGGATTACAGGCATGTGCCGCCACGCCCAGCTAATTTTGTATTTTTAGTAGAGACAGGGTTTCTCCATGTTGGTCAGTCTGGTCTCAAACTCCTGACCTCAGGTGATCCACGCGCCTCAGCCTCCCAAAGTGCTGGGATTACAGGCATGAGCCAGATTAACTCTGCCACTTTCTGTCTTTTACTTGATGTATTTAGATCATTCACATCTAAAATGATTCTTGATATAGTTAGATTAATATCTATCATGGCTATAATTTCTCTGTCCATTCCATTTGTTTTTTGTTTCTGTTTTTCTTCCTCTCTTTTTTGTCTTCTCTGGTTTTAGCTGAGGATTTTATATGATTCAATTTTCTCTCCTCTGTTAGCATATCAATTATACCTTTTAAGATGTTTCTTAGTGATTGCCGATTTTGCAATGTGCATTCACAACTAATCTAGATCTACTTTCAAATATCACTCTACTGCTTCATGGGAAGGACAGGTACCTTTCAACAGAGTACTTCCAGTTCCTCCCTCCTATCCTTTATAACATGATGCCATTCATTTTACTTATTCATATGCTATAATCTCAAAATACAGTTATTATTATTACCTTGAATAAATATTGATCAATTAAGAATAGTAAAAATGAAAGATTTTATTTTACCTTCATGTATTTCTCCTTGGATGCTTTTTTTTCTTTATGCAGATCTGAGTTTCTGACCTATATCCTTTTCCTTCTGCCTAAAAAACTTCTTTTGATATTTCCTTAGAGGGCTGGTTTGCTGATGATACATTTCTTCACTTTTTGCTTGTCTAAGAAAGTCTTTGTTTCTCCTTCATTTTTTTAAGGATAATTTTTGCTGAATGTATAATTCTCAATCAGTGATTTTTTTCTTTTACCACTTTAAATATCTCACTCTAGTATCTTTGTGCTTGCGTGATTTCTGAGAGACATCTAATGTAATTTTATCCTTTTTCCTTTATTGGTATGGTGTTTTTTTGTTTTTTTGTTTTTTTTTCTCCTGGCTTCTTTCAAGATTCCTTTTTTGTCTTTGGGGTTTTTTTTTGTTTGTTTTTGTTTTTTTTAGTTTGAATATGATATGCCCAGGTGTAGATTTCTTTGGTATTTATTCTGCTTAGTTTCATTAAACTTCCTGGATCTGTGATTTGGTGTCTGTCATTGTATTTGGAATGTTCTTGGCCATTATTAGTTCAATGGTTTTTTCTGCTCCTTTTTCTCTTTATTTCCCTTCTGGTGTTTCAGTTATATATATTTTACACCTTTACAAAATGTTCCATAATTCTTAAATAACTGTTCATTTTTAAAATTTTTTCTTCTCTTTGTATTTCAATTTGAGAAGTTTCTATTGGCATACCTTCCAGTTCACTTACTCTTTCATCTTGCATGTCCACTCTATCAATGAACTCATCAAAGGCATTGTTCATTTCTGTTCCAGTGTTTTTGATTTACATTTTTTCCTTTTGATTCTTTCTTGGAGGTGCCAACTCTCTGCTTACATTACCCGTCTGCTCTTGCATGTTGTCTACTTTTTCCATTAGTGCTCTTAGCATGGTAGTCATAGTTATTTTTAAATTCCCTATTTGATAATTTCAACATCCTGCCATATATGAGTCCGGTTCTGTTGCTTGCTTTGTCTCTTCAGTTTTTAAATTGTTTTGGCTTTTAGCATGACTTGTTATTTTTTATTGAAAGTTGGATACAACCTATTGGGTGATAGAAACTGAGGTGAATAGGCATTTTGCATGAGGTTTTATGTTAGTCTTGGTAGGAGTTGGATTGTGCTTACTGTTGTGTATAGGTGACAAGAGTGTCACTCAACATAATGCACTGAGATTCACATAACAGTTCATTTGAAAGGCATTTGGATTGTTTCCAGTTTGGCAAATATTCATGTACAGATTCTAAAGGGCCCATATATTTTCATCTCTCTTTGGTAAATACCTAGAAGTGGGATCCCTAGGTCATATGATAATTATATTTAACTTTATGATGAATTACCAAATTGTTTTCCAAAGTGGTTTACCATCTTGCATTCCTGCCAGCAATGCATGATTATTCTAGTTGCTCTGCTCTTTGACAATGCTTGGACTTTTCAGTTTTGCTTTGTTTTGTTTGCTTATTTGTTGTTTTAGTCATTCTAATTGGTGTATAGTGGCATCACATCATGGTTTTAATTTGCATTTCCCTAATTACCAAAGATGCTGAGCATCTTTTTAAGCACCTATTTGCCATCTATATATCTTCTTTGGTAAACTATCTTTTCAAATCTTTGACTGTTTTTAAAATTTGAATGTATGCTTTCTTATTATTGAATATGGGATTTACATATATATTCTAGATATAAATTCTTTATCAGATGTACATATCAGATATGTATTTTACAAGTATTTTTTCCCAGTCTGCCTCTTATTTTTATATTTTTGACTGTCTTTGGGAGAGCAAAAGTTTTTACTTTACTGAGCTCCAATTTGTGAATTTTCTGTTTGTGAATTTTTAAGGATGATGTTAACTCAAGGTATTTCATAGGTGTTCTTTCTTAGAGTGAGGACATTCCTTTCTACTTCTAGGTTTCTGAGAGTTATTATCTTGAGTGTATGTTGAATTTTGTCAAATGATTTGCTGCACCTATCAAGATGAGCACATGGTTTTTCATTTTTAGTGTACAATATATTAGATTATAGTAAGTCCTCACTTAATATCATGAATAGGTTCATGGAAACTGCAACTTTAGGTGAAATGATGTATAAAAAAATCAGGCCAGGCACAGTGGCTCATGCCTGTAATCCCAGCACTTTGAGAGGCTGAGGCAGGCGGATCACGAGGTCAGGAGATTGAGACCATCCTGGCCAACATGGTGAAACTAAATACAAAAATACAAAAAATTAACCGGGTATGGTGACACATGCCTGTAGACCCAGCTACTCAGGAGGCTGAGGCAGGAGAATCGCTTGAACCCAGGAGATTGCAGTGAGCCAAGATCATGCCATTGCACTCCAGCCTGGGCAACAAGAGTGTAACTCCATCTCAAAAAAAAAAAAAAAAAAAAAAAAAGTCAATTTTACCACAGGACTTTTCAACTTAACTCTCATTGATATAAATGAGAGTTAAGTTCCTGAGGCCTATTTCTGGTCACAAAAACATCATCAAACTTCTAAATAAAGACCAAAAACATGTTTTATATTAAACATTGAAATAAATACAAGCTATACATACATACATTTAAGAAACATTCATAAAAATAAATAAGATAATTGTTTTCCCAGTTTCTGGTGAATCAGCGAGTGAAGGTGGTGTAGTAGTGGTGGGTTAAATCAAGGAAGAGATTTTGCTAAGAGAAAATTATATGGAGTGCTTCTTGCCACCATACAGTTATGAAACAAACAATAACAAATATAGTGGGATCACTGGGCACTGCTTATTGATATGCATTTTTATGACTGGCATATACTTTATGACTTTTTATTTGACAAACATTTGTATTCATTCCTTCATTTTCCAGCGGCTATTCTGGTTCAGGGTGGTAGGCATCTGGAGCCTATCCCGGAAGCTCAGAGCATAAGGTAGGAACCCATCCTAGACAGGATGTCATCCCATTGCAGGGCACACTCACGCACACACTCACCCTCACTCTTGTTGGGACCATGTAGACATGCCTAGTCACTGAATGGGCACATGTCTGGGATGTGGGAGGAAACTGGAGTGCCTGGAAAAAACCCATACAGGCATGGGGAGGACGTGCAAACTCCACACAGACAGTGAGTGATCTTGTCTGGAAATCGATTTTTTTCTTATCAGCATTATAATGAAACACTTTGAACTAAACAATGTTATTTGGTAATCTGCTGTGTGTTGATTGATTTTCAAATGTTAAACAAACCTTACAGTCCCAGGAAAAACTTCACTTGCGTTATGTATTATTAATTTTATTCACTGCTGTATTTGATATACTAATATTTTTTATCTTTTTCAGGAGGAATACTGATCTGTAATTTCTTTTTTTATATTATTTTTGTCTATTTTTGGTGTCAAAGTAATATTGGCCTCATAGAATGAGTTGGGAAGTATGCTCTCCTCTTGTATTTTCTAGGATAATTTGTATAGAATTCAGATTATTTCTTCCTTAAATGTTTGGTAGAGTTCACCTGTGAAGTCACATGGGCCTGGAGCTTCCTCTGGGGAAAGGTTTCTAACTACAAATTCAATTTCTTTCGTTGATATAGGCCATTCAGGTTATTTATTTCTTCTTGAGTGATCTTTGGTGTTTGTGTCTTGCAAGAAGTTTTCCATTTCAGCTAAGTTGCTGAATTTGTGGATATAAAATTGTTTGTAATATTTCCTGGTTATTCTTTTAATGAGTGTAAGATCAGTGTTGATGTCCCCTTTTTAATGCTGATATGAATAGTGCATGTCTTCTTTTTTTTTCTTTTCTTGAACAGTCTGGTTAGAGATTTATCAATTTGATTGATTATTAAAATCAGCCATTGGTGTTTTTCATTGATTTACTTTTGTTTTTCTATTTTCAATTTCATTGATTCCTGCTCTTATCTTATTACTTCTTGTTTTGCGCTTGATTTAGGTTTAATTTGATATTTATTTTCAAATTTAAGGTAGATGCCTCAATAATTTATTTGAGATCTTTCCTTTCTCTAATATAAGTATTTAATGCTATAAATTTCTCTGTAAGTATTGCTTAAGCTGCATCTCATAAATATTCATATATTGTATTTTCACTTCCATTGAATTAAAAATGTTTTCAAAATTTCCCTGTGACTTCCTGTTTAGTCCACACCTTATTTAGAAATGATTAAAAAATAATAATTGGGGATTTTTTAGATGTTATAGTTCCATTTTAATTTAATACTGCTGTTTAAATGTATAATTCCCTAATAATTTATAAAGTTTGGTATGTTTTACTTGTAATAAATATTGATAATATTATTAGATAAATTTATTGAGAGCTTACTCTATGTGAGCAATTATTCTAAATATTTTATGTATGTGAACTTTTCAATGTTCACACTGATGCTTTGAGGAGGCATTTTGTTATTCTTTCTTTCCAAATGAGGTTGCTGAGGCACACAGTGAGAAGTTAGGGAACTTGGAATTCAAATCCAGGTAGGATGTTTCTGAGGCCTCAACTGTTTACCACCTCCTATGATTGCTCCTCTCCTTCTAATCAGGTCATTTGCCCATTAAAAAACAACAACAACAACAACAACAAAAAACCTGGCCAGGCGCGGCGGCTCAGGTGTGTAATCCTAGCATTTTGGGAGGCCAAGGTGGGTGGATCACCTGAGGTCAGGAGTTAGAGACCAGCCAGGCCAACATGGTGAACCCCCATCTCTACTAAAAATACAAAAATTAGCCAGGCGTGGTGGCGCATGCCTGCAGTCCCAGCTACTTGGGAGGCTTAGGCAGGAGAATTGCTTCACCCGGGAGGTGGAGGTTGCGGTGAGCCGAGATCTTGCCACTGCACTCCAATCTGGGCAACAGAGCAAGACTCTGTCTCAAAAAGAAAAAGAAAAATTCTATGTGTCAACTATTTTTTTGTGGATTTATTAAAACTATATGTAAGTTGAAGATACTACTCATTGTCTCCCTCATACATTAGAAGTATTTTAATTCATTACCATGTCATTTTCTGCCATACCCCAAGCAGGGTTCAAAAACTACTATTGGGAGGAAAAAGACTCGGCTTTAAATAGCCTTGGGATGAGGGTTTAGTTATGTGGGAAAAGCTGATGCATAATAGATCCTACCATAAACAAAAATTAATTCCAAATTAATTTTAAAAATAAATGTAAATAATATATATGATATGAAATCCATAAAAAACTGGAAGAAAATATAGGTAAACTTTAATCTGATTTTGGCAATGAAAAGGATTTTCTAAGCCTAAAAGTATTGAAATAAATCGTATGAAAAAGACATATAAGCCTAGCTGCATGAAATGCAAAAGATCATCAATTGTTTTTTTTTAAAAGCAAAATTTAAAAGCAGGTGTGACTTCTCCATGTTGTCAGTCTGAACCTCCATCTGCCAGCTGAGTGATGCCAGGAAAAACATGAAGCCATGTGGGAAGATGGCAGCCACATAAGAAGGAAGCTAGAATCCACAAATCATTCCGTGGAGGAGAGTTACCCACCATAAGCATCATCTGCTTTGGACTTTATGTGAGTGAGAAATAGAAGTTTATTTTGTGAAAGGACTGAGATTTAGGCATTG